>NC_056737.1:23401462-23707174 GCF_019279795.1 Protopterus annectens | reverse complement strand
CCTCTGTGCTGGTTGGTAGTGGTAGCCTGAGGTAGATGTGTCAACTTTTACCAACCATATTTGTGAAAAAAATAACTCTGGAAAAGGCCCCAAGTTAGGGACACATTTTAAATGTTGGCATTGTTCGCTCAGAAATTCTCAAAATGATTTTCAGGTTTAGGAAGAATGGAGCAAAACTTTTAGAAACATAAGGGCGTGTCGCTCAAAGATAGGGACAGTTGAGAGGGACCTGGCTTCACAGCATTCTCCGAGTCTCTTCAGGCATCATACATCCTATCAGAGCAAAGTGCTGTGGCACACAGACTAAGCAGATTCTTGGCAGACCCACACGAGTGGCAGCTTAGGGCAGTGGTGTTCAGGATCTTGTTCAGTTGTTGGGGAATCCCTCTAATAGATTTGTTTGTTTCGTTTTAAAACATATGAAGATATTGTGTTCCAGAAATCCTTGCAGCCACACTTTGAGAACAGATGCATTTTCATTCCAATGGACGAGAATGTTCTTGTGTACATTTCCACCCTTTCCACTAATTAATAAGGTATTTCTTAAAATTCACAAACAAATTCCAAAGATTATTGTGGTGGGCCCTATATTGCCCAAGCAGTCTTGGTTTTCCCTTCTAATGCTATTAGCCAAGGACATTTACCACATACTTACCCTGAATTTTCTCAAACAGTCTTAGTGGCAACTGGTGCACCCCACTTTGGAGCACATCTAACTTCCGGCTACTTCAGGATGGCTTATTTTATGCGTCCATTAAAGTATATTATGCTTGTCTGCCTTTCTATCTCCCTCTTTCTTCTCTTTTCTTAAAACAGTTCATGAAAAGAATATTGCATTTGAGAACCTCTAACAAAAATATTCCTCCTCCATGGGATCTCAACTATGTTCTGGAAAAACTGACCTCACCACCTTTTGAATCTGCAGCTTAGACTGATCTGAAGCTCTTAACATGGAAAACTGTTTCGCTTATTACTCTAACATCTGCAAGACAAGTCTCTGAGCTGCAAGCTGTCATGGTGGGGCAACCATACCTTATTTTGGTCAGGAAGTGCCGAAATGATCTCACAATTCAGTCTCACTCTGTCAACCTCCCTGTGTTTTTTGTAGAACCTAAAAATAAGAGGGAGGGGATACTTCATACCTTGGATGTGTACCGGCAGCTCAGGTACTATTTTGACAGAACAAAACCCAACCCTTCAGGAAGGCAGAACATTTTTTTTTTTCCCTACACAGGGACAAAGAAGTTTGGGTAAGTGTTGGGAATCTACCCGAATGCCAGCAAGACTGTGGGTTTGTTGAACACAATACGGTTCCTTAAGTCCTACTTGCCTGTCACAGTAGATGTTTGTAGAAAACACATTGCCTTACAGACAGGACCTTCCCGCCATCCCCCCTTTTTTGGAGTACATAGTTTGGCGTTCCAGCCTTTTTTGGTGTATGTATGTGTGTGGTTTCTGCTTTGGAAAAGTAGGTGTTTGCAAATCTTGTGTTTCCATCCTCTCTTCTGTTGGACTCTAGAAAAGTGAGAGAGTTCTGTGAGTTTGTAAAGTTGCCCCTGTACTGCCAGGTGATTGGTCCATCACATCTACAGGCAGGCAGTGGGAGGGACTTTGAGCTTTAGTGGACTCTGAGGAAGGTGGCACTGCACTACTAGCCGAATACAAGTAAGGCATTGTTCTTCTAACATATGCTTTTACATGCAAGTAGAAATTAGGCAACTGTACTATACAAATGTGTGCTTATATATCAGAGTAACCCTCTTTGTAGGTGTATACATGTGTGTATATATGTATATATATGTGTATATATATATATATATATATATATATATATATATATATATATATATGTATATACACACACACACACACACACACATATATATACATATAGATATACGCACACATGTTTGTGTGTGTGTGTATGTATATATATATATATATATATATATATATATATATATATATATATGTAGGTCTGCTCATTTTGATCGAAATTATATTATTTCGAACAAGAAAAGTACAGCCCCACTTCCGCGGAAGAGCACTTTCGCAAAAGCCGATTCACCGAAGCACGGTACAGTGGGGATAAGGAAAGATATCCTTTTCCCCACTGTAGTGCAATCTCAGAGTTGGTATATTTAAGTAGTGAGGGGCATGCCCACCTGCAAAACATTGTTTTTTGTTTGTTTTGTATTTATTTTGCCAATTCGGTGAATCGGCTTTTGCAAAAATGCACTTTTGTGGAAGTCAGGTCGTACTTTTGTTAGTCGAAGTAATGTAACTTCGACTTTTAAAAGTAGACCCATATATATATTCCCCCCACGCATTCACACGCACATATACATATATACATCCCCTGTGTACTAAAATTAATCAAAGCACCCAGTTAGAAAAAAGATGTCAACAGGCATGATCAAAGAGAGAACCTCAGAGCATGCAAGTTAAAAACATTGCTTTTTAGCAGGGAACAAGCCCCCCCCCCCCCCAAACACACACACACACACACACACACCTGCTACTTGCATATTGATTAAAACTTTGAGATTGCACAGTATTGGGGAAAGGATATATTTTTCCTTACTGTCAGTCAGATGTTTTGTTAACCAAACTGTGTCAAAAATACAGCTGTAAACTTTAAGCAAATTCGACTGTAGTGCTGGCTTCCATATGTAGTTTAAAAACACATGGTCATTTGAGTCTAGCTATTAAGAAAAGCAAAGTACTTGAAGAAAACCTGTGTGAACTTAACGCTTTTGTCATTCAGAAATGACACAATGTAATAGTTTGTCTTAATTCACAGAGGTGCCACATGAATATATGGTCAGTCAGTGTTTTCCTTACTAAAGTTTCCCCATGTTCCTTTTTTTCTGTCCGTTCTTATGCCAAGTCAGTCTTTTAAATACCACTAATTTCACTTTTGGTGGTAACTGTTACTATACCGACTCCTACAAAATTTTGTCTGATTTTGGATAAAATGCCACTGCAATTTTTCTGATGGTTGCCCCATTGTCTTCCTTTAGATTTTTATTTGCTTTCGTATATATGACCATATGTAATACAGCTCTTTATTTATTTTGTATTTCTGAAATTTTGGCATAATTAGCAATCCTTAGATCAGAGAGGCCACTTGAACTGTATTTTTTTTACAATGCTTTTAGTATACATTAAAGCAGTACAGACAGCAGACAAATGTTGCTCTAGTGTACTGTGAAGTACTTGAGAGCTCACAAAAATGTTCGACCAGAATTTCATTTCCTTTACTATTTCTTTACTATTAGGTAAATCACACTGATACTGGTCTGGATAGAGATGATCAACAAGCAAAGGGGGAGTGTAGTACTGCTGGAATTGTTGTCCTCAAGTGTTGGTGAGTACCTTCATGAGGTGGACCATGTTTTTACAAAATGTCACCAAGATGACAGTGATATATAGACCATCTTTAATATAGCATATATCATGGACAGAAGTAGGTTAAAAATGAGAGCTGTCTGGGTGCACACTTGCACAAGAAAAAGTGCCAAAAGCTTCAAATGCAAATTTGAATTCATTAATTAAACAGACTCATGAAAAACACTATGTAGACCAAGAAACTTGAGCCATTTGGAAAAAGATGTGACTGGAGAAGTGCATAAATATAAACAATAAATCCTAGCGATTTTTAAAAGGTATAAAAAGGAAACATGGACATGAGAAAGAAAGATATATATAATATGGTGTAATATTTATGCAAATGAAAAAGCTAAACTAATCAATAGGGAAAAAAAAGCAAAAGATATGTGAAGAGGAATACAGGCAAGAACATCTGAATATAGAAAATTTCACAATACAAGAAAATAAGGTCACGGGGGTGGTGCTCGTAGAACAAAAGATTAAAGTAGAAGTTAAACAAATAGGAGCTGAAGTTATGGAATACTTGTGAAGTGAAGGAAGGCAAAACAGGTGGAGGAAGAGACATCTGAAAAAAATGTGAACATAGGAAAGAGAGATTTAATATTGTGCAATATTTATGCAAAGGAGAAAGCAAAACTAATCAATACAAAAAAGCAGCACCAAAGATATGTGAATATGAATACAGGCAAAAGCATCTAGATATAGAAAATTTCACAATACAAAAGAATAAGAAAATAAAGGGGGGAAGTAGAAAAGTGTAATAGTAATCCAACTCTGGTAATGTCATGGTATGACAGAACAGCAAGACTGAATTAAGGAAAACCAGTGAAGCAGAAAGCATCTGATCAGTTACCACACAGGGTTGCCACCTTTTAACAAGGGCAAAGTGGGACATGGGGGTGTGGTCAACAGGATAGGGGGGTGGCCAGCATGACACTGGCCACACCCCCACCACGACATCACCAGAGTTGTTAAAGGAGATGCAGTATTATAGAGGAATGGAGCAAAAAAGAGTTTAC
Organism: Protopterus annectens; assembly: GCF_019279795.1. Lineage (NCBI taxonomy): Eukaryota > Metazoa > Chordata > Ceratodontiformes > Protopteridae > Protopterus > Protopterus annectens. The sequence continues at coordinate 23,702,762 of NC_056737.1, read as the reverse complement.
AAACAGTTTGAAAAAGGTCAAATAGTAAATGAGGTAATGTAGGGGGCATTTTGGCCATTGAAGACTAACATTAACACAGCTTGTAGAAAATGAAATGCATTATTTTTACCACTGAACATGCCCACCACACCCCACAAGACAAAAAAAGTTAACCATATTCACTGAACCAAAAACAGTAAAATGAATGAGAATGCACAGTGGATACCATAGACCTAATTTAGCTTTTGACCACAGCAGTTAAGAAATGTATGGCACTAATTTACACAGCGCAATGATCTATTAATAAACATGCCCAACAGCAGCACTGCTCATAATCTGATTATAATGAAAACAGTAAATAAGTATGTTGAAGACATCACTAAAACACAAAATAAAAACTTTGCTACTTAGATGCAAACTACCCTGTAACATGGTTTAGCACAATCTCAAATACATTGCATTAACTTCAGAGCATCCATCCACAAAAAAAAAAATAAATGGGAAAAAAGTCCAAACATTTTAACTTTAAAACTACAATGTACAGCAGACTCCATGGGCTCCTTTTACTTCAAAACATAGCAATTAATCCAGCACCGCAATGCAATAAACAGGCCCAAGTAAAAGTAACACACCCATATTCACATTACAAGCAAAACAGTACATTTTAACCTTATTAAAAATGCATAATAAATTAAATGCACACATTTACAAGTATAAATGAAAACAATCTTGAAACAGCTTTGGCAAATTGGCAACGTGTACCTACTAGAATAATAAATGAATTACATTAACTGTTAACATTCCCCCTCAAAAGGTAGACTTGTACCACATAGACATGGACTTGCAGGAACAGGAAAAATTACCTAAACAGTATATCGTAACTTCCTGAAAACAGCATTATAGTGCATATTTCCATACAAAAAGTACAAACTATGCTCAAACAATTCCTATATGCATACAGACAATACCCAGAAAAAGCTACGACAATAGAAATGCATCACACTAAGTTTATATTTCACTGCCCCCAACAGAAACAAACAACTTCTATACACAGTTCAGCCTTTTAAAAGTAATGCTTCCAAATCATACCCCAAGCATAATAACAATTACATATACATTCAGGTTTTATATCTTTAAAACTACTACTCAAAAATATCAAACTAACTACTACAGATTTAAATATTGCGTACTGCACCCACCATCTGCCTTTAAACATTAAAAAAATTAAACCACAATATATTCCCATTTTAAACTAGTACAAAAGTCTCAAAATAACCACTGCACAGATTTAAATACTACATACTACATCCCCATCTACCTCTAAACATTAAAAACTTAAATAAAGCACACTATTCCCATTTTAAATAACTAAAGCCACAAAATGCAATTATCTACTTACCACTCACAGTTATTGCTGGGCTGGCTGGCTCCCTTGCTGGCTTCTTTCCTGGCTGGGCTGGCTCCCTTGCTGGCTGGGCTGGCTCCCTTGCTGGCTGGGCTGGGCTGGCTACCTTGCTGGCTGGTCTGGGCTGGGCTGGCTACCTTGCTGGCTGGGCTGGGCTGGCTACCTTGCTGGCTTCTTTCCTGGCTGGGCTGGCTCCCTTGCTGGCTGGGCTGGGCTGGCTACCTTGCTGGCTGGTCTGGGCTGGCTACCTTGCTGGCTGGGCTGGGCTGGGCTGGCTACCTTGCTGGCTGGCTAGGCTGGCTCCCTTGCTGGCTGGGCTGGCTACCTTGCTGGCTTGGCTGGCTGGCTGGGCTGGCTCCCTTGCTGGCTTGGCTGGGCTGGCTCCCTTGCTGGCTTGGCTGGGCTGGCTCCCTTGCTGGCTTGGCTGGCTGGCTTCAATGCCGGCTTCAATGGTGAAAAAAATCAGATCTTTTGTCGCAGCTGCTATAGAGCTTAGTGCTCTACAGCTGCGACCTTTATGGGGCTCTTCAGAAGAAGTTCCCGCCCCCTACAATGGCTGCAGCCAATTACTGTGCTGCATTACCACCCGGACCTAGCAGAGAATCCCTCTAACTGCAGGTCCGGTGGTGACGTCAAGATTGCCGTGGAAAACCGGAAGTATTTTCGGCTTTTCCACAGCAATTAAATGACGCTGCAAGCGCAAAGGGAAAAACGGACTTTTAAAGTCCCACGCTTGGTGAGCGCGGGAAGCGGGATGAGAGCACTCAAACCGTGAGTGTCCCGCTGACAACGGGACGGGTGGCAACCATATTACCACATGAAGATACTATGAAGCCATCTGCAGGAAACTAGTACAAATGTTCAGTTGGAGTTGCACAGCAAGAGAAGGAACAGGAAATGGTGGTAACTCTGATGTCAGTGTTGTGGCGTGATAGGCCAGTGAGTTTCCATTATGAAAGAGCAATGTATGATACAGGATGCAGCTGAAGCGAATGTCACAGGAAGATGTTGTGGAACTTGCTGTAGAATGCCTACAGGAAAAGGAGAACAAAGAATATGCCCTCAGTTTAAAAGAAAATGAAGGGAAGAGTTGCTTGATAGAGATGGATAAACATATTAAGTTCAGTGAGAGAGAGATTACAAAAAGTCAGTTGACACAAAATGGTAAAAGTCTGATAAAACAAGTGAACACAGTACTCAAGACTATTAGCAGAAATTCATGTGATAAAGCAGAAGTAAATAGGATATATTACTGTGTAGTTAAATTAATAGCAGATAAAGTCTTACCACAAATGTACTGGGCAGAAAGGGAAGAAATCAAATGCCATCATAGAAGTATCAAGTAGAGAAAAATATAAAGCAGTTAAGAAGTGTAACTATTAGAGTACAGAAGAGGGAACAGATCAACAAAAATGCTTAGACATGATAAAAGCAACATGCTGTCAGAACAGACCAGGATCTGTCGTGCACTGTTGTAAATAAACTAAAGATGTCAGCACAGGCAGAAAAACAAAGATATGTGGATAAATATAAAGGAAAAGTACAAAATAAGCAATTCATTGATGACCCAGAAAAAACATTTTTTCCAAACACCTTTATTGAATTATCACTTGTGACACAGGCACATTTGCATTCATATAAAAGTAATGACACTATAGTTAACATAAACATTTTACTTCACACATATTGCTATATGTTATATAACCTAAGCACATTACATAAATTATTCAATTCCTGCCTTTTTTTTAAAACAAGAAATATTTTATTAAACAATCACTACGTTGGCATTCATACATTTAAACAAATGAAAGCAGACCACACTGACACAGTCCTAGTTGCGTTTTACATCACAAACCATACTGACACACTCCCAATTGCAGACATTATACATCACTTATAATCTACCCAATCTTTTACAGTCAAACATTACATAGCTCATTTAACTCCAGCAGCCTTTTAAACCTCATTCCTCCCTTGTATGTAATGTTCCCACAGTTCTTATTTTTTTCCTATGTAGCTTGCTCCTACCTTTTTCTAAAGATCTCAGTTCCAATTTTTTCGTTTCATTACTGTATTCACTTCTAGTATAGATGGTTTAAATTTTGATTTCCATAATTCCAGATGTTAAGTTGTCAATCTCGCCTTCATTCTTGCTGGATGGGTTCGGAGCCGATCCTCGGCTCCGACTCGGCACTTGCTTTAGCTCGAGAACTCCTTTTACCAGCTCGAGGCAACCCTATATCCCATGATGCAAGGCGGAACTACCCCAGATCTCGTTTGCCGCTTAGCTAAAGAGGTCTCCTTTGCCAGCTGAGGTAAGTTTTTTCTTAGTCAAATAAGAAAAAGTGTAGTTAGGGGTTTATTTTTCCCTGTTAGTGTTAGTGTAGTCTGTAATTAGTTTACCCACCCTATTCCCTATTTTTCAACCTTTTTATAAACTTTTATAAGTTTTAATCTAAAGTAGTTTAGTCAGGCCTAGTTCCCTTTTGTTATCCCTTCCTGTGTGTTTGTATAAGGGATTAATTTGTGTGTTTGTTGGGACTGTTTGTGTTCTATCCTCCTAGGATGTCAAAAGAAGGCAAGGTCTCAGGCTTCAAGAAGTGTGACCAGTGCTGTTAGAAAATGTCTCTGACAGACGGTCACACTTCTTGTGTTTATTGCCTGGGGCCTTTGCACCTGCAGGACTCCTGTGCGTTGTGTCATGCTTTTAGCCAGAGAGTCCTGCAGGAAAGGAGGAACAAACTCATCCTCCGAGGTTTACTTAAACCTGAAGGTTCTCCTCCTAAATCAGGGTCAGGAAAACCTCTTAAGCCACCGAAGGCTCAGGCTACAGTGTCCAAGCCTCCTCCGGTGGCTCCGGCTGGAGTCGATACTTCTTCTACTCGAGTAGTGGGTTCGGTGCCGGCTGGCTCCAATACCCTGACTACTGTGGCCTTGTCGGCTCCGGCTGGAGCCGACACTTTATCCAGCATCGGAGCCGAGAAATCCTCGGCTCCATCTGGAGTTCTAGGGACTTCGGCTCCGATGGCTTCGACCCATAAGAGATCTCGGTCCCCCTCTATTATGAGTATCCACTCGGCTCCGGGATCTCCTCTTTTGTCGGAGCGGAGCCATCGGAGCCGATCTTCGAGATCTTCCAGGCTGTCTGACCATGACTTGGAGAGGGTGGTAAGCAGGCTGTTGAAGTCTCAGGCACTGGCCCAAATGCTCCATAGCCCGTCTCAACAGACTTCTGCTATATCCCCAATTCTTGAACTTCCTCCTCCGACTCCACACCAGAGTTCGGAGCCGGAGCTTCTTGGGACAGCGACTGTTTCGATGCCGGAGCCGATACATCCTTCGGCTCCGTCGTCCTCGGCTCCGATCTCCTCCTTGAGACCTTCCTTGGAGGGATCCGGTCGTCGGGTTTCCACTGTCGGCTCCGAGGGGGCTAGTGGCATCGGACCCTTGTCCGACCCCGCTCTCCCTCTCGGGGCTTCGGCTTTGGTAAGCTCGGCGCCGACATCGGCCTCGGAGCCTTCTCTCAACTTGGAGCCGACCATTCCTGTCTCTTCGGAGCGGGTATGTTCTGGTCTCCCGGGGAGAGGAGCCTTTGAGGTGATGAGGAGTGTCCTGGCCTCTGAGCCTGGTCAACGGTCCATCCCTCTAGCTCCTCCCTCATCAGTGCCTGCAGATGCCTCTTGCCAGCCTCTTGCTCTCAGGCCCAGGGATCCATCGCCCCAGGTTTCCCCACTGGGAATTTCCTCCTCTTCCGAGGTTTCTCCTGACCCTGCAGGGGAACCCCCTCAGAAGAGGACGTGTAAGAGGAAACACACAGACTCCCCTGAGTCTACAACATCTGATACCGACTTAGATGAGTCGGAGGGTTCCCCACGGTCCCCCTCTGAGGATGTCTCCTTTTCAGACATCCTTGAGCTCCTCAAACAGAGGGGAATTGGCCTCCATTGACCCCTCCGAGGATGAGTCGGTATACCTGGAGGCTTTGGATCCCGACCCTCCACCTCCTGGGTGTCCCGCCTTCGACCCACTCATGCAGGTAGTGGCTCGGAAGGCGTGGCGCTCCAGATTCTGTGGAACCTGTCCCCAGAAGACCATCCAAGTTCATTACAGCCCAGTCGGATAAACAGTTCCTTTCCAAAGGTGTCTCTGTGGATGCTATGGTGGTGGCGGCCACTAAGAAGGAACTGGCGGATCCTTCAGTACCTGTCCATCCTCCTAACAAGGACTCTAGGACCATGGACAGGTATGGAAAGCGGATGTTTTCTTCAGCGACCTTTGCTATGCGTTCGCTGAATTACCTTTGTCACTTCACCAGGCTTCAACGAGATATTCTCAAGGAACTGGGTGAAGTAGTCCAGGATCCTTCTGCTGCTGGGGCTCAGGAAAAGATTGCCTCACGGCTTGCTATCCTGAATTCCATATCTAACTCCTCCATGCGGCTCATATCTTATGCGGCCGATGGAGCGAGCAGGGCCGCAGGCACAGGAGTTGCTCTTAGACGCCAAGCCTGGATGCGGCTGTGGAAGTTTGGACCCCTTTAAGGCGTCCTTCACTAATACCCCCTTTGATGGTTCGGCTTTGTTCGGACCTCAAGTGAAGGATACCTTGACCAGGTGTGAGCAGGACGGTAAGACTCTTTCTGCCGTTGGAGTCCAATTTTCCACTCCTTCTAGACCATATCCCAAGGGTCAGAAAGGGGGGAAGATGTGGTTCCGTAAAGCCCAAGGAGCTACACTGGACACACGTGGTCAGTTTACCCCCAGAGGCAGAGTGGGTAACAATAATAGACGCCGCCCTAGAGGCAGGGGGGGTCCTCAGAACCAGGGCAACAGGGGAGTCTCTTCCTGAGAAGCCCTTTCAGCATCCCTGAGGTGTTGCCCGACTGTCCACCCTTGGAGGCAGTCGGGGGAAGGATTTCACTGTACCCAGTAGCCTGGCAATCCCTATCCCAAGAGAAGTGGGTACAGTCTATTATATCCGAGGGTTACAAGATCCCCTTCGTAAGGTTTCCCGTACCTCTACAATCCCTTCCAGACATCTCACCCGGTCAAAGGGATTTGGCAAAACAGGAGGTTTCAAAACTCCTAGAAAAAAGAGCCGTCCAGACAGTGCCTGCACACCAAGTAGGATCCGGCGTCTACTCAAGATTCTTTTTGGTCCCCAAAAGGACGGGAGAGTGGAGACCAATATTAGACCTCAGCAATCTGAACAGATTTGTCAAAAAGGCAAGATTCCGGATGGTCACGCTTCAGTCCATTCTGCCCTTTCTGGGCAAGGACAACTGGATGTGCTCGATAGACCTTCAGGATGCGTACTATCACATAAAGATTCACAGGCGCTCCAGGAGGTTTCTCCGCCGGCTAGGGACCAGACATTACCAATTCAGAGCCCTGCCCTTTGGCCTCACTTCAGCCGCCAGAGTGTTTACCAAATGCATGGCAGTGGTCACAGCTCACCTGAGACGTCTAGGATTCCAGGTGTTTCCTTATTTGGACGACTGGCTCCTCTCCACCACCACCAAGTGTCAGCTTCTTCAGTCCAGAGACTACACCCTTCAGCTTTGCAAGAATCTGGGAATTTCAGGAAATTTCGTAAAATCTTCTCTGCTGCCTTGCCAATCTATCACCTTTATAGGCGCAGAGTTAAATACCGTCAAAATGTTAGCCAGACTAACAGATCAAAGAATTCTGGACATCCAAAAATTTGTTCGGCTTCTGTTACAAAGCAAAAAGATCAAAGCCAGGTTTGTCCTGAAAGTTCTAGGTCTAATGGCTGTGGCCATTGTTCTTCTACCACTGGCTCGCTTTCACATGCGTCTCCTGCAGTGGATGCTTTTCACGCAGTGGTCGTATCACAATCTTCCGATGAGACACGAGATCTTAGTGACACAGTCGTGCAGGGCTCATCTGGGCTGGTGGATATCTTGCCCTCTTCTTCATCAGGGCCGACCCTTTGTTCCCCCTCCTCCAGTTGCCACAGTCACCACGGATGCCTCTCTGATCGGGTGGGGGGGGCATTATCAGGGCAGGATGGTCCACGGGACGTGGCAACCCATAGAATACCATCTGCACATAAATGTCCAGGAGATGAGAGCAGTGCTTTTAACGTTGCAAGCCCTCGACGACTTTCTTCCCACGGGGACTATTGCAGTACAGACGGACAACATGTCCGTGGTCTGGTACATCAACAAACAGGGCGGAACCAGGTCCTATCCCTTATGTCGAAGCTCTCAGACTTTGGCAATGGGCGATCTCTTCTCAGCGGTTTCTGATAGCAACGCACATCCCGGCAGGTCCAACCTATTGGCGGACAGGCTAAGCAGATCTATTCTGATGCCTCACGAGTGGTCTCTCAATCAATCTGTAGTGGATCAGATTTTTCTGAAGTGGGGCACTCCTTGTTGCGATCTTTTCGCTACAAAACAACAAGTGCCCAGACTATTTCACTCTATTTCCCCTTCCAGGCCAACCCCTGAGAGACTCTCTAACCCAGGATTGGCCTCGGGGACTTCTTTATGCTTTTCCTCCCTTTCCATTGATTCCACAAGTCATTCAGAAAGCCACCGTTTTGAGAGCCAAATTGATCCTCATTGCTCCTTTTGGCCTCGACAAATTTGGTTTCCGTCTCTGCATCGTCACCTTCTGGTGCAGCCCTGGCATCTGGACCCAGTTCCGGATCTTTTGATCCACCAGTCGGGTCAGCAGCACCGGGCCATTCATTCTCTCAACCTCACTGCTTGGTTGCTCCACATCCTTCCCTAGCCAGGCTACCAATGATTTCTGACTCAGTCAGAGACATTATAGTGTCTTCTTTGAAGTCGTCCACTAGGACTATTTATGCTAGCAAGTGGCGACGATTTTCGATTTGGGCAAACTCCAGAAATATTGATCCTTTTACTGCTCCCGTACATTCTGTTTTAGATTTCCTAGCGGAGGTTTTTCATTCGGGATCCTCGTCATCTACGGTCAAAGTACAACTGGCTGCTATTTCCAAGTATCATGTTGGCTTGCATGACAATAACATCATGTCTCATAGATTATGCAAGGCCTTTTTGAGAGGAGTTTTTCTCCTAAAGCCACCTATAAAGCATCCTCCTCCGCAATGGGATCTAAACTTAATGTTGGCATCCTTGATACTACCTCCCTTGAACCGTCTGCTTCATGTTCTTTGAAGTTATTGACGTGGAAGACTATATTTTACTGGCTGTCACTTCTGCAAGAAGGGTTTCCGAATTCAAGCTCTCTGTATTCGTTCTCCTTATTTGGTTTTCATAAGGACAGGGTATCGTTAAGAACTAACCCTTCCTTTCTCCCCAAGGTTGTATCTCAAACCAATATTAACCAATCTATAGATCTACCAGTCTTTTCCCTAACTATTCCGACAGAGCTGAACAGAAATTGCATTTTTGGATGTCCATCGTCAGCTCAGGTACTACTTGCATAGGACTAAACAAATTAGAAAATCGGACCAATTGTTTGTCTCTTATGCAGAAAACAGGTTAGGTCTTCCAGTTTCTAAAGTGACCTTATCCAGATGGTTGACTTCCACCATTTCCTATGTGTACTCTCTCAGAGGCAAACAACTATCTTCTAAGCCAAAAGCACACTCCACCAGGAGTCTATCCACTTCTGCAGCTTTTCAGGATAGACTTCCCATTGATACCATTTGTGCAGCAGCTACTTGGGCCACGCCTCATACCTTTGTTTCTCATTACAAGTTGGATTTGGCCTCCAGAGATAGGGCCAGTTTTGGTTTCACAGTTCTCAAGAGTATGTTCCGTTGAGCCACCCGGGATTCAGGTGCTAGGGACGCGGTCCCATCCAGCAAGAATGAAGGTGAGATTGACAACTTAACATTTAGAAGTTATGTACCTACCATAACGTTCCATGTTAGTTGTCTTCTCTCGCCTTCTTTCTTGCGTCCCTCCCTCCTTCCCCCTGGCCTGGACAGATCTTGAAGAGTTCCTAATAGTTTGTTCCTCTGGATCTTTGTTATGAGGACTTCTTTTAGGAAACTTTGTTCCTAATTTGGTTAGGATAACCTTTAGCAGGGTAAGTTAGCTGCCAAACGAGATCTGAGGTAGTTCCGCCTTGCATCATGGGATATAGGGTTGCCTCGAGCTGGTAAAAGGAGTTCTCGAGCTAAAGCAAGTGTCGAGTCGGAGCCGAGGATCGGCTCCGAACCCATCCAGCAAGAAAGAAGGCGAGAGAAGACAACTAACATGGAACGTTATGGTAGGTACATAACTTCTAATTCTGTATCATAGCTCAGAAGAATCATCTCCCTCGTCAGACCAATCTGCCCACCCAGCATCTCCAACAATGCATCCTGCAGGGAATCATTAAACTCCATCAATTCACCGCACTCCCAGGAAATAATGTGCCCAGTTACCTCTTTCTTCCCCTTCACACTTCCAGCATTTGCTGTCTGCCTGAGGAAAAATTCTCTAGCGTCTGTTTCAGGTATAGAAATATCTATGCAAACATTTCCAAGCAAAAATCCTAAAGCTTCTACATTTTGTTGCATGTTTGGGAGACATATACGTGTATCCTCCCATTGTTTCTTTGTGAATTGCTTATCTAGTCTCTCTTCCCAATCCTTACCTCCTCTGATTGATTCTTATAGTTATCATGCAATATTTATATACTCTTTTAATTGTTCCTTTTTTAATAGCAGCTTCTGTTTTAGATTCTACTAAAAACTCTACCAGTGCTGGTCTTTCATTTTAGGACCCCCCCCCTATTTCTTTATATTTGCCTATATTCTTAATCAATCCCTGATAGGGAAGGCAACCTCTAACCTGAGGGCCAAATAATTTTTTGGTATCTTCCCATTCTACCATCTTTCCTTCTCTAGTTATTTGCTCCCGGTACCTTGGTTCCTTTGCCAGTTTTCACCAATAAATTCCAGCCCCCTCTTGCCTGTTGTCTGTATCCCTAATTGCAGGCATCCCTATTGGCAGAATCTCCTTTCTCCAATCCCCATGTTGGCTTAGTTCTTAGAATACTTTCTGCTACCTTATGGATATAATATTCTGTATGATTATTGTTATTCTCCTTAAAGGCCTGCATCCAAAATCCCAGTCTTTCCGTGTTTATTGAGTTTTCCCCCATTTCATCATCATCCCTTTCCACTTTGAAATATAGTTTTCCGCTTGTGCTGTGTGTAGGAGTCTTAACTGTGTAGCTCTGAAATATCCCTTCAGATTGGGTAAGCCCAATCCACCCTGTTCTACTGGAAGAATCAGCTTATCCCACTTCCCTCTTGCAGTCTTCTCCTCCCAGATAAAGTTCTTCAGCTGTTTATTAATTGCTATCCACAACAACTCTGGTTGATAAAAAAAAATCTGAGCTGTATATAAGACTAAAGGAACTGAAAACATTTTAAATGCTTGTATCTTATTATCCATAGCCATATAACAAAGCTTCCATTTTCTCAGATTTTCTATTATGTTTTGTTTAGTCTTTTCCCACATATCCTTAGCTGCCATTCCTGAACCAATGTGTGTGTGGGTACATCATTTACCGCTATTGCCTTCGTTTTAGCTTCATTAATTTTGTATCCCGAAAAGATATGAAACTATCTTAAAATGTGCTACAACAATGTAATGCCCCTTTCTGGTTTTGTCAGGTGTAAAATATTATCTGCAGATAAAGCCAGCTTTTCTTGACTGCCATGCCAATTATATCCCTGAATTTTGAGTCGCTTATTTTCTTTGCCGAAAAGTTTCGCACAGAGCTATGAAGCAAAATAAAATGAATACAGATACCACCAAAAAAAGAGAGGTATTTTGGACAAGCATCTGTGAAGACTGTGGAACATAAAATCATGGTGAATGGGCAGAAGTAGTAAAAGAAGCAGTAAGGCTTGCTATGAAGTAACAGCCAGAGAAAATGAAAGAAAATTAAGAAAAGCTCTTAAATTGAAAACCCCAGGCCCAGATTTAGCCCTGAGCAAGAACTGCTTATTGCGTACCCTGCACAGACACCAGCCTGGTTGACAACAGGAAGAATGATACTCCTTGAGAGTGAACCTGCAAGCTATCCTAAAAAGTATAGACCAGTAACTTGCCTTCCAGCAATGTATAAGTATACTCTGGAACTGATGCCAGTAGAGTTTATAGTTGTTTAGAAGAAAACTCCGTCATGGCAATAGAACGAGGGTAACAGAAGAAAGTAATATGGAACAAAGGGTCATTTGTTGTTAGTCATAATTGGAGAATTGTAAAAAAAGGGGAAGAATCTATGAATGGCATGGATAGATTATTAAAAAGAATTTGACAGCATCTCACATTCATGGATAAAGGAGTGCATATAGATGTATAAAGTACACCCTACAGTGATTACATTGACCAAGAAACAGTGGCAAACTACTTTGCAGCTAAACCATAATAACGGACAAATTATTATTCCAAGGATAAAAATTTGAAGGGGATATTCCAGGGTGACACTCTGTCACAGTTGCACTTTTGTTTTGCTGTTAAACCCTTTAAGCTATCTACTTAGCAGATTAGTCCATGGTAACAATTTGGCTCCCAGAAGACAGTGTGTAAAGACTTATCTTCTCTTGCGGATTATTTAAAACTGTGTAGTTCATCAGATGGGCTGAAAGTGCAACTGCAAGTGGTCAAAACTTTCTCAGATTTTCTAAGAATGTCATTTGATCTTGATAAATGTGCAAAAGTAACATTTAAGGCAGGAAAGCTGCAGCACAATGAAACTATCAGTCCTGGGGCAGGAATTTGGCATAAAGGAACTTGAGCAGGAGGGAGTGTATACATAGTTGGGAATTGTTGAAGGATCAACAATAAAACATGAGCAAATGCAAAGAGAACTCAATAGGAAATATTTTAGATGACTAAAATTAATACTGAAAACAGCCCTGACATCTAGGAACAAATTTCAAGCTATAAACCAGTTTGCTTTTTCTGTTCTAACTTAAAGTTTTGAGGTGATTAACCTCAAAAAGGTATTGGATCAGTTGGACAGGCAAACAAGAAGAATGCTTCACAGTTATCAAATGATGTATGAAAATCAGTGTATACCAAGATTACATATTTCTCATTCTTAAGGGCCTCCTTGAAATTGATTACATGTATAGATCTGCAGTCATAGGACTGCATAAATATCCGCTGACCTCATCAGATCCGAATATATTGAAAGATCTGAAGTAGTTAGTAGTTTACTTCATTTGGTCTTCAACCTGTGGGAATACGGATCTGTATCGGATCCAAACCGGCAAATATTACTAGCATCAGCTCCGAGCTCCACACTCCTTCCCTTACCCATAATACACCTCCACTGCCTTCCATCCCCAGATCTCATTTGCCGTGATTTGCTTATACATAAGTGTCTTCAGAGCTCCAGCTAGTAGTGGGTTATTTCACTACTGTAAGTTTAAAACTTTCATTTTTTTTGTCAATCTAAGTTAGTTTAGTTACCCCTTCTCCCCTCCCATCGCTTTGGCATTGTGTGTTAGTCTGATTAGGTAAATAGTTAGAACAGTTTGTTCTGTGGTGCCCCTCCCCCCTCAGTGTTGTCTATAGAGTAGTGTGGTGAGTGAGTGTGTGTGTTTTGGTGTTAAGAAAGTTTTTTGCCTGTCTTTTTTAAGGCTTTCTTTCTTTCTCTTAGGATGGCTGAAAAGCTTGTCTTTAAGCGCTGCACAGAGTGTGGCCATAAGCTGTCCCCAGCAGATGGCCACACACTGTGTGTGTTGTGCTTAGGTGTGGCCCACCTTAGTGTGAATTGCTCCATTTGTGCGGGGTTCAACCCCCGAGCTTTAAAGGATAGGAAGGCCAAGTTGGCCCTCAAAGATCTTCTTCCTTCTACCGATCCTCCTTCCTCGCCTTCGGCTTCGTGACTGCCTCTCCCTCTTCTCTTCCTCTGGCCTCTCCTCCCTCCCAGGCTGGGACTCAAACTCCTGCATCTAAGCGTGTGGTAGCGGAGCAGAGGTGAGGGTAGAGAAAGGGAGAGAGATTCGAAGGCAAGGGAAAAGAGGAAGAGGTCCCCGAACCTCACTTCTCAGAGCAAGTCAGCATGGATCCTTGAATCCCCTCGGCTCAGGTCTCTGAGGTTCTCCACTGAGCCGGGGGAGGCACATCCAGTCTCTAGGGCCTCGGTTCCTTGACCCATCAGGTCGGAGTCCGTGGCCTCATCACGGTCAACCCACTCCTTATCAGATATGGATCTGGATAAGATGATGAGGCGCTTTGGGGAGTTCTCTTCCTTTCTTTCAACCCATTTCTCCTTCCCCGATCCGACCTTCGGCTTCGGAGTACTCTGATCCAAGGCTGGCCTTGGTCAGGGGGCTGGCGCCAACGGTACTTGTTTCCTCAATGCCAACAGCTGCCTGGAGCTTCTCTAATCTGACCAGTTCGGATCCGAGCCGCTCTCGGAGCCGGAGCTTGGCTGTCTGATCCAAGGGAGTGGAAACTTTTCCACCGGCTCCAACGTTGTTGGGCCAGGTCCCCTTTCTCGGAGCTCCATCCACTTCAGGACCAGCTCCGATTCTTGTGTCAGACTCTGGGAAACCAGCCTCCTTATTAGCTTCCCAGGAGGTCCACTCTCCGGCGTTCGATGTGGTAGAAAGGGTCCTCTCCATCGGATTGAAACACCTGACCGCCACCTTGGACTCCTTCCAGACCCCGTCAGCTCTGTCTATGGTTTCCATTGTCTTACCAGAGGAACAGCTTGTGCTCGAAGATCCCCAGACTGTTCCTCCTGAGGAACAGATGGCTTGCGACCGCTCCCCTGAGAGCCCCATTGGAGATGTGCCTCGCAAGCATACGTGCAAGAGGAGGCACTTGGACTCCCCCCGAGTCCCTCACCAAGGACACCTATTTAGATGATGGAGAGGTTTCCCCAAGATCACCTCCCGAGGATGACTCCTTTGGAGACATCATGGATATCCTGTGCCAGCAGGGAGGTTGGTCTGCCTCCAAGCCCTCTTCTGATGAGTCTGTGTTCCTGGAGGCTTTCAGCACAGGCCCATCTACTTCCTGGGTGTCCCCTCCCGTGGATCCGTTAGTGGATTTGATCACCTCACGGGCGTGGACGGAACCAGACACCGTGGAGCCTATCCCCAAGCGACCCAATAACATTTTAAGCTCCCCCATTGACAGCCCATCTTGGAATAAGGGCTCCCCTGTAGATGCCATGGTGGTAGCAACAGCCACTAAGAAGGAACTTGCTCAGGAGAGTTCCTCGGTCCACCCTCCTGACCGGGAGTCACGGATGATGGACCGCCTAGGGAAGCAGATGTATCCTTCAGCTACCTTTTCGATCAGGGCACTGAATTACTTGGCCCATGTCACTAGACTCCCAACACAACCTAGTCAAGGAGCTGGAGGAGTCTCCATCCAAGTCCATGTCACAGGAGGGCAAGGCTTAATTCTCAGCGGAATCGCCACTCTAAAAGCGGTATCAAATACATCCATGAGACTCCACTCCCATGCAACAGAAGGAGCAGCTAAGGCAGCTTGATTTGGCGTGTCCATGAGGCGTAAACCCTGGCTCAGGTTGTGTCAATTTTCCGATCCCTTTAAGGCGTCTTTTGCCAATGCCCTTTATGACGGCTCTACACTTTTCAGTAAGACCGTCAAAGAGAGACTAGTCCAGAGTGAGAAGGATGGGAAGACACTGTCTGCCGTCGGAATCTGCTTCTCTAACCCTCAAAGGTTTTTTTCCCGGAACCAGAGAGGGCAAAAGAAGATGTGGTTCCGGAGGTCTCAGTATTCCCGGGACACACAGGCTCTTCTTCCCCTAGAGACAGAGGGGGACAAAATGGACACTGGCCCAGAGGCAGAGGGGGTCCGCGGAACTTCGGGTCTTGAAAACTGTTCTCAGACAGACCCGGGCAGCAACCCTGAGGGGTTGCCCGGCTGCTCTACTGTGTAGGCAGTTGAGGACGATTTTCCTTGCACCCAGCGACATGGGAGTCCATAACAGTGGACCGCTGGGTGCTTCAAATAATATCCAGAGGATTTTCTGTCCCCTTTGTGGGTTACCTCATATCTCCCAGACACCTCTCGGACGTTCCACCCATGCAAAGGGAGGCAGCAGCACAGGAAATTTCCAAGCTGCTAGTAAAACGAGCCATCAAAACCGTCCCCCCAGATCAGTCTGGATTGGGCTTCTACTCCAGGTTCTTTTTGGTGGCAAAGAAAATGGGGGACTTAAGGCCTATTCTGGACCTCTCTACCCTGAACCTGTCTGTTGCCAAAGGGAAGTTACAGGTGGTCATGTTGCAGTCCATGCCGTACCTGCAAGAGAGCGACTGGATGTGCTCGTTAGACCTCCAGGATGCTTACTATCACATAAAAATGCACAGAAGCTCCAGGAGGTTCCTCCACTTCTGACTAGGAGCCAATCGTTATCAATTTTGAGCCCCACCCTTTGGTCTCACCACAGCCCCCAGAGTGTTTGCCAAAGTGATGGCGGTTGTAGCGGCTCACCTGAGGCTTCAGGGGATTCAGGTCTATCCGTACCTGGATAATTGGCTCCTCACTGCTCCCAACAGGGGTCTACTTTCCCAAACCAGGGATTACTTCCTGACACTTGCCCTGAGTTTGGGAATCGCAATCAACACATCTAAATCTCTCCTACATCCTGTACAGGTGATAGACTATATTGGGGCCAGGATGGATGCTCTTCAGTGCAAAATATTCCTGACCTCGGAGAGAGTTCAAAGCCTCAGGATACGTCTCCCTGATCTGTCGTTCCTACCTCCCAATGGCAGAATCAGTGTTGCGGGCCCTATGCTCGGTGGCAACCATAACTCTTCTTCCGTGTGCTCGGCTACACATGCAGATTCTTCAGTGGACTCTAGTGGTTCAGTGGTCCCTGTTGGAACTGCCATTGACTTATCTTATCCACCTAAGTCGGGTGTGTCAGTCATCCCTCATATGGTGGATGAGCTCTCTGGACATTTTGGAGGGACGATCCTTTGTTCCAGCCCCAGCCCAAACCACAGTGACCACGGATGCCTCCCAACTCGGGTGGAGGAGGCACTGTTCGGGCAGGACAGTCCAAGGCCTGTGGTCCCCCATAGAGACCAGCTTGCATATCAGTGTCCCAGAAATGAGGGCGGTCCTTCTAGCGTTGCAGGCCCTTCATGCCTTTCTTCCTCTGTGGACAATTGCCATTCAGTCAGACATGTCAGTAGTCCTGTATATCAACAAACAGGGAGGGAACAGATCTTACCCCCTTTGTCGCGAGTCCCTGATAGTGGGAATGGGCATTCTCCACCGGTTGCTTTCTCATTGCAATGCACATTCTGGGACGGTCCAACATCCTAGCAGACAGGCTAAGCTGGACCATTCTGATGCCTTACGAGTGGTCTGTGAATCTGTCAGTAGCTGGACAGATCTTAAGCGAGTGGGCGCTACCTTGCTGCGATCTCTTCGCATCTACTTCCAATGCAAAGTGCAGCAAGTTTTTTGCTCTGAACCCTCTGCCGGGGGAGTCTCCCAGAGATGCTGTAGTTCATGCTTGGCCTCCCGGTCTTCTATATGCTTACTTGCCAGTACCTCTCATTCCAAGGTTTCTGCAGAAAACTTGTTGACTGGGGAGCAAGGTGAACCTCATTGCCCCATTCTGGTCTTGCCAGGTATAGTTTCCCTTCTTTTGGTCTCACCTTTTAGCTCCACCTTGGATCCTAGATCTCATTCAGGATTTGATTTCACACCCCTTGGGGGTGCCTTATCTGAGTCTGGACAGCCTGAAGCTCACTGCTTGGCTGCTCCAGTTCTCATAATCGCTAGGACTCCCAGACTATTTTCCTCGGTTAGATCTATTTTGGTAGCTGCTCATAAGTCTTCAACCAGAAAGGTTTATCACAGCAAGTGGAAACGTTTTTCTTTCTGGGTCCTCTCAGAGGAGTTTAGATCCTTTCACGGCTCCTATTTTCGCTATTTTTGATTTCCTAGCTGATGTTTTCCAGCACAGAGCTAGTTCATCTACTGTCAAAATTCAGTTGGCTGTCATTTCCCATTTTCATGTAGGTGAGAATTCTACATCCTTAGCATCTTCCAGACTGTGTAAAGCTTTTATTAAAGGCACTTTTTTGCTATGCCCTTCGGTCAAAGATCCTATTCCCCGATGGGACCTTACTGTGGTTCTCCAAGCTCTGGCCGCTCCGCATTTCGAACCTGCCACAACTGCAGATCTAAATTTTTTGTCGTGGAAAACAGCCTTTCTGGTAGCTATCCCCTCTGCTAGAAGTGTTTCAGAATTACAGGCCTTGTTCATCAAATTTCCATACTTGATTTTTCATTGACAGAGTTTTCCTTCGGACCACTCCATCTTTTCTTCCTAAGGTGGCTTCACCAGTCAGTATCAGTCAGACTATAAATTTGCCTGTGTTCTTTCCCAATTTTATGAACAAAATGGAATACAAACTACATGTTGGATGTTCATAGTTACGATTGTATTTACACAGGACAAAAATATTCCGTAAATCTGATCAATTGTTTCCTTCTGTAAACTCTTTCTGGGGAAACCTATCTCCAAGGTCACTATAGCTAGATGGATTTTGTCATGCATCCTGCAGGTCTATAAGGACAGATGCATGTCTCCTCCAGGTCAGGTTAAAGCTCATTCCACTAGGTCTATGTCTACATCTGCGGCTTTCTGGTCTAGAGTGTCTTTGGCTATTTGCTCTGCAGCTACTTGGTCCTCATCTCATACATTTATTTCTCATTATAAACTGGATTTGATTTCAAGAAGGAGAGCATCCTTTGGTTCTGCGGTGCTCTGGAATATCCTTCCATGAGGGCCTCCCAGGAGTTTTAGTAGCTGGGGACTCTGTCCCACAGGTTGAAGACCAAATGAAGTAAACTACTTCAGATAAAGAAGTTATGTACTCACCATAACTTTCCATCTGAGTAGTTGTACTTAATTTGTCTTCAACCATCCCTTCCTCCTCCTCCCGCACCTTGGCGCATGATCAGCCTACGGGCTGCAGTGTATAGGTCACAAGTATATTATCAGGTCAGGTTTTAAGTATAAGTTCAGGAAAAGTAAAACTAGGACTAAGTCTGTATAAAAACTGAAACCAAACAAATATATAGTATATTCGATACACTGGAGTAAAAAAATATAAAAACGTTTATTCAGATGTTATTAAGCGGTTTCATCTCACTAAGAGAGACTTCTTCAGAATACAAAACACATTAATTACCCACATTTAAATATAAAATGAGACCAATGACATCACAAATCTTTCAATCATATTAAAGGAACAAAGCACTCCCTATTTCAAATTAGTTTAAACTTTTCCCATAAAATAAGCTAATACAATATAATTGTTAAATTAAGTTTTGATATTCATAAACAATAAAAATAAACAATTGTATTATCTTAAAAAAATCTTAAAATATACACAAATATACTTTATAGCTTATTGGCTGTTTCCAACAACATGGGAGCTATGGACACACTGTCGTTCAAGCCTGGTGGTAGCAAAACCGCTAATTTTAACTGCCACTGAGTCTCCTTTTTTAATAGATTTTTTCCAATCACCCCCTCTTGGATTGATCCTAACAATGTCCAAAAATCCAAACAAATTTTTCAAAATCTACACAAAATGCTGCATGTTTATAGAGGGCATTGGTTGTTTTTTGTTTCTCGTATCATTTAAATGTTCATATATATCCTATTTTTCAAAATACGTTTGTTTTTTTCCCCACATACAAGTGTCCACGTGTTTCACAGAGCCAAATACACCACTCCCATGGTACTACAATCTCCCCTCTTGAAATATACTTTGCTGTTAATATTATTTAAAACCAAAGTACTCTGCTTATTAATATAGGAACAGTATGAACACATGCCACAGGCTTGTGTACCGTTTGACCTCCCTTTTATTTTCTAACCTCTTTTCCAACAATTGTTTCATATTGAACCCCACTTTATTCACAGACTTAGGTCCTTCCCCCACTTTTCTAAATACGTCCTGATTAGTCCTGAATATATTCCAGTTCTTTTCTAATGCTTTTTTAACCTTATATGTATTAACATTATACTGTAAAGTACAAGCGTTACTAAAATTATTCTGTAAATGATTGATCTGTGAGTTTTGATAATTCCGTAGCAAATCTGAACCAACCCCTAAAAGTGGTTTATATATACTCCTCCATTTGTCATAAACCTCTTTAAGAATCCGATCTACCACATCTTCTGGATAACCTCTCTCTTGGAACATATTAGAAATATTAACAAGTTCCTTGGCTAAATCATCCTTACATGAAGTTATACGGGCTATTCTGATGGCCTGCCATTTTGGACATTGTTAAGATCATCCAAGAGGGGGTGATTGGAAAAAATCTATTAAAAAAGGAGACTCAGTGGCAGTTAAAATTAGCGGCTATGCTGCCACCAGGCTTGAACGACAGTGTGTCCATAGCTCCCATGTTGTTGGAAAGAGCCAATAAGTTAAAGTGTATTTGTGTTTTTTTTTTAAGATTTTTTAAGATAATACAATTTGTTTATTATTTTTATTGTTTATGAATATCAAAACTTAATTTAACAATTCCATGGTATTAGTTTATTTAATGGGAAAAGTTTAAACTAATTTGAAATAGGTAGTGCTTTGTTCCTTTAATATGATTGAAAGATTTGAGATGTCATTGGTCTCATTTTATATTTAAATGTGGGTAATTAATGTGTTTTGTATTCTGAAGAAGTCTCTCTTAGTGAGATGAAAGCGCTTAACATTTGAATAAACGTTTTTATATTTTTTTACTCCAGTAATTTGGATGTACTATATTTGCTTGGCATAAGTTCAGCAAACTCGATCTGGGGATGGAAGGCAGTGGAGGTGTGTTATGGGTAACTGGAGGAGTCTGGAGCTCGGAGCTGATGCTAAATATTTGCTGGCTCGGATCCGATATGGATCTGTATTCCCACAGGTTGAAGACAAATGAAGTACAACTACTCAGATGAAACATTATGGTGAGTACATAACTTCTTTTTTTGAAACATGAAGAAAAGTCTAAGATGACTTCCTTACTTAGTTTAGCTTAAGTATATCGGTGTCAAGCAGGAATGGAGACCAAACCAGAAGTAGGCAAAAATCCAGATATGCCAAAAATACAAAAGAAAGAGTATAAGGAAAACAATCGGATGAGAAGGCAAGAAACGTGGAAAAGTCATAAATATAGTTGCGAGTACAGAAAACTCCTGGAATGACCATGTAATCAGAGATTTGGGATGCATGGCTAGACTTAAAAAGGCCATTATGGTCATTAGCCTAGTAAACGCCTATGAACCTATGTTGATCAGGATTTGATGCAGGAATGGTTAGAGAGGTTAATTAAAACCAAAAGGTGAAAGGTTAATATTGGTGGCCCAGGATAGTGGACTATGTACACGTTGGTCTACAAGTCCATTGAGCATGTGGGAGAAACCGATAAATGCAGGTTCTGTAAAACAAAACTGGAAACAGTTGCACATCTTATTGATGGATGTGCTACACTAATGGCAGAGGGCCTGTATACTGAAAGGCATAATAATGTGACAAGACTGTTGCACTGGGGATGATGCGAACATTATAATATTGAAATAGCTGAGAAGTATTGAAAACATAATCCACAAAGCATTATAGAAAATGAATTTTATATCATATAGGATCACCTGTTGCCAATTGTTCAATAAAATAGATGCAAGAAAATCAGATGTAGTAGGTCATGAAAAAAGGACAAAATTAGCATTGATCACTGAAATTGCTGCACCCAGTGATTACAGTGTCTTGTGTGTGTATATATATATATATATATATAGAGAGAGAGAGAGAGACAAAGTCATAAAATATTAGAATTTGAAGGCAAAAATGAGAGCAATGTGGAAGGAAGATACCCAGACGGTTCCAATGGTAGTAGGAGCAGTAGGTCTTATAAAAAAAAAAATTTTCAATCTTATTTAGGTATGCTACCAAGATATGTAACCCCATATGAATTGCAGGAGGAATCCATTCTGGGCACATTGCAGGTGCTGTGAAGAGTACTTTTGGCTAATGTCAGAGATTCAAAGAATACTAATTTCACAGACTTTAGTCATACTTTGACTTAGGAATGAGGTCCATTCTCGTCATTTTATTAGAAACCCAAAACACTGGGAGAAATTAAACAGGAACAATACATAAATATACTTGAAAAATATTTTTCACTTTTCTTGAGTATGAATGGCAAAGACATATGCACTCCAGTCTTATGGAGAAATTTAGAAGATGCATCAGTATTCAAATACAACTGACTGGTGCAGCATCAGTACTTGTATATAGTTTACATAGTACTTTTTGATTTAAGATAAAATTGACCTCTGTTTTGTCAACAAACTTTTTTTTGTTTGACAGAACAGATGATCAATAGATGTCCTTCTATTCAGTGTTGCAGTACTCTTTACATATGTGTTGTATTCCATCTATCTACCCAACATTTGGCCTGTATACAAAAGCTTAGAGCCACTGCCTGTATGTGGGATGTCGCATGAAGGCACAGTCACTGTCAGCCATAAAAGGGACGTCTGCACATACAATCTTCAAAACTTTTTCGTTGCCATTCGGAAAGGTTGACTCGTACGTTCGGTCTGCCATTGGATACTGTTGGTGTCATCTTTCAACTCAAATAAGTACCCCGTAACGGGATTTAATATATTGCTACTGCCTTTTGATGTTATGTGATCCTATCTCGCCTACATTCTGACTGATGGGTTCGGAGCCGATCCCTCGGCTCCGACTCGGCACGCTTATGCCAAAGAGCGAAGTCTCTTATTGGCTGAGCTTATTATATCCCAGGATGCACCACTACCAGTCCCCCAGATCTCGTTTGCCGCTAACCTGCGAAGACGTGGTCTCGAGCTGGCTGAGCTGAGTAGTATTTTTACTAACTTTTTCTGTCAGAATTTTGCTGTTCTTGTCATAAAAAGCTGTTTTAACGGCTATTCTTCACTTTTGTGTGTGTTTGGAGTTTGTGAAAAGACTTTGTTGTGTGATTGGGCGTTGATTTTGATTTTAGGCCTCCTTCATCTTAGGGCCTTCCCGGTCAGTCAACCCCCCTCAAACCTTAGAGGGTTTCAAAGTACCCTTAGTAATTTGTTACGGTTTCTTTACCTAACGGCTACTGTAAACCTTTTATTAGGTAGTGTCAGTAAACAGAAAGTCAGTGGATAGTGTATTTTCTGTCAGGGATTACTGATTTTTTTGCCATAATGTCTCAGAATCCTAGGCCTTCGGGCTTTAAAAAATGCACCAAATGCAATTTCAAGATGTCTATCACAGACGATCACTCGCTCTGTGTGTATTGTTTGGGTGCAAAACATTTACAAGAGTCATGCAGTGTGTGTCACGCTTTTTCCTCAAGGGTCCTCCAGGAGAGGAAAAATAAACTTATTCTTAAAGGGTTAATAAAACCTTCCTTTGAAAAAGCTTTGGCATCCTCTCCTTCTCCAGCTAAAAAGAAAAGGGCGTCGGCTCCGACCAGTCCGTCGGATCCGACCGCCAAAAGACATAGGCAGGCTTCTCCTTCGGCTCCAAGGACTTGGAGCCGAGGCGAACGGTCTGCCTCGATGCCTCCAGTCTCGACTCCTCTGACTTGAGCCGATGGCTGGGGCATCGAGAGGCAGGTCACCGTCGGCTCCACTGGTCTCGGAGCCGACAAAGGTTGCCCGCTCAGACACTTCCTCCTCGGCGCCGAAGTCCTCCTCGGCACCGATGGAAACTAGTGTGGGTATTCCTTCGGCGCCGATAGTCATCGGTCGCCTCGAGCGGTCCCCTAGCCCTTTGGGGCCGTTGGAGAGGCCATCTCGAACCCGTTCAGTATCCTCTCGGTCATCGAGGATGTCGGATTCGGATATAGACAGGGTGCTCCAAAGACTGTTCCAGTCCCCAGTCTTTCAAAAATTTGTTTCGGCTCCGACCCAGTTGGCTTCGGAGCCGATAGCCCATGCCCATCCTATTGCTATTCCTCCTCCGACCGCTTGCTCCGTCGGAGCAGGTACTGTTGGAGCCGGTGGAGATCTTAGGGTCGGCTCCGACCCTTACTCCAACCTGGGCCTTCGGGTCCGAGTTTGGTACACGGACTTCTTCGGCTGGACCCGGGGGTGATGTTTCGGGACCTATGCTATCGGTTCCGAGCCTCCCTCTCGGTGCTTCGGCTGCGGGACTTCCGTCGGCTATCATGGCCCGGGACCGGACACTCCCAGGATTCTGGGGTCCGGCTTTCAGAGCTATGAGGAGTGCCTTGGCCAAGTCTTCGCCATCTCTCCGGCTTTACCGGCACCTTCCTGGGCGTGGAGACTGGGTCTTTGGCAGTTCCCTGTCCGTAGGCAGCGGAGCCCTGGGCCTGAGGTTACCCCATTGGGGTTCCCCTCCTCCTGAGGGTTCTTGGAGTTGTCTTCAGAGGAACCCCAAGGAAGAGATCGTGCAAGAGGAAGCACGTGGACTCCCAGTCTATTACATCGGACACTGATCTTGATGATGCGGAGGGGTCCCAGTCGTCCTCGGATGATGTCTCATTTGCAGACATCTTAGAGATCCTCAAACAACGAGGCGGCTGGATATCCAAACCCCCTCTGCTGATGAGTCAGTGCTCCTCAAGGCCTTTGGGGCTCAGCCCTCCGCCTCCTGGGTGTCTCCGCCCTTCGACGAGCTCCTGGATTTAGTTTGTCGAAGGGCGTGGGAACATCCAGATACCGTGGAACCAGTCCCTTCTCGTCCTAATAAATTTTTGTCTGCCCCACCCGAGAAGGAGTTCCTCACTAAAGGCGTGGCTGTAGATGCCATGGTGGTGGCATCTGCTACACAACAGGACGTGGCAGAGGCTTCGTCCGTCCATCCTCCTAATAAGGAGTCTAGGAGCATGGACAGATACGGGAAGCGCACCCTGACTTCAGCGGCCTTTACTTTAAGGTCTCTGAATTATTTGGCACATTTTACCAGGCTTCAGAGGGATCTGGTCAAGGAGCTGTCAGATTCCCTCTCGGGTAACCTACCTGAGCAGCTAGCCCAGTCGGTTAGCTCTCAGTTGGCTATCCTTATGTCAATTTCTAACTCGTCCATGAGGCTCATTTCGTATGCGGCCGAAGGGGCAGGTAGAGCGGCAGGCACAGGCGTGGCTCTACGGAGACAAGCCTGGCTCCGCTTGTGTCAGTTTGCGGAGGCCTTCAAGTCTTCCTTCGCCGACGCTCCCTTTGATGGGTCCTCTTTGTTTGGACCTAAGGTTAAAGACACCCTTACCCGCTGTGAACAAGAGGGAAAAACTTTATCTGCCGTAGGTGCCCGTTATTCCACTCCCTTTCGGCCTTATCCCAAGGCTAAAGGAGGAGGGAAGATGTGGTTCCGTAAATCACGTAAGTTTTTCCTCAACAGCAGGAAGATTCCCCTTCCAGAGGCAGAGGACGGGGAAATTTTTCTGGGAGACGCCGTCCCAGAGGCGGCAGAGGGCCCCGCAATTCTGGAGACCGCGAGTCCTTTCGTGGCTCTTCAGCCTCCCACACCTCGTGAGGGATTGCCCGGCTGTGCTGCTCCGGAGCCAGTCGGGTGCCGTTTTGCCAAGCACCTAAAAGCCTGGGAGTCAATCACTCAGGACAGATGGGTGCTTCGGATCATTGCCGGAGGTTACACCATCCCATTCATATGTTCACCCCCACCGTCCAAAAAAATCCCGGACCCACCACCCAGTCAAAGGGAAATTGCAGCCGCAGAAGCTTTAAAGCTGCTAGGAAAAGGAGTCATCCAACCGGTCCCCACAGACCAGATCGGATCCGGAAATTACTCGAGGTTCTTTTTAGTGCCAAAAAAGACAGGGGACCTGAGACCAATTTTGGATCTCAGCAGACTAAACCAATCCGTCACGAAATCCAGATTCCGAATGGTCACGTTACAATCCATTCTCCCATTGTTGGAGAAGGATGTTTGGATGTGCTCCATAGACCTCAAGGACGCCTATTATCACATACCGATACATCAGGCGTCCAGGAGGTATCTGCGCTTCAGCCTGGGAGACAGTCATTTCCAATTTTGTGCACTGCCCTTTGGTCTCACCACAGCCCCAGGGTGTTCACCAAGTGTTTGGCAGTAGTGACTGCTCACCTGAGGAGTCTTGGATTCCAAGTGTTTCCCTATCTGGACGACTGGCTCCTGACTGCCGCCACCAGGCATCTACTAATGGACAATCTCAAAGCCACCATCTCCCTGGGTGCTACCCTGGGAATTACATTCAATTGGTCAAAGTCTGTCTTGCTGCCCTCTCAGCGCATAAGATTCATAGGAGCAGAGATAGACTCAAGATTGATGCTCGTTTTTCTTCCGACCGAAAGGATCCAAACTTTACAAGGCCAGGTTCAAGCCCTGATTTCAAGATCCAAAGCCCCAGCCAGGATGGTCCTACAAGTTTTAGGTTCGATGTCTGCCGCGGTTCTTCTAGTTCCTCTGGCAAGATTGCACATGAGGATTCTTCAGTGGCTATTGTCAACTCAATGGTCCTTTCAGGACCTTCCCCTCAATCATCCCATTATAATTACAGAAACATGCAAACGGGACCTTCGCTGGTGGCTTCAGACATCCAATCTAAATCAAGGAAGCCCTTTTGTTATTCCCTCTCCAGTGGTCACCCTGACGACAGATGCCTCCCAGACAGGGTGGGGGGGGCATTGTCTGGGCAGATTAGTTCAGGGCTCCTGGCTTCCAGACGAAACTCTTCTCCACATCAATGTATTGGAGATGAGGGCGGTACTTCTATCCCTACAGGCCTTACACAGGTTTCTCCCTCAGGGCATAATCGCCATCCACACAGACAACATGTCGGTGGTCTGGTACCTAAACAAACAAGGAGGGACCAGATCTTACCCCCTTTGCAGAGAGGCCATGAGGGTGTGGGAATGGGCGGTAGCTACCAGCCGTTCTTGGTAGCGACCCACATTCCGGGAAATCAAATATACTGGCAGACAGATTAAGCAGGACAATTCTCTCTCCTCACGAGTGGTCCTTAAACAAAACGGTAGCAGCTCAGGTTTTCCGGAGATGGGGGACGCCGTGCTGCGACCTATTTGCAACTCCACTAAACACGAAGTGCAAAAGGTTCTTCTCCTTGACTCCACATCAGGGAGTAGCAGCTATGGATGCTCTAGCACAACCTTGGCCAACAGGGCTACTTTATGCCTTTCCTCCGATTCCACTTCTCTCCAAAGTCATTCAAAAAGCTTCTCAATTGGGGTCCGCAATGATACTGATTGCCCCATACTGGCCTCGTCAGGTATGGTTTCCTTTCCTGAAGAAACATGCGGTGGACGATCCGTGGACTTTAGACCTAATTCCGGATCTGTTAATTCATCAGTCGGGACGACAGCATCAGTCCCTTCACTCCTTGAAGTTGACAGCTTGGCTCCTCCACTTCCGACTTTAGTCAGAAGCCACACATTAGACCCAGAAGTTATCCACATTTTATCTTCGGCCCACAAACCCACCACTAAGAAATTGTACCTCAGTAAGTGGAAGAGGTTTGCTATCTGGGCTCAACTCAGGGGCTTAGACCCTATCACTGCTCCTATCCCAGAGGTTTTGAAATTCTTAACATCCCTGTTTAATCAAGGATCTTCTGTCTCTACTATTAAAGTCCAACTAGCGGCTATCTCTAAATTCCACGAGTCCATGGATCCTCCATTGATGAGCAGCAGACTATGCAAAACTTTCATTAAAGGTGCTTGGTCTGTTAAGACCCCAGTTTTTCATCCTGCCTCCGTGGGATCTTGATTTGGTGCTTCGTGCATTAACATCTTCCCTTTCGAACCGGCTGCTACATGTGAGTTAAAATATCTGTCTTGGAAAACGGCCTTCTTAGTTGCAATTACTTCTGCAAGAAGAGTTTCAGAGCTTCAAGCCCTGTCTATCAGACCACGGGACTTGATTTTTCACAAGGATAGAGTATCACTTAGACCTAATCCATCCTTTGTCCCAAAGGTCTGTTCTAATTTCTGTCTCCAACAATCCCTAGAGCTACCAGTTTTCTTTCCAAAATTCTCCAATGAAGCTGAATACACTCTCCATAAATTGGATGTTCACAGGCAATTGCGCTTCTATTTAGACAGGACTCAACAAATTCGTAAGTCAGACCAATTGTTTGTGTCCTTCTCAGACAATAAATTGGGCAAAACCATCACAAAAGCTACTATCTCCAAATGGATTAGAGATTGTATAACTCAGGCTTATTCTTCGAATAAGCAACTTACAACATCTATCAAAGCTCACTCTACCAGAGCTATGGCGACTTCTATAGCTTTTCATTCCAAGCTTGCTATCTCGGCGATTTGTGCTGCGGCTACTTGGTCCAATCCGCACACTTTCATTTCCCACTATAAATTGGATGTGGCATCTAAAGGGCGAGCATCATTTGGTTCCACGGTACTCAGGAGTGTTTTCCAGTGAGCCACCCAGGATTCAGGTGCTAGGGACGCTGTCCCATCAGTCAGAATGTAGGCGAGATAGGATCACATAACATCTTTTAGTTATGTACTCACCATAGCTTCAGATGTTTGGGATCCATCTCGCCTACATTCCTAATACCCACCCTCCTTCCCCCTGCCTTGGAGATCAGAAGAGATTGAACGGTTTTGAGTTCTACTGTTTTATCTTGTTTCATCTGACGATGTTATATAAGCAGAGTGTGCATGTGTGCATGTATGCGGACAAACGAGATCTGGGGGACTGGTAGTGGTGCATCCTGGGATATAATAAGCTCAGCCAATAAGAGACTTCGCTCTTTGGCATAAGCGTGCCGAGTCGGAGCCGAGGGATCGGCTCCGAACCCATCAGTCAGAATGTAGGCGAGATGGATCCCAAACATCTGAAGTTATGGTGAGTACATAACTAAAAGTTTTTGTTAATGTCATCCAGAAAGGGCAAGTGTAGGTGTGGAAGGCAAATTCCACATAAATATAGTCACAAACTTTGCTTTTTTTGCTTAGGACCTAATCACCACCAATGGGCCTGCTCAATTTGTCAAGCCTTTGTTCCTAAAACTTTGCATAGTCATATGTTGGCCTTGAATCTCTATTTAGAAAATCAAAGACTCAAACATCTGGCTAGGGACGCTATGGAAGGCTCTGCGAGTACTTCTGAGCTGTCTGTTAAGAGAAAAGTTAGCATGGCTAAGCCAGAATCCTCTTTAGCTGCACCTACGCCCTCTGATGTACCTCTTGAGGTTGATGAAAACCTGGTGTGACCTGAAAAAGGGTCAGCTTCCTCTGTGGGTACAGGTATGGAAGCTGTCAGGAGTGCAGATCCTAGCACGTCTGAGGCTATGTAGATGTCCAATTCATATGACTTAGGGGAACTGCGGCTCATTATTGCAGAAGACTCTGGGACTGTTCCAGTTCCTTTGTCTAGAGAGGTGTCAGAGGTTAGGCCTAGATCCTCCAGTGTGAAGTTGTTAAATCTCGCTATTTATTCTCACTGATGGGTTCGGAGCAGATCCTTGGCTCCGACATGGCCTATAGCAAAGCTCAAGGTTTAAACCACAAAAAAGGAGGAACCAAGAAGTGCACCAAACAGCAGAATATCCACAGCACGATACTGTCAGTGTAAACACTGCCTAAGCAACAGTCCCAGCTTATGAAAAAAATATTTATTGAAGCGCTTTTCGAATGCCTTCCTAGGCAAACTTCTTCAGAAACTAATGAGTGACTCTACATCTGCTTTAAATAGTGTGACATCACTTATTACAAACAGCATTTACAAGTAGTAAAGTTGATTGCGTTAATGAAATTCATTAAAGGTAAAAAACCTTTTTAACTTGTTAATCATGTTAGTACAACTGAAAACAGTAGCTTCCTCTACCAAACTATGGTACTTTTAAAAACCTACCCAAAAAGCTGGTGCAGGATTCATTCTAAACATAATTTAAAAATATTAATTTAAAAAAATAAAATGAGGTAAAAAAATCAAGCAATAGCTATACGTATATTCAAGTATCCCCATCCTGTAAATAAACATACACATAATCAACGCAATAGTGCCTTGCCAAAACCAAGATTGAAGTACAAGTTGACTCAATAAAGCAAGCTTGGTCATATTTATCAAAATCCTTTGAACACATCTGCAACAAATATTAAATAATGCCAGACTACCTCTTCAAACTCAAACTACGGAGTATGCAAGAAATAGAACAAGATTCATTTAGCCCAGGACTATGATATGCTTCTAACTTAATTTGCCAATATAGTTCCCTCTCTAGGAGTCTTAAATGTGTGGGTCCCCCTCTGACATCATGTGTAACCTGTTCAATGCCTATAAATTTGAAACTATGCATAGGGAATTCCTGAATGTGTTTCGCTAAGGCATTGGTCTCCTTACCTTTCCTGATCGCATAAGTGTGTTCGTAAATGCGCTCCCTAAGCTTACGCTCGGTTTTCCCCACATAAAATCCCAAACAAGTTTGGCACTGAGCCAGGTATACTAACATGGTAGAATTACAATTCAATCTGGATTTCAACTTGAATTCCTGATTCTGAACATGTAATCGATTAGACTCAAGGATAAACCGGCAATAATTACAATTATGACACTTAAACATGCCAGGAGATCTAACAGAGGATGATTTCTGTTCAAAAAATGACTTCAGGTTCCTAGCCTTCCTGTAAGTGATTTTAGGCCCAGATACTAACTTTGAAAAAAATTAAGGGGTCAGCCCGAAAGAGGTGCCAATTTTTGTTGATGTGACACATTGATGAACTGTCAACTGAAAAGGTGGTAATAAATCTCGGAAATCCCCCTACAGTTGATTCAGCGTTCAACTCCACGTGCTGTACAACTGGTTTGCCAGTAGCTCAAGACCAAGACCCTTATCCCATGATGCACTGCTGGAATTACCTCAGATCTAGTTTGCCACGGCACAGATCTCGGTGTTCTAGATAGCTCAGGCCACTATTAATTTCTTGACTTCTTAATAGGATAGTATATGTGTATATATATATATATATATATATATATATATATATATATATATATATATAATCTCTATAGTTTTAGACTTAGACTTAGTTTTAGATTAGTGCCCTGTGTTGGCTTCTGTTTTTCTATAGTGTTGGGCCTAGAGTGGCCTTGTATTTAACCTCATTCTTAGGTGTACTTTGGTAGATAATTTCTAAGTGTGTTGTTTCAATTCTTTAAAATTGTTTAACCTGATAATAGAGATGTCTGACAAGAAAGAGAAGCCTCATCCAAAATCTGGCTTCAAAAAAATGTCCGGAGTGTGGACAAAAAATGTCAGTTACTGACAGGGCATGTTCAATGTGTTTATTGTCTGGGGGCTAAGCACCTCCAAGACTCTTGCAGTATGTGTCACTCCTTCTCCTCCAGGGTACTTTTGGAGAGAAGGAGGACATCAGTAGATAGGGGTTTATTTCAGCACCCTTTCTCCAAAGCGCTGGGTGACCAGGATGGTGCTAGTAGATCCTCAATGTCTTCCAAATCCTCAGGTGACTCGAAAGCATCCAAAAAGACTACAAAAATGGAGAGTGTAGGGTCATTGGTTCCACTGTCCTCAGAACTGTGTCCCTTCTGTTCGGAGCCAGCTTACAGCTTTGGAGCCGGTCTCTGAGATTCCCTCATTTCCTCTGCTCCAATCAGCACCTTCGTTGCACTCCTCAAAGTCTTCTGTCAGCCTCTCAGATATGGATATGGACTGGCTAGTGCAGAAGCTTCTACGGGCACCAGGCCTTGGTAAATTGTTGTCAGCTCCGATGCCTTCATCAGAGCCGAAGACCATTAACCCAGACTTGACTACTCCTCCTCCGAGCCGTACTGGACTTTTGGAGCCGAAAGAGCCCGACCTGATAGTTGTTGAGCCTGTGGAGCTGAGACCTGCACTGGTGTTATCGGTTCCATCTATTCGGATGTCCTTGGCGCCGACCGGGGACTTCAGGAGCCAACACTCTGTCGGGTCCGGGAGGATAGTCGTACTGATTTGCCGGTGCCAACTCTTCCTCTTGGGGCTTCGGCTTGGATGAGCTCGGTTCCTACCTCGGGCTTGGAGCCCATGGCCTCGGTGTGGGAGGATCGGATGGTCCCTTCAGATCCGTCTATCCCTTCTCGTTGGAGCCATGGTGCATTCGATGCCATGAGGAGGGTCCTGTCTCCAAAGACATCATCAGCATCAGGTCTGGCTTCCTCCTCCCCTCAAGCGCCTGTGTCCACTCCTGCTTCTACTGGTCCACCCAAGCGTAGAGACCCTGAGCTTCAAGTAGCCCCACAGGGCACTCCCTGCTCTTCTGAGACCTTCCCAGATTCCCGCACTGAGGAGATCCCCAGGAAGAGACTGTGCAAGAGGAGGCACTTGGACTCCCCACAGGAGTCTTTGACATCTGAGACTGACTTGGATGAGTCAGAAGGGTCCCCTCGATCTCCCTCTGAGGATATCTCCTTTGTGGAGATATTAGAGATCCTTAATCAGAGGGGCGGTTGGCAGTCCAAAAGCCCTACTGAAGATGAGTCAATGCTCTTGAAGGCTTTCGGGTCTCAACCTTCTACTTCTTGGGTGTCTCCACCTTCTACTTCTTGGGTGTCTCCACCTTACGATGAGCTCATGGAGCTGATCTCTCTTAAGGCGTGTAAGTCTCCGGAGGCCATGGAACCTGTCCCTCGGAAGCCAAATAAGTTCATCTCTGCCCCAGTGGACAAAGCCTTTTTGACTAAGAGAGTGCCTGTTGATTCCATGGTGGTGGCTGCAGCCACCAAAAAGGAAACTTCTGAGACGTCCTCATCTATCCATCCTCCTCCTCCTAGGATCATGGATAGATATGGGAAACGCATGTTTAGTTCAGCGACCTTTTCCCTTCGATCACTGAACTACTTAACCCATTTTACAAGACTACAAAGAGATCTCTTGAAAGAGCTAGGAGATACTCTCCAGGGTACGGTAGCTGCAGGGGTTGCTGACAAAGTTAACGCACAGCTCGCTACCCTAAACTCAGTTGTGAACTCGTCCATGCATCTCATATCTTATGCAGCTGATGGTTCGAGTACAGCCACTAGTTCAGGCATTGCTTTGCATAGACAAGCCTGGATGCGTCTCTGTTCCTTTGCGCAGCCTTTCAAGTCTTCCTTTATCAACACCCCATTTGATGGCTTGTCCCTGTTTGGGCCCAAGGTAAAGGAAACTTTAACCAGGTGTGAGCAGGAAGGCAAGACTCTATCTGCCGTTGGAGTCCGTTTTTCTACCCCTACTCGGTCCTATCCCAAGGGTCCTAAGGGCGGAAAAAACGTGGTTCCGAAAAGCACAGGAAGCCTTTCAGGACACACGTGGAGAAACCCCCTCTAGAGGCAGAGGAGGGAGGTTATAATGGAAGATGCCGCCCGCACGGCAGGGGGGGGGTCCGCAACAGCAAGGTGACAGAGGCCAGTTCTCTTGTCAGCCCTACCAGCGCTCCTGAAAGGAGACCCAGCTGTCTGGCTCTGGAGGCAGTTGGGGGTTGCTTATCTTTGTACCCAGAAGCCTGGCTAAGCATAACGTCCGATACCTGGGTACAAAGCATCATTTCCAGAGGGTATTTCATACCGTTCTCTTCCCCTCCCATGCCTGTAAACAGAATCCCAGATGTTCCACCCAGTCTCAGGGAACAAGCAACCATAGAGGTCCACAAGTTGCTAGAAAAAGAGTCATCCAGCCAGTCCCAGCAGACCAAGTTGGATTCGGAACTTACTCAAAATTCTTTTTGGTTCCAAAGAAAACCGGGGACTGGAGACCTATCTTGGACCTCAGCAGACTCAACCAATTTGTATAAAAAAGAGAAGTTCCGAATGGTCACGCTTCAGGCCATTCTTTTCTTTCTAGGGAAAGGCGATTGGATGTGCTCCATCGATCTCAAGGATACCTACTACCACATAAAGATGGACAGACGCTCCAGAGATCACCTGCGTTTCTGGCTGGGAGCCAATCACTACCAGTTTCGAGCCCTGCCCTTTGGTCTCACTACAGCCCCCAGAGTGTTCACCAAATGCATGGCAGTGGTCATGGCTCACCTGAGGCTTCTGGGATTACAGGTGTTTCCATATCTAGACGATTGGCTCCTCACCGCTACCAACAGGCATCAATTGATTCAGGAAACACAATCTACTCTGACACTCTGCCACCACTTAGGTATTACAGTCAACTTCGAAAAGTCTGCCTTGTTGCCATCGCAGGATACCGTCTTTATAGGAGCAGAGTTAGATACCTCAACCACCACTCTACGTCTTCCAGTCGAAAGGGTCTCACTTCTTCAACACGTCAACTCATTGGTGTCAAAGAACAGAGCTACAGCCGCAGAGGTCTTGAAGGCACTAGGTTTGATGGCGGCAGCAATTCTAACCATTCCACTCACAAGGATGCATATGCGAATTCTTCAATGGCCTTACCAGAAGTTACCAATGAACCATATGATTCTCATCACAAATTCTTGCAAGAGAGACCTTTGGTGGTGTTTGACGTCTCTTTATGTCACAATAGGAAGTCCCTTTGTGCTTCCCCCCAGTAGCTACTGTGACCACGGATGCTTTCCTGATAGGGTGGGGGGGGGGCATTTTCAGGGAAAGACTGCCCAAGGCACATGGACGGATCGAGTCACATCTGCATATCAATGTTCTGGAGTTGAGAGCAGTACTTCTAGCGTTGCAGTACTTCCAGGACTCTCTTCCTCTAGGGGCAATTGCAATTCAGACAGACATGTTAGTGGTCTGGTACTTGAACAAACAGGGCGGAACCAAGTCTTTACCCCCTTTGTCGAGAAGCCCTCAGGGTATGGCAATGGGCTGTGTCATCCCAGTGTTTTCTGTTAGCAACGCACATCCTGGAGAAATCCAACGTGATAGCGGACAAGCTGGGCAGGGCATCCCTGTTGGCTCACGAGTGGTCTCTCAACGAACACGTTGCAGACTTGATTTTCCGCAAATGGGGCCAGCCTTGTGACCTCTTTGCCAGTCACATCAGTACCAAATGCAGAAGCTACTTTGCCCTTATACCACCTCCGGGACATCCCCCGAGAGACGCACTCATACACATTGACCTCTGGGTCTCCTGTATGCATTCCCACCTATTCCATTGATACCCAGGTTTTTACAGAAAGCAAAATCGCTGGGAAGGAATGTTATCCTCATAGCCCCCCATTGGCCTCAACAGATTTGGTTCCCTTTCCTTCACCATCATCTGCTGGAGGATCCATGGATCCTGGATCCAATTCCAGACCTCCTGACAATACCTGTCAGGGGACCTCCATCCTTCATTGCAGTCTCTAAAGCTGACTGCTTGGTTGATCCACTTCCCCAAATAGCCAGACTTCATTCACTCTCAGATGACACAAGACAAATTCTATTGTCTTCTCATAAGCCATCCACCAGAAAACTATATTGCAGTAAGTGGAAAAGGTTCTCAGTGTGGGCCAGTATACAAAAAATTGACCCTTTCCGAGCTCCTCTGTCGTCCATTTTAGAGTTTTGACTGATTTTTAAGGAAGGAGCAGCAGCTGCCACAGTTTGGGTTCAGTTAGCTGCCATATCAGATTTCCACCTTGGATTCGATGGGTTAAATGTTATGGCCCATAAGTTATCTAAGGTTTTTCTTAAAGGTATTTTTCACATGAGACCTTCTGTCAAAATCCCTTATTCCCCTGGAATTTAAATTTTATGCTGTCTCAAATAATTCTTCCCCCCTTCAAACCAGCATCATCTTGTGATTTCAAATTTTTGTCCTGGAAAACTATTTTTCTAGTGGCCATTACTTCTGCCCGCAGAGTGTCAGAACTTCAAGCATTATCTATCAGACCTCCTTACATGATTTTCCATGCTGATAGAGTATCTCTCAGAATAAACCCCTCCTTTTTGCCTAAAGTCTGTTCTGAGTCCAATATCAATCAGGTCATTGAGTTGCCAGTCTTTTTTCCCAACCATTCCAACAAATTGGAATACATGCTGCACAAACTTAACATACGTAGCTCAGATTTTATCTTGATAGAACTAAGGATATTAGAAAATCAGATCAACTCTTCGTATCCTTTTCGGAGGCCAGATAAGGTAGACCATTGGCTAAAACAACCCTTTCAAAATGGTTATGGGATTGTATCTCATTTGTTCATGCAAATGCTAACATACCTTTGCCACACAAAACAAAGGCTCATTCAACCAGAGCTGTTTCTACGTCTTCTGCTTTTCAAGCTAAATTGCCCCTTGACAACATTTGTGCTGCAGCCACTTGGTCTACGTCTCATACCTTTATCACTCATTACAAAGTAGATAAGGCTTCCAGGGACAGGTCTTCTTTTGGTTCCACGGTCCTGAAAAATGTACTCCTGTGAGCCACACAGGATTGCGGGTGCTAGGGACGCTACCCATTGGTGAGAGTAAACAACGAGATTTAACAACTTCACATAAAGAAGTTATGTACTTACCATAACGTTCCATGTGAGTTGTTTATCTCGCCTTTATTCTCACGTCCATCCCCCTCCTGGCTGACAGTTGACCTAGAGGCTAGTATCATCCTGGTTGTTCAATACTACTACTTCCTTCTTGGGGAGTGCTCCCCTTACAGGGGTATATATACACACAGCAAACAAGATCTGAGGTAATTCCAGCAGTGCATCATGGGATAAAGGGGCTTGGTCTCGAGCTACTGTCAAACCTTGAGCTTTTGCTATAGGCCGTGTCGGAGCCGAGGATCGGCTCCGAACCCATCAGTGAGAATAAAGGCGAGATAAACAACTCACATGGAACGTTATGGTGAGTACATAACTTTTTTATCCTCAAAGGGAACATATTTAATAGAAGCAAAAAAAGCATTTTCCCACTTCTCCTACCCCTACGTCAGATTGGGAACTTTTTTCACAGGGCACAGCAAAAGAGGAAAAAGTGCCTCAAAAATCACCAGAACCAAAAAGTCAAAGCACTCTGGAATACAGTAACCAAAGCTTCAGGAGTGAAATGCAGCAAAAATGTAATCTTGTTTTAATGCACCAAAACACTCAACAGCATTTTCGTCCTCCTACAAACAGGACTTCATGAGAAATGCAGTTAAAACACATTACATTCCTTATATAGTGAACAAATAAACAATTAGCCATCTTACACCCCTAGTAATTAATTTAAATAAATATCTAGGTTAAAAATACAGCTGTTTAATACTTCTTCAAGCTTTAACATTAAATATTCTGTTATAAAATACTTTTTATTCAACCCATTAAGAACATAGTAAAACACCCCAATTCCAACTCCTTTATTATAACATTATAAAATTGTAATAAAAATCTAAACTAATATATACAAAATTATGTGCATTCACTTCTTCTTCTTCTTTCCCCTCTTAGGGGTCGCCACAGTGGATTCACTATGCAGTTAAAAACACAATAGCACCATCTACTGGTTAAATGGCCACAGTACATGTTGACCAATGTCTTGTCAAAACAAAGACAAAATTAAATAACTTTTTTCACAGGGTCTCATTAAGGCTCTGAGGCCTCCAGCTCCAGGCTTCTCCTATAGCTGGCCCGGCCTTCTCCTCTTCCCGAGTGCTACCATCAGGGTCCCATGGGCTCTCTTCAGGGCAGTCTGTGGAATTCCAAATTCATGACACTGGGCAGTCTGTAGAATTCCAAATTCATGACACTGATTCTGAGGAGTCTTCCTCAAATGAAGACTCCTTAGCGTATTCCACCCAGATCCCTTCTCCTCTGGAATATCCTTCCCCAGAGGAAGAGTCTAATGGGGGTGACTCTCCCATTGCAGAGTTTTCCTTTGGGGAAACTATTAATAAAATGCGGGGATTTTTTTAAGTGAGATTCCTCTCAGATCTCAGAAGAACAAGAGAGATGATATGAGCTACTCCAGGTGGATGTCCCTGCTCCTTCAGCAGTTCCACCAGTCCTGCCAGCCTTCTTAGATGCCTTTAAGGCAGTATCCAAGACCTAAATGCCCCTTAACTGACCCAGTTGTGGTTTCCATTAGTTCAGATAAATTGTCAAGTTTATCTCCCTCAACTAAATTACTTCCTTCTGATAAGAAAAGTAAATTTTTGGGAAGACTGGGTAAGAAGGTCTATAACTCCTCCACCTTGGCTATCAAACACACATGTCTAGGTATGCTTTGGCCTTGCTCACTCAGGCTGCCCAGGCTCTTTCCCCATTTCCTGAATCAAAGGCTTTGGCTCTTTCACTTTTATCAGCTTTCTCCTAGGTAGCTAGACATTCAATTAAGTGCAGTTATGATGCACTTGAGGCATCTTCCAGAGCAACAGCTTTTGCATCTGTTCTCAGAAGGCATTTCTGTTTACATCTCCAGGCAGTCCCTGATGACATAAAGGCAAAATTTTTTGATGCACCTCTAGATAATTCCTACCTGTTTGGCAAAGCAGTTGCAGAATTATTTAAATCACTACAGGAAAAAGGTAAGGAACTTCAGGATTTGAAGGCTTGTGTCTCCAGTCCCAAAATTTCATAGTTTTCATGTCAAACCTTTTTTTGTCAGGAAACCTGCTCACTCTTCTGCTTCTTCTGGAGCTAGGCCTCATAAGCCTTCTAGGAGACACCCACAGACTAAAGATTTTACTCCTGCTGCTCCTTCTCAGCAGCCGTTTCAGCCCAGGCAAAGCCGTCTGTGACTCTCTGCCTCCTCTCCCAAGTCGCACACTCTTGTCTCCTCACCTCTCTCTCTCTCCCTTTCTGCTTGGATGGAAATCACTCAGGATTCCTGGGTGATTTCAATTAGCCAAAGTGAGTACTTTTTGGCCTGGGAGACTCTCCCTCCCTTACAGGGAATACCCCAACCCCCCCAGTCAACTATATCTCTTTCCCTTAATTCTTGCTCAACTTTCACATCAAGGCACCATCCAGTCTGTCCCTCCAGATCAACTGATGGAGGGGATTCTATTCCAGAATGTTTCCTTAGAGGCCTATATTAGTTCTCTCCCTACTAAACACTCTCCTGATGGTGCGTTCTTTCAGAATGCTGTCCCTGCCTGCTGTCCCTTCCCCCTGGTCCCTCCTCAAGCCTTTTAGCATCCCTGAATCGCAAGTATGCATACCTGCATATCCCTATTCGTCCTCACTTCATGAAGTTTTTGCGTTTCTCGGTGGGTTCTTTACTGCCTTGCTCTTTGGCCTTTCTACTGGTCCAAGGGTATTCACAAAGTGCCCGCCTCCAGCTGTTGCCTATTTGAGGCTAAAAGGCCTACAAGTCTACCCATACATGGACTACCTGCTTTTTCTGGCCAACAGTCCAGATTTGTTAACCCGGCATCTGAACATGGCTATTCCCTTTCTGCAGGCCCCGAGTGTCTCTATAAATTTCAAAAAATCATCCCTTATACCAAGTCAAGACCTTATTTTCCTGTGGTGCAGGTTCTGCACAGACTTGATGATGGTTTTCTTCCTGTAGAAAAAGCAACTTATCTCAAGGCCTTTATGGGGGCTCTTCTGCCCCTTTCTTCTGTCACAGCCAGGGAGTTACTGAAAATTCCTGAGGTTCATGGCTTTTACTATCCCCATGCTGTCCTTTGCCAATCTACACATGAGGAAGTTCCAGCGGTTTCTAAAGACAAGTCTGGTCCCAGCATGCACACCCCTTAGATGTCTTGATTCCCCTGCTCCCTTGTCTGAAAAAAAGAATTACATTGGTGGATACAGCAACTCTGTCAGAACCCTGGCCTACCTCTTCAATTACCTTAACCAGTTCTGCAGCTTTTCACAGATGTCGCAGACTTGGGTTGGGGAGCAACCTTTGCTTCCAGGAAAGTTCTGAGTCTTTGGTCCCCTTCACAAAGGAAGGATTTATCTGTTTCACATTTGTTATCCAGGATAGTCCATCTGGACAGCAAGTGTCCTTTTTCAGCAGTGTCCTGGGAGAAAAGCTCCAACAGAAATAGAAAAAGAGCATGCAGTTTACATTAACATGAGATAAGTTGCAAATTACATTAACATAGTATAAAAAGTTACAAATTGCTTTCAATAAGTCAAAGCATAGATGCAAAATTTACAGGTGGATGTCACAATATAAAGATATTTCTGTTAATAGCAATGATTATTCTATTATTGGATAAACAATGACATTTTTATACAGAACGAACATAGCAGTTTGCAGTATTCTACTGATGGATGGATGAACAGATGACTATTACAATATTTACAGTGAGCACTGAGATGCAATCAAATGAGTGTTGTACAGTCTGAACAGCATCTAATCTAGTATAGCGACCCTGATGGAGCATGCACCTGAGTTGTTAAAAGGTTTCTCTATAGTAATATGTGGGTTTATGGTGGTTTGTTACAGTTGGAGAGATGGCTGAAGTAGAGATATGATTTCAGGAGAGTTTTAAAGGAGTATGTAGACTTTAGAAGTCTTAAGGTTAGGAGGAAGGTTGTTCCAGGTCTTGGCAATTTCATGGGCAAAAAGGGATTCCCCTGAGTTGTTGCAAGAGATGGTTTCAATTAAGGCTTTGTTGCTGGAGTGTAGTTTATTAGGATTTTAGAAGTTAAGGAGGTTGTTCAGGGCAAGGTTTTTTTTCAGGGTAGTACAGTATTTGGTGGGCTAAGTTGAGTTGGTGATATTTTAGTAGACTGGGGAATTCTAGCCAATGTAAGGTTTGACAACAGTGGGAAAGCGACTTGGCAGTGGCGGCAAATCTAGCAGTTTTGTTGTAGCAGGTGGAGAGTTTGTCGTTTTTATTTAGGTTTGTTAGTGAGGGAGAAGCATATAGCAGTGTGGATAGAAGGGGAGTTCTAGCTGTGGCAATATGAGATTCTGAGGTAAGGTACCTTTTGCATCTTTAGTGGGAGCCTAGTTTTGTGTGAACTTTAGAGATGGCTGTTGATATGTGTTTATTAAATTTGAGTTGTTGGTCAATGGTAATTCCTAGGAGTTTTGTCTCAGAGACTGGGGTGATTTGGGTGTTGGTGGAGAATATGGAAAAGGGGAGCTCAGTGGATTTGGCTGGGTGGAACAGCATGAGTTGGGTTTTTTGGAGTTAAGTATAAATTTTGAGTTATTGACCCAGTTCTCAATTTCAGTAAAGGCTAGTTGGGCTTTTTGCTGAAGAAGTTGAATGTTGGGTGCAGAGCATATGAGGGTTGTGTCATCAGTGTATTGGGCTATATCAGCTTTTGTGGTAGCTAGGTGGAGTTGGTTGGGGAAGATATTAAAGAGAAGTGGCCAAGTATAGAAACTTGGGGTATGACTAGGGTGACTGGGAGTGAGGGGATAGGGAGTTTATCCATTTGACAGACTGGTGTCAGTTTTCTAGGTAGCTTTTGAACCATATCAGAATGGATGTGTCGAAGTTAAGGTCAGAGAGACAGGTTAGAAGTTTTTTGAGAGACACTGTGTCAAATGCCTTGGATAAATCAAGGAAGGTAGCGGAGACTAGTTTACCACCTATAGGAGTTTATAGTGTTGGTGAATCTGAGTAGGGTGGTGGAGGTACTGTGGGATGGGTGGAAGCCATGTTGGGTTGGGAGAGAAGGTTATTGGAGAGGAGGTGGGAGAGGATTTGGTGATGTATGCATCTCTCTAGAATGGATAACAGGGGTGAAATAATTGCTTTTAGGCAATAGAGAGTTTGGAAGAGGGCCCACCTTTGTGAAGGGAAATAATGAAAGAGATTTTCCACAAGTTCAGCACAGTGTTTTTGGTAATGGATGTGTTAATTCGTAATGAAGTAGAATAGGCCATGACTGTGGATGCGAGTTGGAGGTATTTGGCTGGGAGGTTGGCGAGGGTGGTGGGTTTGAGTTTACTTAATTTTTGTATATAGAATGTTTGTACTAGGTTGAGTGAGAAGGGAATACAGTTTTGTTGGGTTATAGGGGGTTGGGGGATGTTGGTGGTGGTAGTCATTTATGAGTTTTTAAGTATGGAGGAGGTGAAGTAGTTAAAGCTGCAGGGAGTATCAAGATTTGTGCCGTGTGTATTGGGTGGTATGGTGGATTTACCAGGATGGAGGATATTATTTACTGTTACCCAGAATTTTTTGAGGGTTGGTATTATATTTCCTTTGTAGGGAGAGGTAATAGCTTTGTTTATCTAGTTTTACTTGTTTTTTGGCCTTATTCCGAAGTTTAAGAAAGGAATGCCTAGTTGTGGGTATTCTATGATGGCGCTAGGTTTTCCAGGCTTTGTCCCTATTTTGGAGTAGGGTTCTTGTGGTTTCTTGGAGCCAGGGGGTGGAGTTTCTGCGTATCATAATTGTTTTATGGGGGCTAGTTGGTTGAAGAAGTTTAGAAATGTGGAGTTGAAGTATTCAACTGCTCTATCTAGTGGAAGGGTATTTGATGGGAAACCAGTCATAGTATTTTAAGGCCCTCAGGAAGTCGTCTTTGGGGAAGTTTTTATGGGAGCAGGTTTGTAGGAGGGAGGGAGAGTTGGTAGTTTTTAGCCTGTGTCTAAGGATGAAGGTAGGGTTGTGGTCACTGAGTGTGTTGGCCAGTGTGCCCCATAGATGGGCAGTATTGGGCTGATTGGTGAGGATCCAGTCTAATGTAGATTTCCTTTTAGTGGCCTTATCTGTGTGTGTAGGGGACTGGATGAGTTGGCTGAAATTGTATAGATTAATATGGCAGGTGGGAGTGGAAGAGTGTATATAGCTCCAGTCAACATTTACATTGCCTAGTATGATGGTTTACTGGGCTAGAGAGTGGATGGCTAAGTGGAGTATGGATTGAACAATTGGAAGGTTCTCACCTGGGGGTATATAGATGCTTATTAAGTTAAGGTGTTTGTGTTGATTTAGGGAGAGTTTTTTAAGTAAGGTTTTGGCATTTTTTTAAGTCTTGGGTCTCTATGTGTAGGGGTTGAACTTTTAAGTTGCTTTTATGAAAAAGGGCTATTCCACCACCTCTTTTGTGTACTGTCAGACCTAAGAATATTATAACCTGGTGGGATTATGGAATTGTCACTATGTGGTTTAAGCAATGTTTCATTGATGACTGACATTGGGGTTGTATAAAGAGATGGTGGAATGAAGTTCTATTTTGTTCATAATACTGCAGATGTTTAAGTTCAGGATTAGTAAGTTGGGGCTTTGTTTGGAAGGAAGGTAGGAATTTTTGGTGGGGGTTACAAGGCCTGGAATGAGGTGAATATCACCACTTAGTAATAGTTGGGTAGATATGGATGTAATAATTTTGAGATGCAGTATTAGGGAGTTGAATTGGAGATTTGGTTGTTTTTTGGCTGGAGTAGAAAAATACTTAGGGGGAACAGGATAAATGAGGGTTCAATGGTTGGGTGTTGGGAGTGTACATGTAGGCCTAGGGGGGTGATGTGGGGTA
Source organism: Protopterus annectens (assembly GCF_019279795.1). Lineage (NCBI taxonomy): Eukaryota > Metazoa > Chordata > Ceratodontiformes > Protopteridae > Protopterus > Protopterus annectens. The sequence goes on along the minus strand of NC_056737.1, from coordinate 23,660,108 downwards.
GGGTGGGTGATTTCAGTAATTTCGGGTTGCTGTAGTGGGTGGTTGGGAGATGGTAACTGGTGCTGATAGTGGCAATGGTGAGACTTGAGTAGGGAGGCTAGTGATAGAAGAGTAGTATGTTGAAATAGAGGCATATTGAAGTGGCAACTGGTAAAGGAGGGTGGTTTTTGTATTAGATGAGGAGTGTGTAGTAAGTTGGAGGGGAGCTGGTTGGTGAGAATGTTGGAATAGGAGGGGCCAGACTGGAGTGGGTGGCTTATAGGAGTTTTTGGATAGTGGATGTTGTTTGGAGAGAATGTAATGGATGGGTATCATTTAATTGGCTGGTGGGTGTGGTTCAATGGGTCAGTTGATTTGGAGGATGGATAAATGTAGAAGTAGTTGGGGGCGGGTGGGGAATGGGGGCAGGGTAGGGGAGTGACATGAACCCGAGCATAGTGAGGGCGAACGGAGTGGGGCTACACCAGGAACACAGAGTTGGGGCCAAAAAAAAAATCAATCAACAGTATTCTGCCTGTTAAGTTAGTCAGCCTTATCTACACTAAGGGTCAGAGGACTGGGAACGTGGTTATTAATGGTGATGTCCTGAATTTGTGAGGGGTAGGGGGTTAAGCGCAGGCTTTTACCTGATGAGAGAGGCACCCTGCACTGACTGGTTTTGAGCTGGGAGCTCGCAAGTGGGAAAAGATGTCAGGTAGGCAGAAGAAACAACTAGAACCATTTGTCCAGTATCTGTTGCAAGAATGGGATAACTGTAATTATACTGCCACCTAGTGTTATAAAATTGTTTATTGAAGGCCTTGGGATTGAAATTGCCTGGAAATGGCTGTTTTTAGATGTAGGTCAGAGGGCTGGGTTGAGTGTGTACTATCCTGTAATTGCTTTTACAGAAATCAGAAACACATTACATAGGTAGACTGCCAACAGTTGGTGGGGCAGTTTTAGTTAGAATGTAACCTTCATTGTTGTACTATTGAAGGGCTTCTTCTGGCTGGTGGTCTTATTTTTTTTGACGTACCTGTTAGGAGAAATGAGCACTGGAAGGGGTAGTCAGTGTTGGGGGACCTGTACCTATGCTTAGACTGGCTGAAAAAGAAAATAAAGGGAGAATTTACTGCATATGCCAGTGACTTGGATTTGGATTCAAGTTGCAAGTACAAAAAACTGACTTAGAAGCAGGAAAATACGTGGAGATGGATATATGCAACTGTTTGCTCTGGGACGCACCGTTGCTGCTTGATATAAGACTAGAGGTATACCCGAGTAAGTTCAACAGCAGGTAGACAGAGTAAAAACTAAGGCATACTGTTGAAGTCAGTAGCAAGTAACCAGGAGCCTAGGAAACAACTAGTGGGCTGTAGCAAGGAGCATTTACATAGCTAGAAACTGCTTCAGTTGGAGTGAGGGATACTTTAAACCACCCAGTGAATGCTAGCAGTACTAATAAGTGGTAGTGTCAGTACAGATACAACGGCACATACAGCAGATAAATTCAGCAAAAACAGTAGTGCACAGCCAACACCATATGTTTGGTTCAACAGCTTTGGTAGTGGTAATACATTAATGACGCAACTGCACAGAGAGCAAAAATGGAGCAAAACAAGAGTGAACAACGTACACCTTAATTATTGGGATAAACAGGTAGACTGTACTTTCAGTTATTCATATTAGCTGAACGAATACAGGGCAAGCACAAGACAGAGTTTTTCCAGCAGCAGGTGGAGGTTATATTAACAAAAATCAGAGTTAGACCATAATGAGTGGTTAACCATCCATGCGAGATGAACATTCACAGTAGCAGATACAGGACGCTGTCATGACTGCTGCAGGAAGAGCCAGTAACCAGTTAAGCAATACAGCCTCCAACCAATTAAGCAATCAACTCTTCACTCTTTACAATTGGCTACACTTTAGGTGTTTTACATTTGAGAACAGATACAGTACTATGCAGCATCACTTGAGCCAATTTAATCAATGAGCCATATATCATGTTGCATTGGGTCAGATTATCAGAAACATGCAAAGGTGCATGTAGTAACATTGCGGAAAATAAAGATTGGAGCACATAACCAGAAAATCATACCTCAGTGCTAATTTGACCCACTTTGGTAGTGCTGTAGAGGTTCTTATCCATGTAATGGAATTTTTCCTACAAGAGTCAAAATATGCAGAGCTGTTGTAGTTAGTGCGTAGGATTAAGGCTTTGAGTTGTTAACATGCAACTTTCTATAGTCAAAGGTACAGGGTTTGATTCCTTCCATTTTCCTTTGCCTGCTGTGTGACTCTAAGTCACTTAACCAAGCAGTGCTCTTTGGTTGTCCCTAATATGAGACACTTGCATCTAGTGGGCTCACTCTATTATCTCTGTGTACTCTGACAGCTTTTGCCCATCACAGCACCTCTCTGCCTTTAGCAAGTCTGATAAGAAACCCTCCAAGTCATTGGCTTCTATGTAGCCATATCAACATCAAAGAAATGACTCTACTACTAACTCTACAGACCTTCCACTGTCTGTGCCTGGACCCCTCAAGATCCTCACAGACAATACTACGGTCCTGTCATGTGGTATATAAACAACCAGGGGGGCACAAAAAATTACCTTCTCTGCTGCCAAGCCATCAAGGCTTGGGAATTGGCTACTCAATACAAAGTGATTCTGCATGTTGTGTACCATCCCTCGGCTCATAACTGTGGCAGATGCATTAAACAGATCTATGACACAGTCTTACGAGTGGATACTTCACATGGATGTGTTCCTGGATCTAGTTCACCGATGGGGTACTACAGAAATGCACCTTTTTGCCTCCCCTGTGAACGGACGACTTCCTTGCTTTTGTACAAGGGTCCCTCACCCTCAAGTGTGGACACTCTCATGCTCATAGAAGGGGATGTTTCTCTATGCACCCCCTTTCCCCTTAATTCAGTAAGTCCTGTTGAAAATCCTACAGGTGAAACCCAAAATCTTGCTAGTGACCCGCTTTTGGCTAAGACAGCACTGGTTCCCTCTTCTGCAATTAGCCAAGGGTTATCACTACAAGTTACCTCACTGAATGGACCTATTCACTCAGGACAAAGGGTCATTGATTCACCCCCAGCTGTCAACCCTTCAGATGTTCTTCATGTTTCACTGTTGCAGTCATTACATTTGGGTAATCTGCTGGCAGGCTGCCCTCAGTCAGCCTGAATTCCAAAGTCTTGGGTCCTGCGTCGGTTGCTGTCTCCTCTTCCATGACATCAGGGGTATAAAACATGCAGCCAACGCCATTTTCTTTAGTCTTTCGTACTGCACGGTGCCCGAAGCAGAAGCATTTCGCAAGTGCCGGTCGGCCGACTCCTGAAATATTCGAGTTTGAGTTTCAGAACCGAAGTCTTCACTAAAGCTAAGTACCCCATTGGGAAAACTTATTTCTTGCTGCATACCGATGTCAGAAAAAGTTAATTGTATTACTTGTGGGAAGCAAATACCTCGTAAGGATTTCCATTTATACTGTATTCCTTGCCTAGGCCCTGATCACAACGTGCCTGGCTGTCGGTTTTGTGCTAAATTTAACCAACGCACTGTTACGCATCTGTATATCTTTGCCTCAAAGTATTTTGGAAACAGATTTAACTACCCAGAAATGTTGGATAACAATCCAACTACCGGAGTACATAAACGCAAAGAAAAGGAGAGAGACATTCAAGGTCCAAAACCGATGAAGCTTCTCCTAAGCCAGTCGCTGGTTCACCGGTACTCAGTGAGGTGCTTTCGCAACCCCTGATACCTGCTACGTTCGAGTCGCAGGCCCCTTCCGACACCCATGTGGAGTCCGGCATGCCGCGAGATAATCAAAGTATTGGACCCACGGATGTGTCTCCCTCGGATGGGTCCGGAGCTGCTGAGCAGGCACCGGCTTCTGAGGGTGTATTCAGGCCTCAGCATTTGTATATCAAACCAACGACAGCTGCAAAACCAAAGACAAAAGCAACTTCTAAAACTAAAATATTAATGTATGAGCCACATGCACAGGCCTCTATGCCTAAAAAGCAGATGATCAAAATGGCTGAAGACCTTATTACCTTGATCAGGGGTTCACATCCCGCTCCAGATAAGAGGCCTAGGCAACATTGATTATGAATCTTCAGATCAGGTTTCTATTTCTTCTGATTCCTTTTCTGATCAGGAATTATCTATACCTCCCTATGAGGATTCTGATGCAGAGGAGTCTATACCATCTGCATCACCTCCTGAGGATTATTCATTTGGAGAAACCTTGCATACTTTGAGGGAGCATTTTCACTGGGAGTGTCAAGATTTCTCCGAATCAAGAAAGAGGCTCAGGGATTTCCTTCTTCTCCCTCAGCACAGGTCTTTAGCCATACCCCCTGTTTTAGACATTGTGGATAATGTATTTTCGGAGTCAAGTTTGACCCCTGACTCCTTACCTCCACCTCCCAGCAAGCCTGACAGATATTACAGGGTCCCTGACTCTCATAAATTTTTATTTAGAAACCCTGCTGCTGATCCCGAAACTATTTCACAGGGTCCAAAGGGAGTTAAGGCCTCAACAGCAAAAAACCCTACCCCCTCTGGCAGAGATTCAAGGGCACTGGACAGATGGGAAAAAAAGGTTTATACATCGGCAACCTTGGCAATTAGGGCCTTAAACTGTCAATTTCATATGCTCAAGTATCAACAGCATGTTATGGGATTGCTGAAACAGAAAATTATGTTGATTTCTGAATGTGCAGAAAATAAAGAATTGCAGGAATTTATTGCATGAACAGGTTGGAAAGCATACTTTGCAGTGTGGTTTTGATTCCTTAGAGGCCTCCTGCAGGTCCGCAGTTACTGGATCTGTGATTAGGAGGCATGCCTGGCTAAAGGAACAAAATTTGCCTGATCGTGTTAAAGCTAAATTGCTAGATGCACCTTTACATCATGATACTCTGTTTGGTATTAAGGCAGAAGAGGTTTTAAAGAAAATGGAAGACCAAGCTAAGTCTATGCAAACTGTAAAATACTTCTTACAAGTGCAGCCACCAAGATTCAGTAGACACTGGCCTACAAAAAATTGGTCCTTTCCTGTGTCAGACAGAGCTCAAAGGGGCAAATCCAGATGCTCTAAGGGTTCCAGATACCAGGCCCAAGATTCATACAAGTCAAAGCAATGGGGTGCTTCTACCTCCAAATCTGGAGGAGATAAAGTGCAAACCTACAGAAAACAGTCCCAATGACTTCCCTCTGCCTGCACCAAGCACTTATCCTTTGGCAGCACCCTTAGGGGGAAAATTAGCACTTTTTGCTCAAAATTGGCAGTTAATAACCCAGGACAAGTGGGTGCTAAGCATAGTATCACAGGGATACAGATTCCATTTCCATACTCTGCCAATGGCAAACGGTTGGCCAGATCTGCCAAAAAATCAATGGGCAGAGGCACAGAAACAGGTTACGTCCCTCATGGATATGGGGGCCATTCAGCCAGTAACCAGAACAGGAAAAAATACAAGGTTTTTACTCAAGACTGTTCTTGGTACCCAGAAAGGACAAGGCCTGGTGGCCAATACTGGATTTATCGATTTTGAACACATACCTGGACATTCCAAAATTCGAAATGCTGACTTTGCAGCAGCTTCTCTCCATGCTGGGCAAGAATGCTTGGCTGGTGACATTAGACCTAAAAGAGGCATACCTACATGTCCTAATAAGACAATTGTGCAGAAGATACCTCAGATTCAAGGCTAGCTTAATGCATTATCAATTCTCGGCACTGCCCTTTGGCTTATCTACTGCACCCAGGGTCTTTACAAAGTGCCTGGCACCAGTAATTGCATTTTGCAGACAAAGAAGTATACAAATATATTCTTACTTGGATGACTGTCTCATACAAGCAGAGAACAAGGACATTCTTCTTCAACACCTGGCATTTGTGAAAAGGCTTCTAACATGCTTAGGGTACACAATAAACAAAAAGAAATCACAACTGGTACCCTCTCAAAAGATAACATTCCTGGGTGCAAGCTTGAGTACAACTGCCCAGATGGCTTACCTCACGCCAGACAAGCAAAGGCAACTGACTACTTACTTCAAACTGATGGCAACAAAAACCCAGTTATCTGCAAGACAAATTCTGCAGGTTTTGGGCTTCATGGCTTCCTGCATCTTACTGATTCCATATGCAAGACTGCTTATGAGGAAACTTCAATGGTACCTAAAAAGTTTATGGAGTCAACATTGTCACAGTCTGGAAACAATGATTCCTCTCATTCCCTGCCTACAACAGGAGTTTCTATGGTGGGCAAAGGCATGTCACCAAAACATGGGACAGGCCTTCAATCTACCCCCTGCCAGCCAAACCTTAACAACAGACACATCAGATTATGCCTGGGGGCCCACATGGTGGGAGGATGCATTGAGGGCATATGGACCCCAAAACAAATGCATCTACATATCATCCAGAAAGCGATGCTAGCTGTTCAAAATGCCCTAATAGCCTTCAAGGACTTACTTCATCCAGGACAACTACTGATAAAGACGGACACCATCACGGTCATGTGGTATATAAACAAGCAGGGGGGCACACACTCATACCCCCTTTGCAGATTAGCCATGGCACTGTGGGACACAGCTTTGACTTACCAAATACATCTTCAAGCTCAATTCCTGCCAGGAAAGCAAAACACTCTGGCAGACAAATTAAGTAGAAACCTTATGGATCCTCACGAGTGGAAACTAGATCCACAAGTCTTCAGCATGATGATAAAGAAATGGGGGAGCCCAGACATAGATCTATTTGCCTCGCCTCAAAATTATCAATTGAAAAGATTCTGCACAAGGACTTATCACAGACAAGCATGGAAAGTGGATGCCCTACCCTTCAGATGGAAAAACCTATCAGTTTACACCTTTTCTCCTCTGCCTCTTCTTGCCAAGGTCCTCCTAAAAGTCAGACGAGAAACCAAAGATGATACTAAGTGCTCCGGACTGACCCTGCCAATACTGGTACCCAATCCTAAGGAACTTGTCTCAATACCCAGCTTGGACCTTATCTCAAAGACCTCAACTACTGTCCCAGCAAAACAATCAGATCCTGCACAATCAACTCCAGACACTGAACCTGGCAGCATGGCTGATGTAGTTATATAAACAACACCTCTCAGTAAAGCTGTGATGGATGTCATTTTGGAAGCCAGAAGACCTAGTACTAGAAAATCTTATGCTGATAAGTGGAAGAGATTCTGTGCTTGGAATCAAGCACAAGGAACTGATACAGCAGAACCAAATATTCCTCAGATATTACAATACTTAACTGAGATGCTTGACAAAGGCCTATCTTTCTCATCAATTAAAATCCACGCCTTTGCCATTTTGGCTCGTTACAATACAGAGCCACCAATCTTTTCCCATCCTTTACTAAAGCAGTATCTTAGAGGAGCCAAAAATATAAGGCCTCCTAGAAGATCACCAATACCTGCATGGGACCGCAGTTATGTGTTGGAAAAGCTCACCCTGCCTCCATTTGAACCAGCTGCTACCGCTGATATAAAGTTCTTATCATGAAAACAGCTCTGCTACTAGCAATTACTTCAGCATGAAGAGTTTCAGAGCTACCGACCCTCATGGCTGTGGAGCCTTTTATCATATTTCACCCAGACAGGGTGTCTCTGAGGACAAATCCTACATTTATGCCTAAGGTGGTTTCCAGTGTGGCTCTTAACCAAACTTTTCATCTGCCAACCTTTTATCCAAATCCGCAGAACAAGGGGGAGAGAATTCTGCATTCCTTGGACGTACATAGACAGCTAAGATTCTACTTGAGCAGGACTAAAGCTCTAAGAAAAACTGAGCAATTACTAGTGACATATGCTGCAGGATAAGAAAGGAAGGCTATTTCAAAGCTAACTATTTCAAAGTGGATTAGCCACTGCATTCATTTCTGCTACTTACACCATGGTAAACCTGTGCCCAAGGGCACTGGGTCTCGTTCACCAGAGCTGCAGCCTTTCTCAGAGGAGTACCAACCAAAGACATTATAGAGGCTGCTACTTGGAGTTCTGTTCACACCTTTACAAAGCATTATCATTTGCCTCTCTACTCTAAGTCCAGGGCAGGCTTTACCACTGCAGTTCTGCAGGGCCTTATAGCAGCACCTAATGCTGTTTAGCTCCAGCCTCCCAACCATAGCTTTAGGATTCTACCCAAATGTAATGACTGCAACAGTGAAACACGAAGAACATAGTACAGTTGTGTACACTTAAATGTAGATGTTCGAGTGTATTCACTGTTGCAGTCCAGGTTACCCTCCCGCCATCCCCCTTTCATTCTGGAGTTTATTTTTCCTTCTCTATCTTCTACAACCTATGTGGTGTATTTGCTTGTAGATGAAGGTAAAGTTTATATTGATGCATGTGTGTATTTGCTTGTAGATGAAGGTAAAGTTTATATTGATGCATGTGTGTGTGTGTGTGTGTGTGTGTGTGTGTGTGTGTGTGTGTGTGTGTGTATATATATATATATATTTTTTTTTTTTTTTTTTTGCTACCCTTTTGGGGGGGGGGGCACCTGACATCTGGGGCAAGAAAAACTAAAGAAAATGTCGCCGGCTGCATGTTTTATATGCCTGACTACCTGGAAGAGGAGACAGCAACCGATGCAGGACCCAAGACTTTGGAATTCAGGCCAACTGAGGGCAACCTGCCAGCAGATTACCCAAATGTAATGACTGCAGCAGTGAATACACTCGAACATCTACATTTATAGTAAGTGTACACAACTGTACTTTAACCTTGTGGGTGATCAACTTTTGATCCCTTTCAAGCACCTGTTTTCTAAGGACATGCTGTGGGTTTTGCAAGAGGCCAGGAAACCCAATACTAGAAAATCTTACATTTCCAAGTGGAAAAGATTTTCCATTTGGTGACAAAAAAGGAAAGAGGATCCTTTGGTGTGGACATTCCCTTAGTACTTTCTTAACTGTGTTGAGTTGTGGTCTTTCCTATTCTTCAGTTAATGTCCATTGTTCTGCCTTGTCTGCCTGCTTGCCTTTAACTCCTCCCTTAGCTTCCAGTTTAGAAGTTAAGCTTTTTCTTAAAGGTGTCCTACATTTAAGACGTCCCCCCCCCCAGGAAACCAGTTCCTCCTACTTGGGATCTTAACTATGTGCTAGAAAAGCTTATTCAGGCCCCTTTTGAACCAGCAGCTTCTGCTTCTCTATTGGTCTGCACATCTAAAACTGTGCTCCTAGTAGCCTTAATCTGTGCTAGAAGGATCTCTGAGATTCAGGCATTGATGCCCCCCTTTCCTAGATGTTCTTCGTGTTTCACTGTTGCAGTCATCACATTTGGGTTATCCCTGCCAGGGTAGCCCTTGGCTGGCCCGAATACCAGAGGCTTAGTATTTCTGCGTCGGTTGCTGTCACTTCAGAACTGACGTCAGGTCATCAGTAGTGTAAAGAAAGGCAGCCGATACATTACATCAATTTTTCTTGCCACGGAGCCCGAAGCAGAAGCAGTTTGCACAAATACCGGTTGGCCGCTACCTGAGTTTCATCTTCCAAATTGAAGCTGAGGTCTTCTAAAGCTAAGTACCCCATTGGGGATCCTTTTTTCTTGCACTAACTGAAGTTAGAAAAAGTTAACAACTGTCTCGCCTGTGGAAAGCAAATACCACACCGAGACTTTCATTCTTACTGTGTCATACAGGGCCACTGGAGTCCACAGCAAATCCATCTGCACATCAACCAAAATGAAATTATAGCTGTCCAGCAGGCCTTGACAGCTTCCAAGCCCCTTCTCTCCCCAGGGGCTCTCCTGATCAAAACAGACGCCACCACTGTGATGTGGTCTATCAGCAAGCAGCGAGGGACTCACTCCTACCCTCTATGCAGGCTGGCCATGACCCTTTGGGCACACAGCCTCTGCCATGCAACTCCACCTGTTAGCTCAATTCCTACCAGGTTCTCTAAACTCCCTGGCAGACCACTTAAGCAGAAATCTTCTGGAACCACACAAGTGGCAGCTCGACAAAAGAACCTTCACCCTAATAACTCAGAAATGGGGCACCCCGAAGGTCGACCTCTTTGCCTTCCACACCAACCATCAGCTCAGCAAATTCTGCACCAGGGAGCATCACTGCATGGCTTGGAAAGTGGATACCCTGTACTTCCCCTGGGTCAGTCTATCGGCCTATGCCTTTCCTCCACTACCTCTCATCCCCAGGGTACAAAGGAGGAAAAATCAAGGACTATTCTTATTGCTCCAGACTGGCCTCACCAGCACTGGTACTGCCTGCTGCACAGCCTGTCCCCACTGCCACCATGGCATCTCACTCAGATTCCAACCCTCCTGACCCAGAAGGAAGGAGAATTCATGCATCCCCAATAGCAGACTCTCAATTTGGCAGCTTGGCTTATTCCCTAACCCCCGATCAATCTGCCTACCTCAGTAAACAGGTTCTAGATGTTATACGTGAGGCCAGATGCCCTAGCACTAGAAAGTCTTATGCTGACAAATAGAAAAGGTTCTGCACCTAGATTCAGGCTAAGGGAGCCAGTGCGGCACAGCCCTCACTCCCTCTCATCCTGAATTACTTAGCTGACCTGCTACTACACAGTGGTCTCTCTTTTTCCTCTATTAAAATTCATGCCTCTGCTATCTCTGCTTATTTCCCCACTGAGCAGCCCCTTTTCTCACACCCTCTGATCAAACAGTTCCTAAGAGAGGCTATCAGTTTGAGGCCACCCAGAAGAGCACCAACCCCAGCTTGGGACCTTAACTTTGTGCTGGACAAGCTCACCCTGCCCCCACCCCCTTCGAACCAGCCTCTTCAGCAGAGCTAAAATTTCTCTCCTGGAAGACAGCTTTCTTTCTGGCCATCACTTCCGCCAGAAGGGTCTCTGAGCTGCAAGCATTCATGGCTGTGGAACCCTTCATCATCTTCCATGCTGACAGGGTATCCCTCAGGACTAACCCATCCTTCATGACCAAGGTGGTGTCCAGTGTGGCTCTCAAACAATCCATTCATTTGCCCACCTTTTTCCCTAACTCACAGAACAAGGGGGAAAGGATCCTGAACTCTCTAGATGTGCACAGACAGCTCAGATTCTATCTAGACAGGACTAAATCCTTCAGAAAGTCTGATCAATTGCTGGTTAGCTTTGCTGCAGGGGCAGAGGGCAAAGCCATCTCCAAACAAACAATTTCTAAATGGATAGCACACTGCATCCATTTCTGCTACAAGCAACATGGAAAGCTTCCCCCTAAGGGGGTCAGGAATCACTCCACCAGAGCAGCCTCCACCTCTGCAGCTTTCCTCAGAGGAGTCCCCACCAGGGACATCCTGGAGGCTTCCACCTGGACATCTGTTCACATCTTTACCAAACATTACCACCTGCCTATCTTCTCCAAATTCAGGGCAGGGTTTGCCTCTACAGTCTTGCAGGGCATCCTACCCAGCCCCTAGTTTCCTTGACTGCCTCCACCCATTTCTTCAGCTTTGGGAATTAACCCAAATGTGAGGACTGCAACAGTGAAACACAAAGAACATAGTACAGTTGTGTACACTTACCATAAATGTAGATGTTCGAGTGTATTCACTGTTGTAGTCCTGGTTTTCCTCCCTCCATCCCCGCTTCTTTCTTCTCTTTCCTTACAAGAGATATATTGGTATTTTCTTTCTACTGGTGGAATTCTTCCACCAGAACCTGGCTCCCACTTGGGGGCTTCTGACAGTTTAGGGCAAGAAAAACTGATGTAATGGCATCAGCTGCCTTACTTTAAATTACTAACGTCCTGATGTCAGTCCTGAAGTGACAGCAACTGACTTAGAAGTACGAAGCCTCTGGTATTCGGGCAAGCCAAGGGCTACCCTGGCAGGGATAACCTAAATGTGATGACTGCAACAATGAATACACTTGAACATCTACATTTATGGTAAGTGTAAACAACTGTACTTTTTCATAGGAACAGAGTATCCTTGAGAACTAATCCAAACTTCTTGCCCAGAGTGGTGAATTAATTGTCTCTTAATCAGTCCGTCCAACTGCCTACCCTTTTCCCTTCTCTACAGTCTTCCAGTGAGGGGGTTTTGCATACCTTGGATGTTCATAGACAACTCAGATTTTATCTTGATAAAACTAAGCCCATTAGGGGGTCTGACTAACTTTTTCTTTCATCCCATGGCTCTGGGTTTGCCTGTAGCCAAACAACCCATCTCCACATTGATCTTTAAGACTATTGCATTTCGCTGCGAATTCCATGGGAAGTCTTTATCCGCATCTGTTAAGGCCCATTCCACTAGATCAGTTGCATCCTCAGGGGCCTTATTCAAAGGTATAGATGCTCATTCCATCCTGGAGGCTGCCACTTGGTAATCTGTTCATACCTTTATGAAACATTACAAATTGTATATTGTTTCCAGGTCCAGGGCAGGTCTCCATGGATTCCTGGAAAGTGCTTCCTCTTAGCTTTTCCTACTCTATCCTCCACCCTAGGTCTCCTTGTGTCTTTGGCACTCTCCCATATGTAAAGAATACTGCAACACTGAATAGAAGGACAGTATTCTATCCCTCCCACCTTTCCCCTGCAACTTGCTCTTTCCAAGGATGATTCCCTTAGGCTCCTTTGGATTCCTTTCCTTATGGGGCTTTCTTATTCTGAAAATTGTAAGTGTGGATGTCCTTTTTATGGCTGACATTGACTGTGCCTTTGTGCAATGTCCCATGTGCAGGCAATGGTTCTAAGCTTTTGTATATAGGTTGGATGTCAGGTCATTTGGTGGAATACAACCCACATGTAAAGTCTACTGTAACATAGGAGAGAAGGACATCAATGGTTATGGTAAGATTATACGTAGCTATTCTTTATGCATGATTAGACAATCCCCATGGTGGGAAGTATCCCCTTTCTCCCCGGGTACTGTACACTTAGAATTAGAATAAATTGGCAGGGTGATTGGGGGTTTGCCCCCCTGTAAAATCAGTGTTTTATCATTTGCATGTAGCAAGAAATAGCCTCAGAGCATTTGCACAACTGCTTCAACATTAACCTCAGTGTCACAGCCATTCTGTTGCTACTACCCCATATGTGTGTGTGTGTGTGTGTGTGTGTGTGTGTGTGTGTGTGTGTATATGCTATAGATATATTCATTCATAATTAATCACTATGCGTTTCTCGTGCATGATGCACTTTATTTTAAACCAATGGTTCACTTATTGCTATTTCTAGTTTTCACCCACCTCTCCCATATCCCTTTTTACTGCTAGTAGTGCTCACCTTCTTCCATTTTTCTCTTTTCCTCCCACCCCCCTTTTTCTTCTATTGTGTAATTCCTACATTGTTTAAAAATATCTTGTCCAACTCCACTTTGTAGCACTTACCTCATGCTTGCTAGTAGCCTTTCCTTACCTATACCCTACAAACAAAATTTCTAGACGTTTTTCCATTTTTCTAGACATCTGTTTCTCCCCTTCCTACACCTCTCTTCTCCATCCATTTTTCTGTCCATCTATTATGTGTCCAGCATTCATTTTTCTGTTATTCCAAATTCCTGTTGGATCTTGAAAATGGTCTGTCCTCTTGCCTCTTCCTTGATTAACTTGTGCTCTCCTTTTACCCCCCTTCCTTCCATTTTCTACTTGTTTCTTCCCTAAAAAAGTGCCCCATACAACTTTCTTTCCCTCATCCCCATGTCATGTCACACCATCTGTTTGGTACTTCCTCATTTTATTTTATGTTTCCCCACCATCCTGTTTGCTTTTGGTTTCTATCTTACTGTTTATCCAAGTAAGTGGGTTATATGCTAAACCCTGCATGGGAGTCTCTGGCTCCCTTTTTATCCCTGTTCAATCTTTGCTTGTTTTTCAAACCCCTCTCACTTCCCGTTCTTCATCCACCCTTGCAAGGCCTTATGTAATATTAATAATTTAGTGTCCGTAAGCAGGTTTATTTTTTCACACCTTTATCAGTTTTTTGCATTAGGCAATTTATGAACACTTAACATTTATAGAAAAGAAAAGAAATCATGTTAACATTTTTCATTTCCATGCATTAAACATTGCATGTATGCTTTTTCTTTTAACTGTTTAATTCACTCCATTGCATAAATTGCTCATTTCTTGACATCCCATAGACTTCACTCCTCCTCCTCCTGAAAATTATTCTACATATACATTTCTGTGTAATTTCCTGCATCACATTTCTACATATGCCACCTCCAGTTCTTTCATTTCCTTTACAGTATTCAGTAACTCAGTGAAATTTGTTTAGATGTTGATTTTCAGTTTATATTAGTTGCCTTTTTGGCAGCCAATAGCATTGAATTTAGTAATACCTTACTATGTTTAGGCAATTCAGATCCTGTGACCCAGCTCAAAAGACAATTTCTTTAGCCATTTGTTCCCTCAGCATTTCTGACAGATTTCTTTGCAGATGATATTATTTTGCACCTGATAAATCCAGAAAAGGACTTCTTAGTGTTGTGGAACATTTAGAGACTCAAGTTTTTTTCCAGATATAAAAGTAATGAAGATCAAACAAAGGCTATAGCCTTAAATTATATATCCACACACAAATTGGTTCAGCAGTACCTATATTTATGGGGAACATGATTAGATGAAGTATTTTAGGAGTATAGATTAAAAAGGCTTCTATTTATGGCAGCTGTAGAATAGTGAGCTGTGTTGTTCCAAGGACTGAACGTGCATGTAAATAGCAAGCACATGCTAGCGTCAGTGCCATTTTGAAAGTGCAGCCAGAGTGTGAACATGTATATGTATGTTAGCTAGTTTGTATATAATTTAGTTACTTAGCCTCATTTATCATGTGTTTGTATTTAATAAAGCTGCTTGAACAAGAACCCATAATGTTCGTCCTGACTAGACGAGTGACATGGTGTCAGAACCGGGATTCCAGAGACTGCTTTTCAAAGCCACGAGGTGCAGAGTTAACAGTGAAGGCAAACTAAGTGAAGCAAATGCAAAAAAGGGCCAGAAACAAATTAAAGCTAATAAAAACTTGCATGAACAATTTATTTTATAAAAAGATAAAATGGAGTATTACAAGGGCACAGAATGCATTACTAAGAAAATGAATAGCACATAAATGTTTCATTAAGCAAATGGGTGGCATAAAAAGTTTATTAATCAAATGAAATGTTCGAAATTAAGATAATTGACAAAACGATTTTCAGAAAAGCATATAAAGTTTATTTTATTTTTATTTATCATTTGTTGACCGGGAAAGTCCGACTAGGTTCCAGAGAGCCTGTTTTCAGCGGAGGCCCGGGGAGAAATTCTCCATATGCATGTCTTTGGAAGAGCATTCAGAATTACCTTGGAATTGCAAAATGAGCATGTTTTAAGTAAAACGAGCATGTTTAGAGTGAAATGAGCACAAGAAAGTATTAATGGGCATGAAAAGAGATTAAATGAGCAAAATGAAAATAAAAAAGGGCAAATTAAGCAGAAAAAATACAAGGCAACTGCATGTTTTTTGGCAAATTACTGTGTTTTGGCATAAACTACTATTTCACATTGATCGAAGCTCTGAATTGCATAACTAGAGTTGTTCGAGGGATCTCAAAGTGTGTAAAAGTGCTTACAGTGCATGTTTGTTATTGTGTATTTATTCTGAAGAATTTGTTGTGTGCAAAGTGCAACTATTTCGTAGAGTGCTGTCAAAATTACAGCCATTTCTGAAAGTCTCTTGTGTTAGGTGTGTCTGTTCGCAAAAGTCACCATTACAGAGTGTCTCTTGCACTGTACAGAATTATTTATCAAAGTACAGCAATTTGGGGGAAATTTCAGTGTGCTGTATACTGTTTATTCGCAAAGTGCAGTTTCTTCTAAATGTTTCTTACTCTGAGCTTCTGCTGCCCAGTTTATTCACACAGTGCAGTTATTTGAAATGTTTCTTAAAATAAGTGACTTTTACAGTACAGCAATCTCGAGTATTACAGTACTCAAGGAATGTATTTTGCAAAGTTCAATTATTCGTACGAGGCTTGTGCTATTGTGCATAGTTGCGAGTACTGGCATAAATTTCTGGTATAGGTATATGTGTGCATCTTCATATAGTTAGCTATGAGAGGACTTGGTTGTATTGTGTTTACTATATTTTGTTGGCATCAGCGGATTTTGAAAACCATCACCACTTGTATTTGATCAGAATGTTGCAGAGAACTGGAGAATATTTGAGCAAAAATACGATTTATTTATACAAGCAGCTTATTCTGACAAAGATGCACACACTAGGGCATTCAATTTGCTAACTCTAGCTGGGTTGTTCATTTGTATATGCACCAGCAGTATATGAAGGTGAAAGGGCAGATCATCATATTGTTGTACAGGCTGAATTGAGGGATGTCCCCAATCGAGGGATGACCCCAAGTGTTTGAAGCTCAGATTTAGAGAAATGTGCATGTTAAATTGGGGGGGGGCATTTGTTTTTTGCAGCTTATATTACTGACCTGAAGAACAAAGCTAAAATGTGCAAGTTTAGTGACTTAAAAGATGAGTTAATAAAGGACAGGCTTGTGCGTGGTATTAATAGTGCTGCAGTGAGAAAGATTTAATTTTGTGACAGTGATTTAACGCTGAGCAAAGCTATTGAAATTTGTCAAATCCATGAAGTTACAGAAAGACACACAAATATTCCTGCAAGTGATAAGAATGGAGTTTCAGCGGGCTGTAGAGCAAATGTAGACAGCATGTGGCATGTGACTGACAGAAGCAGGCCTAAGCACATGGCGGCTGCAAACCCTGCAGGCTAGCTAGGTAAAACCCGTAGTCTTCTAGCAAGTTCCAAGACTACCTCAGTAAAGAGAGCATGCTCAGTCCAGTACAAGGGTGAGTCAGCAAAACCCAAATCAAGCTTTATTGTTAACTGTTGCAATTGTGATGCCAACCATAAGTCTAAAAACATTTGGTCAGCAATGCCACAAGTGTAAAAAATGGAACCATTTTCAAAAATTTTGCAAATCAAATAAGCCTCACACTGTTATAAAGAAGGGTAATTTAAAAAAGCATTTTGATCAAGTAGGACTGCAGTCTACTTTCTGTGTGGATGGTGTATCAGTAATTGGTGAAAAGACTGATGCAGTAGATTTATTGGCAAAGAATGAAGTATTTTGTACTGTCCGGATCAATGGTATATCCACTGAGCTCAAAGCAGACACTAGTTCAAAGTGTAAT
This sequence comes from Protopterus annectens, assembly GCF_019279795.1. Classification (NCBI taxonomy): domain Eukaryota; kingdom Metazoa; phylum Chordata; order Ceratodontiformes; family Protopteridae; genus Protopterus; species Protopterus annectens. The sequence continues at coordinate 23,642,940 of NC_056737.1, read as the reverse complement.
GTTATGTCAGCTGACACATTTGCTAAGGTGAGAGCTGATGAACAATTAAATGTGGGCAGTTATGTGAAACTTGTTGCTTATGGAGGTGAAGATATTCAGACTGAAGGCTCAATAGTCCTTTCATGTTATGTGGCCAAGAGCTAGTATAGCCTATAATTCTATGTAGTTCGAAGACCTGTGCAGTCATTATTGGGTCTCAGAAATAGTTTGCGAATGATTCTGCTTTCTTTTACTAAAGAAGTTCATCAGATAAGCACATGTCCCAGTTTCAACATCATTTTTTCAGAGTATGCTGATGTTTTTGTTGACAAGTTGGGCAAACTTCCAGTTGTGTATTCCATGAAGTTAGACCCTGAGATCAGACCAGTAGCCAGACCAGCAAGAAAAGTTCTGATCGCTATGCAGAATGAAGTTAAAGTTCAGTTGGATAAAATGGTGCAGCAAGGTGTAATTTATCCAGTTACAGAACCTACTGAATGGGTGTCGTCCATGGTAGCCACTCACAAAAAAGGTTCAAATGAAATCAGAATATGTTTTGACCCAAGAGATTTGAACAAAACAAAGAGACTGCATCGTCCTATGCGTACAAAGAGCTTGCTGTTCTAATACCGAATGCCTCTGTTTTTTAGTTTTGGGTGCAAAAAGTTTATTTTGCAAGTGATGCTTGATCGCAAAACTTCATTGCTGACTACATTCAGTACCCCATTTGGAAGATAAATTCCTCAGGATGCCATTTGGAATAAATTCTGCAATTGACATGTTTCAGCGTGCAATGGAGCAATTTTTTTCAGGTTATCATTGCACCAATAATAGTAGATGATTTATTGGTCAGAGGCAGTGGTGAAGCAAAGCATGACAGAAATCTTGAGAGTTCCAGACAGAGCATGTGAAATGAACTTAAAGCTCAGTCCTCTAAAGTGCAAATTCAGACTACCAGAAGTTACATATATAGGTCATTTGTTTACTAGCATTGGCTTGAGACCAGACCTGTCTAAGCAAGCAGCCATTTCTGAGATGCCTGCACCGGATAATGTTCAAGCTCTACGTTTTCTTGGTATGGTCCACTGTTTAGGCAAGTTTATACCAGACTTCAGTGAGTTGACAGTGCCTTTGAGAGTGCTGACATGCAAATATGTTACATGGTCTTGGTTATAACACCACCAGAAAGCATTTGAAGACCTTAAGCAGAAAACTGCTACTCCACCTACATTGATACTATTATGTCAACAAACCAGTAACTCTTTCCTGTGTTGATTCAAAATTTGGTCTTGGTGCAGTTATTCTTCAAGAAGGCAGACCAGTAGCCTTTGCATCTAGAACACAAACCCAAACTGAAATGCAATATGCTCAAATTGAGAAAGAACTTTTGGCAATAGTTTTTTCATGTTCCAAGTTTCATGATTATATCTATGGTCAAGATATTAAGATTGAAACTGATCATCAACCTCTAGTTACTGTTTTAAAGAAACCTATGCATTCAGCTCCAGCAAGATTACAAATGATGCTTAAATTGCAAAAGTACAACTTCGAAATGGTCTATACAAAATGCAAACTTCTTTATCTGGCTGATAACTTATCCAGATCACCCAGATATACAACAGAACAGCTTGACACAGAGAATTTTGACTTTGATGTCATAGAAATGTGTAATTTTCCTACCACAAGACTTGATAAGCTGAGAGATCATACAAAGAATGATCCAGTTTTGCAAAAGCTCAACCACTGTATTAATGTTGGATGGCCATCAAAGCAATCTAGTGTACTACCATCTGAAGTGCAAACTTATTTTCCTTACAGAGAATGAGATGTTGATGGAAGATGGCATTATTTTTAAGGGTCTTAACATTGTTTTTCCTGCTTCCCTAAAGCAAGAATATATCTAGATTTTGCATTGTGGCCACCCAGGTTCTAAAGCTACTAAAAGAAGGGTGAGAGGACTAATATTTTGGCCTTCTGTAGTAAAAGACATTGACAGAGTACTTTCTTCATGTTCATTATGCAATAGTACTAAACTCCATTTGCAAAAAGAACAAGTTCAGCTAAGTCAAGTTCCTGAACTACCTTGGTCAACAGTTGCCACTGGCATATTCAAGTGGAACAATCAGCATCACTTAGTATTGGTAGACTCTTATTCAAACTGGTTTGAGATCAATTTACTACCTGACCTAAAGTCCACTATTATTACCAAGCTGAAACATCATTTCTCAGTCCATGCAAGTCCACAGAAGCTTATCTCTTGATAATGGTACCCAGTTTACCAGTCAGTTGTTTCAGAAATTTGCTAGAGAATGGGACTTTGTACATGTTACTAGTAGTCCAGAATATCGGTAGTCAAATGGACTAGCTGAATGTGCTGTTAGAGTGCAAAGCAATTACTAGAGAAATCAAAGCATGACAATACCAATGTCTTTTTGAACTTACTGAATGTCGGAAACATACCCAGTGACAATATACTTGGCTCACCTGCTCAGAGACTTCTATCTAGGTAAACCAGAACATTATTGCGTATCAGTTCCAGTTTATTGAAGCCTAAAGCTAAAAACAGTAAAGCCATCAAAACCCAATTATTCAGAAAGCATTCTTTCCAGAAGTCCAGTTATGACAAATCAAACAGATTTCATCCATTGAAAGAAGGAGAGTGAGTGGGGATATAAACATCAAAAGGTTTTGACCGGCTCGGTCAAGTATCAAATATATGTGCAGAGCTGAGATCCTATTTTGTGAAATCAGAGGGTGTGGAGTACAGGAGAAATTGCAGACTACTACTTCCTGTATCAGAACCATTATCACAGCATTGTTCCTGTGATACAGATTCTAGATTTCAGAGCAATCCAGAGAATGTTCCTGTTCCAGAACGTGTCTGACTCCTACTTTTGTTTCTGAAGATGTTCCTGATATCGCAAAGGCTGAACATTCAGCAGAGACTGTCCCAGTTGCTAAACCTAACTCTAATCTCTATGTTACACAATTTGGTCACATATCCCAGACCTAGTGTGAAATACGCAGAAACTTGGAAGTGATTATATATATGTATCTGATTCTGTGTAATTGCATGACAAAAAGTATCTGTATCAATAGCATGACTCCTACTTTTGTTTCTGAAGATGTTCCTGATATCGCAAAGGCTGAACATTCAGCAGAGACGGTCCCAGTTGCTAAACTTAACTCTAATCTCTATTTTGCAGAATTTGGTCACATATCCCAGACCTAGTGTGAAATACACAGAAACTCGGAAGTGATTTTATATATGTATCTGGTTCTGTGTAATTGCATGACAAAAAGTATCTGTATCAATAGCATGTCATTTAATGTCATCAATATTGCGTGACTCATTTCTCAGAGTGAGGATGTAGAATAGCGAGCTGTGCTGTACCTCTAAGAAGCAGTTCCAAGGACTGAGCATGCATATAACTAGCAAGCACGTGCTAGCTTCAGTGCCATTTTAAGAAGTGCAGCCAGAGTGTGAACAGGTATATGTATGTTAGCTAGCTAGTTAGTTAATTACTTAGTCTCATTTCTCATGTGTTTGTATATAATAAAGCTGCTTGAACAAGAACCCACAATGTTCTACTTCATCCTAACTAGATGAGGGACAGCAGCTTAAGGATATGTGGGAAGCGACTAAAAAGATAATACAAAAACTGAGAAAGGTGGAAGCTGTTTGTGGATATAAAGATACAGTAAGGTGACAATATTTTTAGTCCATTAGTTTTTTTTATACAGGTCAGACATATTTTTTATCAACCAGAGGAGAAGTGGATAATAGCATTACATTTATCTGGAATGGGACGAGGGCAAAAATTAAGTGGGATAAGTTGATCTTTTCAATAGAACAAGCTGGTTTAGGGTTACCTGATTTCAAGGGATATTTTAAAGCTACACAGTTAAGATTCTTGTACATAACACAAACACTTTATTATCCCTTTCCATTTTGAATTATAAAGAAACAGGATGGAAGTTCAAGGAACAGAGTGTGGGATTTTGGATTGCAGATCCTTAATGAGAATATAATCTGTATAGTTTTTATTCATAAAATATCAGAAAGTACTCTAAAAACTAAGCCAACATGAGAATGGAGAAAGCAGATTTTGTCAATAGGGATGACTGCAAGTAGGTATACTGAAAATAGGAAAGGAGGTTGGCATTTGCTGGACAAAACTTGCAAAGGACCATGGTATTGGGAGCAAATAATTAGAGAGGGAAAGATAATAGCGTTGAATGAGGCCAAGAAGGCATTTGGACTGAAGGCTAGAGACTCTTCCTTACCAGGGATTGATATCAGAGTATAAGCAAAGAGCAGGAATCTTAACTACAAGTCCTGTGCTGGTTGAGTTTTTAGTTGAATCTAGAACAGAAGCTGCTGTTAAAAAAGGGCTAGTTAATAGGGCATATAAAATGCTGCATGATAACTCTTAAGAACCGGTCAGAGGACGTTATAAAAGATTGAGAAAAGACTGGAAAAGCAATTTACATGTGAACAATGGAAGGACATGTTCAGCTTCAAAATATGAAACAAAGTCAGAATGTTTAAGATCTTTGCTTGGAAGTGTTTGCATAGGTATTTTTGTCCTCCAAGCAGACTTCAAAGAAATGTTCCTCTTGTAGATAGTAAACGTTGGAGGTGTGATGGGTAAGAAAGTGGTAAGTGGGAATGTGTGTATGTAATGAGTTGGCAGATTTTAAAAATTCCCTAGTGTACACTGTCAGAAATTTTTGGTGAGCAGTTGACTGTGACTAAGGAAATTATTAATTTCAGCTGAGACACAGGATCTGAATTACCTAGACACAGTAAGGCCTCGGTAAGTTTAATTCTGTTGACTGACAAAAAAGCCATTACTAGAAAATGGAAACCAAAGTCTAAACCAACAGTATTTAAGTAATGAATATTATAAAATAACTGTAAGTGGGAGATTTACAAAAAGGAAAGAACAAATTACATAAAAGTAAATGGAAATTGTGTGAACATTGCATGCAGAATAATGCTCAAGAGGATACACGAGGATAAGGGGAGGCAGAAATTCAACAATTTATGTAATGCTGGACTGACAGGTAGAAAAGATGCATGCCAAGTATAATTATGTAAATGCAAAAAATGTTAATATAGTGCATCTTTTCTTTTATTGTATGTTTACCTATTTCTTAAGTGATTATTTAATATGTATGTTTAAACTAAATTCTGAGTACTTTATAGAGATATTTTTAAATATCCCAACTCTTTACACTCCCAGAAAACATGTTCCCAGTTATCTCATTCCTTTCCATAAAAATATTAAAGTACCTGAGGAACAATTGTCTGAAGTATGCTTGGGATATAAAAATATCTTTGCAAACATTTCCAAGCAAAAATCCTAAAGCTGCTGGACTTTGTTGCATACTTGGGAGCCACATACATGTTCTTCCTTTGTTCCATTATAATTTGCTTTTCCAATCACACTTCCCAATTTTCTCTAACCTTTTCTCATGGATTCTAATTGTTGTCATGCAATATTTTATATGGCCTCCTAATTATCCAATTTTAACACCAGCTTCCAGTTTGTAGTCAACTAAAAACTCTACTAGAGCTTTTCTTTTCACTTAGCACTCCTCTATCCATTTTTGTTTATCTATACTCTGATATCAGTCATTAGTAGGGAAGAGAGAAGGCATTCTTTAACCTGCAATCCACACTTCTGCTAGTCCTCCTTCCCCTCTCTAGTTGTATGCTAATGGTGCTTTTATTCCTTTGACAATTTTCCCCCATAAATTCTGCCCCCTTTTTGCCTATTTTATACACCTTTACTTGCAGTAGTCCGTATTGGCAGTTTCTGCTTTTGCCATTCCTGCGTTGGCTTAGTTATTAGAATATTTTCTTCTACTTCATGAATGTATTTATTTATTGAGATTTGATTACCAGGAAAGTCTGACTGAGTAGAAGCTCATTTTCAGCAGAGGCCCAGGGGAGAAAAGCTCCAAATTATTACAAAACATTTTAAGAACAATAATTTTACAAACTACAAAAATAAAACAAAAGCATCTGCAGTTTAAATATAAATTAGTGATAATATAAAAACATTGGTTATGAATCAATACAAATTGTATGACAATCATTTAATATTTATAGAAATGTTAAGACAGTTTATAGGGGAAAAATGGCAGCTCCCAGGGAGGTTGTGGCAGTGTTAGCTGATGATATAGGAATGTTACATCTGTCTTATTTTTTTGGCAAAAAAAAAATGAGAAAAACATTTTCCACTCATTTAAATGATGTTACATTAACTTGCAGCAGAATCCAACATGGAAATCAAGTATTCAATAGTGCCATCGTTTTGGCTGGATTCCCTAAGTACTACATAGCATCTGGGGTGTACAACACTCACAGAACTGTTGGAACTCGGCATCCTAACAAAACAAGCTTTAAAGTACCTAAATCAGGAAATGGAAGGTTATAGAACAAACAGGATGAGACCCAAAAGGAAGATATGTAACCGAACCAGAAAAAGAGGTTGCAGAGCTGGAATTGCTGCCAGATTAAAAACAAACCCTCAGTGGCCTGTACTTCCTCAATTCTATTATCAAATGTATGCTCATTAGACAACAAGATGGACTTTCTCAAGCTAGAGCTGAACACCACAAACAAGTGAGAAATTCCTCTTAATTTTTACAGAGACTTGGTTAAATAACATGATTAGTGACAGTGCTGTAGGCCTTGGTGATTTCTCTTTGTTCATAGGAACATAGCTCTTTGTGGAAAAGCTAAGGAGGTGGAGTGTCCATTTTTGTGAATGATAGCTGGTGCAAAAACTGTAACCTTGTGGTTGAAAATTGCTTTGTAAATGTGGAATTTCTGATACTGAAATGCAGACCTTTTTATGTGCCCAGAGAACTAAATTGTGTCTATGTTGCAGCTGTATATATACCATGAGTGCTAACATCACTGAACCATTGAATGTACTGCATAGTACTATATGTGAGCTGCAATGCAAGAATTCTAACTCTGCATTTATGATAGCGTGTGACCTCAACAAAGCAGATCTTATGGAGGTCCTACCCAATTACTACCAAATATTGTGGATTTTCCCACAAGGGGAGCAAATACTTTGGACAAGGCTTACACTAACATAAAAGGGTTATACAGAGCTGTACAAAAAACAAACCTGGGTGACTCTGATCACATCTCCATAAAACTAATACCAGCTTACAAACCTCTCTTGATCAGAGATAAGCCCACTGTGAAACAAATCAGGGTCTAGCATGAAAGAGCCATGGAAAGTCTCAGGGACTGCTTTGATGCCACAAACTGGGATTTCTTCAGCAAGGCAGCCACAGTGAACGATCTGGTGAACATAGATGAATATACTGAGTCAACTGTGGCTTACATGCCCAAATAACATGGAGGATGTAACGAACATAAAAATATTAAAGAGCCAACCAAAAACCATGGCTAAATAGCAAGGTGTTCGAGTTGCTGAGGGCAAGAAACATTGGTTTCAGGGCAAAGGATAAGAAGGGTCTTAGTGTGGCAAGGGCTAATCTAAAAAAGGGTATCAAGGAGGCCAAGAGGGAGTATGGAAAGAGGTTACAAGGGTGCTTTAAGGATGCAAAAGACTCAAGAAGCCTGTAGCATGGTATTCGACAACTAACTGACTACAAGACCAAGTCAGCTCAGTGTGATGATAGCACTAAATTTCTGGACAGTCTAAACATATTTTATGGCAGGTTTGACGAGAAAAACAACCTGGAGGCTGTAAAGCTCCTCAGTGACCAAAAGGAGTAGTACCTAACTTCAGTGCTGTGGATGTAAGGAACCAACTGAGGAAAGTGAACCCCAGAAAGGCTGCTGGCCCTGATAACATTCAGGGGAAAGTATTGAAAGGTTGTGCAGACCAACTCAGCATAGTCCTGAAGGACATTTTCAATAACTCACTTGTCCAGGAAAAAGTACCAGCATGCTTTAAAGTTACCAACATAATCTCTCTGCCCAAAAAAGCCAACCCACCTGCTTAAATGATTATAGGCCAGTGGTCCTAACATCAAATGTAATGAAATGTTTCTTAAGACTGGTTAAAAGGCATTTGACTACAGTACTACCCCGATCCTTTGACCCAGTGCAGTTTGCCTACTGGGCAAACAGATCAACTGCTGCCATTTCGGTGGCACTTCACCTCACACTGGAGCATCTTGAAAAGAACAATGACTATGCCAGGCTGTTCATAGATTTCAGCTTGGTATTCAGTACACTGATTCCACTGCAACGTATAGAAAAGCTAATCAACCTTGGCGTAAATAAAGGGGTGTGCAACTGGATCCTCAATTAAGTGACTGGATGACCACAAAGGACCTGTGCTGATAACACTTCAAGGAGTATTGCAGTCAACACCGGAGTACCCCAGTGTTGTGTGCTGAGTCCTCTACTGTTCACACTCCTTACCCACGACTGCTGTGTGAAAGCTAGCAACAACCACATCATCAAATTCACAGATGACACCATAGTGGTGGGACTCATAAGGGATAATGACGAGAGTGGGTTTAGGAATGTGATCAACTCCCTGATTGAATGGTGCAATAACAATTTGGACCTGAACATCAATAAAACAAAATAAATCATTGTTGACTTCAGAAAGAGCTCTACCATGTACCTGCCCCTCAAGATCAACAGTGAAGAAGTGGATAGTCTAAACTACAAAGTTCCTGGGGGTACCTATATCAGAGGATCTTTTTTGGAGTACAAACACAGGCCAGCTCATTAAAAAAGCCCACTAGCAACTACTAAGAAAAGCAAAACTCTCTATGAATGCTCTGAATACCTTCTACAGAGGAGCTATTGAGAGCATTATCACCGGCAGCTTCACTGTATAGTTTAGTAACAGCACAATAGCCGAAAGGAAGAAGCTGCAAAGAATAAGAACACCAGAAAAGATTGTGGACACAGGTCTTACTGCCTTACAGGAGCTCTTTGAAATTGGATGTAAAAAGAGGTCCTACAAAATACTGAGTGACACTTCTCATCCATCATATGGTTGGTTCACTAAACTTGCATCTGGTAGAAGGTTACGGATTATCCGCTGCAGATTCATGAACTGTTTTTATCCAAATGCAATGAGTCATGCAGACGTAAATCTGGATGTATCAAAACTGTAACAGATTGTTATGCCCTGATTCTTTTACTTTTTTTCCATACAGTAATTCTATTTATTGCATGCTAAAATTAATATATTTTCATTCAAGTGCAATTCCAGTCACTTCCTTATGTGTAATATCATCCAATCTCACCTTTGTATATAGTATACTTGTCTTTTCTTGTGTTAATCATCTAGAAGTCAGTGTTGTCCAGTATATATAAATAGTGTACAAGCATGTGTTTCATCTACCTATGTATTTACTTTTGTACTGTAGTTATTTTTCTTTAATACCTGTCATGTCTGTCTTTTTGTGTTTGTTTTCTCCTGTAAAAGGGATGACACTTGAAATTTCGTTTAGGTAGCACTTGCGTTTCCTAAATGACAATAAAGTTTCTTTGAATCTTTGAAATTAAAGGTATATTAGTCTATTGCAAACAGGAATTGCAATAGGAAGTGAGGGAAAACCAGTCAGGGAGGAGAATTTGATAGAAGTGAGTGAAGAAGAGAGAGTAAGGAGGTATAAGGAATGAAAAGGTACTAGTTCACATTTTAGGAATAGTTTATTCTGGTTTTGAGAAAGAATAAAGCCATATTTTCACTAGGGAGCCTTTCAGATTAGTTTTGAAAGGTGTGGGGGGGGGGGTATTGAACTGATGGTTACAGGTAAGGGGTTTCAGGCCTAAAACCTTGTACAAGTACAGATAATACAAAGCAGATTTGATATTTTTTTAAACAGACAGGAGTTTTAGATCACTGAATTGCAGTGACTGGGTACGTAGTTGTATAGAATGTTTTTTAGTATTGGACAGGCAGATGGATGCTGGATAATTTTATAGGTGGTAAGAAGCTGTGTATATGTTAGTTGATGAGGCAGGTCTGACCAATTTAGGCTTTTTAGTGCTATATAGTGGTGGGGTCTTAAAGGGGTATTTGCTGAAAATTTAGCAACTTTGTTATAGCATTGTTCAAGTTTTCATTTTTGTGAAGCCTGGAGGTTGATAAGGATGGGACTGGCATAAAGCAGTGTAGGGATGAGATAATAGTAGCAAGTATAGTTTTAATTGCGTTTGGTGAGAACATTTTTGGATCTGTAGAGCGTCCCTAATTTTTGATGAGTTTTTCTTATGCAATTTTGTGTATGCAGGTCAAATGTAAGCTTATTTGCTATCACCCCTAATAATTTGCTATGAGAGGTGAGTTCAAGTAGATGTATTATCAAGAGAAAGGACTTTAGATTTTGTTTTTTCATGAGAAAGGGATTTGGAGAAGAAATGTAGTTTGGTCTTTTTTGGGTTGAGCATGAGATGTGAGTTATGAAGCCATGATTCAGTGGCTGTTAAAGCTTCCTGAGTAATTTTTTGGAGGTGTACCATGTTTTCAGATGTGTAAATGAGAGCGGAATTATCTGTGTATTGTATTAGGATGGCTGTGGTGGTGCAGCGGTTAGCAATGTCGCCTCACAGCAAGATGTTCTCCAGTTTGATTCTCAGCTGGGGTGCCTTCTGTGCGGAGTCTGTATGTCCTCCTTGCAGTCGCGTGGGTTTCCTCCCACATTACAAAGACATATATGCAGTAGGTGGATTGGACACACTAAATTGCCCATGGGTGTGAGTGCATGTGGGAGTGAGTGGTACAGATGAATTACCATGGCAGGGCTAGCCACCCAGTGGTGTAAACCCTGGCTCGCGATGATTGTCACTGTTGAAGTGACACCCTAACCCCATGTGCAAAAATGGGAAAAAGGTGTAGAGGAAGGATGGATGGATATATTAGGATGGTCTGTTGTGTGGCCATAGAGAGGTTGTTGGTGAAAATGTTAAAGAGGAGGGTATCAAGGCTAGACCTTGTGGTACACTGATGGTAACTGGGAGGTAAGGAGAGAGCATGCTGTTCCATTTTACTAAAGGATAGGCAGCTTTTTAACCACAGAAGGGTGGGTTGAGAGAGACTTAGTGAGAAAATTTGAAGTAGAAGTTTGCTGTGGCAAACTGTGTGGAAGGCTTTAGACAAGTCTAAACATAAGGAAGACTCATTTGCCATTATCTCCAGCTTTATTGACAGTATCTATATAAGTTAGAAGGGCAGTGCTAGTACTATGGGAAGGATGGAAACCATGTTGTGTAGGGGATAGTTCTTTCTGCAAGAGAGAGTCTAGAATCTGTTTTATGCAGAGGGCTAATGTCTGACTTTTTCCAAGGAGAGTGAATGTGGGGTTCCTACATTGACCTATTTATAAGGATTGAGACAGGATGGGCAGTACTACTGCCTGCTATTTTTAGGTTTTCGCTTGGAAGGTCATCAACTGAAGGAGAGAGAGAGAGCACAGTTTGTTTATGCTTAGCTTTAGATAGGATGTAGGCACATTTTTGAAGGTGAAAGTGGATGTGCTGATATGTGGTTGTTGGGCAGGGTTGGGATTAGATGTTGAGAAATCCTTGGTTAGCGATGCTATACTACCTGTAAAGTAAGAGTTGAACTGAGTTGAATTTTTGAGTGGTGAGTTATCAGGACAGGAGTTTGGGTTGAATTTTTGGCAGGGATGTAAGATTTCTTTAATGGATGCCCAACATTTTTTAGGGTTGTGCTTAATATTATTCTGAAACTTGTTATATAGTATATTATATATAAAACTATAGTATAGTTTTTTTGTCTTCATTTCCTTGCTTTTTAGTACGATTGCAAAGCATTCTAAATTTTTCAAGATATTGAGGTGTTTTATATATTTGCCATTCTTTCCTTGCTTTTTCACATTCCTGTATTAGCATTCTACTCTTTTTGGATAGACAAACTGTATTATTTTTTAGCCTTTTCCTTCTAACAGGTGCAAGGCTGTTTAGGATATTTAGGAAAGTTGTATTGAATTCATTTACAACATAGTCTAAAGGGAGATTTTTTTAGCAAATTCCAGTTAATAGATGATAGTGTAGTAATGAACTTTTCATGGTTAAACTTGGAAACATTGCATGTTTCATAAATATGGTGTTTAACTAGATGTGTGAGATGTCTGGTCGTGTAGATTGAGATATGATCACTGAGAGTCTGACATACCTGTGGTGGCATCAGGTCAGATTTATAACTGAGAGCAATCAATTTATAGCCAGTGCAAAACAGTTAACAGAGGTACAAAGTAAAACAGGTTTTCTGTCATTTCCTGAGGCTAAATAATGGACCTGTGCAGTACAGTCTACTGGTCAAGAAAAAGGGGACAATAGCCAGTTTAGTAAGAGGTCCTTAGAGTGCACATATTATTTCACAGAGACTTTGTCACAGATCAGGCATGTACTTGACTGATTAAAAGTAATATATAGCAAGGTTCTTCATGATAAATGTGCTTGCATTATGCAATGACAAAATTTTCAGTAAAATTGTAGGAGAAGGGCCTTGTGGCAGAGCTCCTGCAGTATCGAGGTCAGATGTAATGACCACAGGCTGTTTTGCAGTGACAAAATTAGTAAACTTGTAGAAGCAGGGCCTTTTGGCAGAGCGCCTGCAGTGTAATGCTGTGTATGGTAGGGATGGTTGTTCTTAAGGACCTGCATCCAAAGTCCTACTCTCTCCTTATTTCTCAGACTTCACCTTTTTCATCATTGTCCCTTTTTATTTTGATTTATAACCTTCTGCTTCTGTTATGTATATGAGCCTTAATTGCGTATCTATAAAATATCCATTTAAATCAAATAGTCCTAAATCACTTCGCTATATAGAGAGGATCACCTTTATCCCACTTAACTCTTGCCCTCTTCTCCTTCCATATAAGTTCTATTGATTATTTCTTAATTATCATCCACAACGTCTGGTATATAAAATATGTTTGACTTGTATATAAAACTAAAGGGACTAAAAACGTTTTCCTTGTTTATATCTATATTCATAATTAAGATTTCACAGCTACCCAATTTTTGTATTCTTTTATTTAGTCTCTTCCCACATATTTAGTTGCCATAACATAATCCTTATACTCCATGCACCCAAATACTTCATCTTATCATGTCCCCATTAATATATTATTGAACCAGTTCACATGTGGCTGCATAGTTTATGTTGCTTTTCGTATCTTCATTAATTTTTTATCTCTAAATGACTTGAAACTGACTCAGAAAGCTCTATACCACTGATGTTTTTTTGGATTTATCAAGTTGAAAGTATCTGCAAATAAAGCAATTTCAAACCTTTGGATCCAGGACTGTGACTCCACCCCTACCCATAATTTCATCACAACTAATTACCTCAGATCTCATTTGTTGCTTCAACAGGACTATCATGGGTTCTGAGCTCATTTTAGGACACGTGATTTTTTCACTTTATTTCAGCCTTGGTGTTCTCTTTCTTTTGATTTTCTCATCCCCCATCTCTCTCTCTCTCTCTCTATATATATATATATATATGTATGTATATATATGGGTTCACTACATATGACCGAAAGTTCATTTGACCGAAACCCATTTGACTGTAACCATAATACTGAAAGTTCATTTCACTGAAAGCCCATATGACCGAAAACTCATTTGACCGAAAAACAGCACTGGCAGGTATATGCCCATTTCCCCACTGTAGCGTGACCCTGGAGTGAGAATTTTACGTTGGGGGTGTGGGGGGCATAGCCCCCCACATAATTGCAGTTTATGCCCTATTATATACATGTGTATCCATTAAAAATATGTTAAAACATATAACATCAGTACAATGTTGTTGCAAAATGTGGGGGGCATAGCCCCCCACACCCCCCAACTTAATATTCTCACTCCAGGGTTGCACTACAGTGGGGAAATGGGCATATACCTGCCAGTGCTGTTTTTCAGTCAAATGAGTTTTCGGTCATATGGGCTTTCAGTGAAAGGAACTTTCGGTAATATGGTCTCAGTCATATGGGCTTCGGTCAAATGAACTTTCGGTCATATGTAGTGAACCCATATATATATATATAGAGAGAGAGAGAGAGAAAGTTATAGTAACTTTATAACTGTTATAATTTGTATAGGTAGTAGAGTCTCTGTAGTTTTTCAAGTTTGGTAAGTATGGGCCCCTTTAGTCAAGACAAGAGTCAGAGCCTAAGCTTTGGAGTCAACGTTCAGCAAGAGGGTTCAATTCCGAAGCTGTTGGAGCCATCTCTTCCTTTCAGAGCATCAACATTCGACAGCTCAGCTATGATGTCTGCCTCTGAGCCAGGAAGGGCTGGACCATCAGGATCTCCTTCCCTTCTACCATTTAGAGAGACGTCCTTGTCTCCTATCTCATCTTCTGCCTTCAAGGCCTTCCATCGGGTCCTGTCACACTTGAGAGAAGAGGTGTCTCCATTCCTTTTGGATCTGACCTTACCTCAAACTTATTCTGCTGCAAAATCTGCTCCTTCTCGTTGACAGGGATAGCCAGTTTCCAAAACTCTAAAGAAAGTATTCTCTTTTTGTTTTCAGTCAGATTCAGACCATCGCCAAATATTCCACAACAGATGCATAGAAAGCAGAAGTGCAAAAGGAAGTACATGGATTCATCACCAGAATCCTTTACAGAACACACAGATTTAGAGGATGGGGAAAGTTCCCGTAGATCCCCTTTGGCGATATCTCCCTCAGAGAAATTCTTGAATTGGTCAAACAGAAAAGGGGTTGGTCCACAGAGATATTTTGCCCTGAAGAATCTGTGTTCCCTGGAGTCTTTTGGATCTGGCTTTTCTACATCCTTGGTGATCCCTCCTTATGACACCCTTATTGATCTAGTGGCTTAGCAAGCCTGGAAAGAACCTGATATAGGGAAGCCTCTACCCAAAAAAAGTTAACAAGATTCTAGTAGCTCCAAAAGACGGACTTCATTGGATTAAAGGTCCTCTGTGGATGTCATGGTTGTAGCAGCAGCCACAAAGAAAGAACTTTCAGAGGAGAGTTCATCTGTCCACCCAACTAACAGGAAGTCTAGGGCCTTGGACAGATTTGGAAAACATAAGATCATAGGAGATTACTAGGCTATCGACCTGGAGGTTGTTTTAAGCCTAGCCATTTCATCCCAATGTAATGCCATAGAAATGTTAAATACCCAAGATTGCATTTAGTAATGACTGCCCATGTGCAGGAGGGTTGTGGGCACTATTCCCAGTAAGAATTTGCAGTGCCCCATCCACTTGTCTAGGTTCTTTTTGAACAGTGTCATAGAGGTGCTCTGTTTCACTTGAATAAGTAGCCTATTCCAAAGATGCAGCAGTCTCTGGAAGATAAATCTGTCCCTCCAGCATGTCCTATTTAAGTTGCAGGCCATGTCTAGGTGGCCCTAGTCTCATTTGATTTATGGATATGCAGCAAGTTCATTATGTTTGGGTCTGAGATTGCTCTGTAAGCCAGGCATAATTCTCTCCTAAAAAGTATGTATGATACAGAGTAAAGTAACAGGGACTTTAAGCTGTCTGTGTAGGCACATGCTGGAATCCTTTGATCATCTTTGTTAGAAACCTCTGAGGTCTCTCCAGTTGCTGCAGATGCTTTGTACAGTACATGCTGAACAGGGCATCATACTCAATTATGGGCTGGATTAGTGCCGAGTATAGAGGGGTTATAACCTCTTTTGCTCTCAAGGCGATGCCTTTACTAATGAAGTGTGCTACATAGAAAGCTTTCCTTACTACAGTAGACACGTGGTGGTCAAATTTAAGATCACTGTCAACTTGTGAACCCAAGTCCCTTACCACTTTGTGGGTACTTAGGAAATTGTTGCTGATTTGATACTGTGAAAGGACATTGTTTGTGCCGAAAGGAATGAGGATGCATTTCTTTGCATTCAGTTTGATACTGTGACTAAGACACCAGTCATTGGTCTGTGTAAGACCTTCCTGGAGTATTCTGACTTCATTTGGAGATTCAATAATTGCACCCAGTTTGCAGTCATCTGCAAATACACCTCAGCGATTTTTTTCCCCGAAAGCCCTGATCTATATGACCCATATTTGATTCCAAAGAGAATTGACTAAAGAAATTACCAGTTCTATTTTCAGGTAGTTTGACATCAGATATCCACAAAGCTTTTTGCCTTATCTTCAGTTTCAAATGTCTCAATACATCTGCATTCAAATGCAGCTGAGAAGATAGCAAGAGCAACAGGTATCAGCATAGCCTAATACTGCCCTGCATGAATGCAGTTCTGTGATTTTGCATATAGTTGTAAGACATCCTTCATCAGTGTTCCTTTTTATGGTACAACATTGTTTGGCCCAAAAGTCAAAGACACACTAGCAAGAAGTAAACAAGACAGTGTTGCTCTTTCTGCCATCATAATTTGTTTCTCCACTTCTGAGAAAACCTTCTCCAGGAATCAATGAAGAGGGAAGAAAATGTGGTTCTGGAAATCACTGCTTCTTCTGACAGACCTCCCTGTAGGAGAGGAGGAGGTAATTTCCATGGACATTGCCCTGGAGGTAGACATCATCCGCAAAACCAAGGATTTTGCAGAGCCTTTTCTGAGAAATATTTCCAGCACTCCTGAAGGGTTGCCCGATTGTTGACTCTGCAGAAGGCAAGGGGCACCTAACCCTGCACCCACAAACCTCGCAGTCTATGACTTCAGATTCTTTGGTATTAAGGATAATAACCAGAGGATACTCAATTCCATTTCTAACAATGCCTCAGGGAAATGTAAGGATTCCCTTTATACCAACCACTCAGTTGGAATCCGCAACAGCAGAAATAAACTCTAGATCAGATAGGATCCAGTGTGTACTCCAGGTTTTTTTTAGTTCCAAAAAAGACAGAGGACCCAAGGCCAATATTGGACCTAAGCCACTTAAATATGTGAAGCAGACAAAATTCTGATGGTCACAATTCAGTCCATTTTGCCTCTACTCAAAAAACACAACTGGATGCCCTGTTGATCTACAGGAAGCCTTATTACCTCATTAAATACACAGACACTCCAGGAGAGTCCTTTGTTTTTGACTAGGAGTCAGTCTTTTCCAATTCAGAGCTCTGCCCTTTGGACTCACCCCCCAGGTGTTTACAAAGTGCATTTCAGCAGTAACTACTTATCTCAGACAGCAAGGGTTCCAAGTATTCCCATACATAGAAGACTGGCTCCTTACTGCTCTGACCAAGGATCTGCTAATTCTGCAGAGGGATTTCTTACTCCAGTTACTTCACCATCTGGGAATTACAATCAACAGACAGAAAAGCATATTGCTACCTACTAAGAATCTGGAATTCATCAGCTTCCATCTAAACACTACAGCTCAGCTACTTTACATCTGCACAGGGGCCATGCAGTCCACAAAGTAGTGTCACAAGAACTAGACAATCCATCCCCCCACTCCATGAGTACTCCTAATTTCAAGAATACTAGTATTGTCGTTCTCTTGCCCAAATTCCATACGAGGGTTCTGCAATAGAGAGAGTCTAATGGGCTCAACATTTTCACCCTCTCATCGCTTCATTCAGGTTGACCTCAGTATTCAGAGCCAACATAAAGTAGTGGATCTCTTTGTCAGCAGGTCTTATTTTTTTCTCCACTTTCACCTATAGCAATAGTTATCATAGCCACCCCCATTATGAAGAGAATATGGTTCAGTGTACAATTCCTTAGAGACCAATTTACACATCAGTGTTCTGGAAATTAAAGCATTCCTTTTGGTATTTTGTGCATTTCACAACTCTCTTCCAATAGGTGTAGTTGCGATCCAGACAGTCATGTCAGTGGTCTGGCACATCAACAAATGCTGAGAACCATGTCTTCCCCTTTGTGTCAAAAGGCTACGAGGGTTTGGCAATGGGTGATGTCTTCCCATCGCTTTCTGATGGCAATGCACATTCTGGGGACTTCAGTGTACTAGCCGACACATTATTTTGCCTCACAAGTGGTCCCTCAGTTCAACAGTGGCAAATTAAATCTTCATTCACAGGGGCCAGCCTTGCTGCGGCCTGTTTGCTTCCTACCTGAGCAAGTAAAGCAGTTACTTTGACATGATCCCTCCACAGCATCAGTCACCAAGGGACATGTTGATCTACTGTTGGCCCCCAGGTCACCTCTGTGCATTCCCTCTATTTCCTCTAATTACAAATTTCATTCAGAAAGCCATAAGGGTCAAGGCCAAGGTGATCCTCCTTGCCTTTTACTGGACACAGTAGGTGTGGTTCCCTTATCTCTGGTCTTAGCTGCTTAGTCCACTCTGCATGGTGCCCTACATGCCTGACCTAATCTCTCATCCTTCCAGACATAGACTTCCAGAAGTTAACTGCTTAGTTACTCCAATTCTAGTAGTGGCCAAGGATATTAGGTTTATAGAAAATGTTCATATTTTTCCTGTTTCATAAAAGTCTAGCACTAGAAGTGTATTATAGCAGATGGAAAATACTTTCTTTCTGTGCTAAAGGGAAAAGTTTAGGTCTTTTTTTTTAGCTCCCCTTACCTCTATTCCAGAGTTCCTATCTAAACTTTTTCAGAAAGGTTCAAGTTTCTCAGCAATCAAAGTTCAACTTGCAGCCATTTCCAATTTTCACATATGTCATAACTAGCCTCCTACAGCTGCTTTAAAGGTGTCTAAGGCCTTTCTTAAAGGTACCTTTCTTCTTAGTCTCCCTATTTGAGATCCTGTCCCTCCTTAGGACATAATGGTATTGCTACAGGCTATCATACAGTCCCCCTTTGAACCTGCAGATTCAGTGAACATTAAGCTTTTGACATGGAAAACTATCTTTTTAGTGGCAATCATTTCTGCAAAGAGGACTTTCATGTAAAATACCTTACTTTGTTTTTCATAAGGACAGAGGTTTTTTTTTTTTTTTTTTTTTATAAACAAATCTGTCTTTCATTCCTAAGGTGGCATCTGAGTCCAACATAAATCAACCTATCAGTTTGCCTGTATGCTTTTACAAAATACTCTAACAAAAGTGAAAATGCACTGCATCACACTGCACTTGATATTCATAGACAACTTTGATTTTATTTACAGGGAGTCTGATCAATTATTTATTGCATTTTCTAGATGTAAGCTGGGAAAAGGAGTTTCCAAGATCATTCTTTCAAGGTGCCTATCAAGCTGTGTCGTCTTTGTTTACGAAAATTTGGATCTAAACTCTCCAAAAAAATTAAAGCTCATTCCACAAAAGCTGTGACAACTTTACCATTTTTTCAACACCATATTTGGATTGATGAGATTTGTGCAGCTACTGTATGGTCTACAGTGCATACCTTTGTGTCTCAGTATAAACTGGATGCACAGTCAGAGCTCGTTCATCGTGTTTCACTGTTGCAGTCATCACATTTGGGTTATCCCTGCCAGGGTAGCCCTCTGCCGGCCTGAATACCAGAGGCTTAGAATTTCTGCGTCGGTTACTGTCGCTACAGGACTGACGTCAGGTCGTCAGTAGTATAAAGTAAGGTAGCTGATGCCATTACATCCGTCTTTCTTGTCATGGAGCCCAAAGCAGAAGCAGTTCGCACGAGTGCCAGTTGGCTGCTACCTGAGTTTTGTCTATTGAATTGAAGCTGAAGTCTTCTAAAGCTAAGTACCCCGCTGGGGATCCTTTTTTCTTGCACTAACCAATGTCAGAAAAAGTTAACAATTGTCTCGCCTGTGGCAAGCAAATACCAAACCGAGACTTTCATTCTTACTGTGTCACTTGTTTAGGCCCAGACCATGATGTAGGCCCAGACCATGATGTTCCCCATTGTCGCTTCTGTGCTTTGTTCAATGCTAGAACTATCCATCGTTGGGCCCTTATTGTAGCTAGATATTTTTGCTTACGGTCCTCGATCTCCGATATGGCTTTGTTAAGCCATCCGACAGCAGATCTTCCAAACAAAGTTAAGATAAAGACAGAGAAAGATTGCACAGGTCCATAACTACTGATAACACTCCCGTTAAGCTAGTTGTCAGTTCTCCAGGCCTCAATGAGGCACTTTTGCAGCCCCTGATGCCCACTTCTGTGGATTCACAGGCCACTACCGAGACCCTTTCAGAGTCCAGTATGCCGCAAAACTCTTTTTCGACTAAGGATCCTGTGGTCATCTCTACCTGGGATGTGTCCGGAGCTGCTGAGCAGACACTGGCTTCTGAGGACATCCTTCACACTAACGATTCTTGGCACAAACTGACGTCTTCTTTCGTGACTACTGTTCTTTTGAAAATGACTGAGTTTCTTAGGCCCAGGGTATGAACCACACCAAAGAAACCGATGACCCAATCTCAGGCACCTGCTTCCTTGCCTCAGTCTCAAATGCATAAAATGGTGGAAGACCTTATCATGCTGATTAGGGGAAGCCAAGCTACCCCCTCCAAAAGGAAAAGGGATCTGTCCCCTGTAGTTTTGTCTGAGCAAGAGTCAGATGACTCTGATGCATCTGAATATGAAGACATGCAACCCCTCTCTACTTATGAGGATTCTGATGCAGTGGATTCCATCCCTTCAGCCTCTCCCCCAGAGGATTTTTCCTTTGGGGAAATCCTTCATACCTTAAGGGAGCATTTCCAATGGGAGAGTCAGAACTACCCTCAGTCTAAAAAGAGAATCGGGGAATTCTTAGATCTTCCACAGCACAGACCCTTTGCCATCCCCCTAGTCCTGGATGTTGTGGAGGATATTTTCGTGGAATCCAGCTTGACTCCTGACACCCTCCCTCCTGCACACAGAAAACCAGACAGGTACTATAGAGTCCCTGACTCACACAAATGTCTTTTTAAAAATCCTACTGATGAGCCTGAGGTAATTTCTCAAAGGCCTAAAGGGATTAAAGCAACCGCTGCTAAGAATCCCACCCTCTCATATAGGGTTCCCGAGCACTAGACAGATGGGATAATAAAGTATATACCTCAGCTACTCTTGCTATCAGGGCACTAAGTTGTCAGTTCCATATGTTAACATTTCAGCAACATACCCTGGAACTCCTCAAACAAAAAATGTCTTCCTTTCCTGCTTGTGCAGAATCTAGAGAGTTACAAGAGTTAATGTATTCTGCAAGTCAAGTAACTAAACACACCTTGCACTGTGGTTTTGATGCCCTAGAAGCTTCTTGCAGGGCAGCAGTCACTGGATCTGTCATTAGAAGGCATGCATGGCTTAAGGAACAGCCCTTGCCAGACCTTGTTGGATGCCCCCTTGCACAAAAAACAACTTATTTGGCACCAAGGCAGAAGAGGTCTTAGAAAACATGGAAGAAAAAACAAAATCTATGCAGACAGTTAAGGATTTCTTACAGGTCCAGCCACCCAGGTTCAACAGGCATTGTCCCACCAAGCACTGATCCTTTCCTGCTACCACTAAGCCAGTCCAGCCCAGACCCCCCCCCCCCCCAGACAGCAGCTACAGGGAATGCAGAGTTCTAAGCAGTGGACTACCTCCACTTCAAAACCAGGGAGATCTAAGCCCCACCCCCTTATGGTAAGAACTCACAGTGACTCACCTCTCTCTGCCCACCTTCACTTACCCCTAGGAGGAAAAAACTCCTTTCATGCAAGCACCTGGGCCACGATTACCAACGACCGCTGGGTTCTCAACATAGTGTCCCAGGGATACAAATTTTCTTTCCACACCCCTCCAACTGCAAACGGGTTCCCAGATCTACTTCCAAACCAGTGGGCAGAGGCTCAAAAGCAAGTCCTTTCCCTGGTCTCTATGAGGGCAGTAGAGCATGTTCCTGCAGAACAGATAGGCCAATGTTTCTACTTCAGATTTCTGGTACCAAGAAAAGAGGGCACCTAGTGCTCCATCCTCAATCTATCTATTCTAAACACCTTCCTGGTGATCCCAAAATTCAAAATGCTCACCCTCCAGCCGCTGCTATCCATGCTCTCCAAGGATGCGGCTAGCCACCCCAGATCTAAAAGAGGCCTACCTCCACATTCGTATCAGGGAATCATGCAGGAAATATCTCAGTTTCAGGGCAGGCTCTCAGCACTTTCAGTTCTTTGTGCTTCGCTTTGGCTTATCTACTGCTCCCAGCATTTTCACAAAATGTCTGGTTCTGGCCATTGCCTTTTGCAGACAAAGAAATATCCAGATTTACCCATACTTAGACGACTGCCTAATTCAGACAGAAAGCCGGGAAAAGCTGCTCAAGCACCTGGCCTTTGTAAAGTCCCTACTAACCTCCCTAGGGTACACAATCAATGAAAAGAAATCCAAACAGGTTTGGGAGCAAGTCTGGGCTCAGCATCCCATATGGCATTCCTTACACCAGAAAAGCAAATTTTCCTGACAACCTACTTCTCTCAACTATCCACAAGACCCCAGTTATCTGCAAGGAAGATCCTACAAGCTCTGGGGTTCATGGCATCCTGCATACTACTCATTCCATATGCCAGACTGCATATGAGGAAACTTCAATGGTACCCAAAAAATATTTGGTGTTAATACACTCGAGACCTGGAGACTCTTATACCTATAATTCCTTGCCTCAGAAAATATTTTCTTTGGTGAGCAGCAGCATGCTCCCACAACAAGGGACTACCTTTCTCACCACCCCCTGCCGCCCAGACCCTCACCACAGATGCATCAGACTATGCCTGGGGTGCACACCTGGACAGCAGGAGCATATAGGGCCAATGGAACCCACAGTAAATCCCTCTGCACATCAACCACAAAGAGATGATGGCTGTCCAGCATGCCTTGATAGCTTTCAAGCCTCTTCTCTCCCCAGGGGTGCTCCTGATCAAATCAGACAACACCACTGTGATGTGGCACATCAACAAGCAGGGAGGGACTTACTCCTACCCTCTATGCAGGCTGGCCATGACCCTTTGGCACACAGCCTCTGCCATGCAACTCCACGTGTTAGCACAATTCCTACCAGGTTCTCTCAACTCTCTGGCAGACCAATTAAGCAGAAATCTTCTGGACCCACATGAGTGGCAGTTCAACAGAAAAACCTTCACCCTAATAACTCAGAATGGGGCACCCCGAAGGTTGACCTCTTTGCCTCCCACACCAACCATCAGCTCAGCAAATTCTGCTCCAGGGAGCATCACTGCATGGCTTGGAAAGTGGATGCCCTGTCATTCCCCTGGGTCAATCTATCAGTCTACGCCTCCTATTTCCTCCACTACCTCTGGGGATGCCAGGGTACTGCTCAAAATAAAGGAGGAAAAACCAAGGCCAATTCTTATAGCTCAACTCTGGCCTCACCAGCACTGGTACACCTTGCTACGCAGCCTGTCCCCACTGCCACCATGGCATCTTCCTCACATTCTAAACCTCCTGACCCATAGGGAAGGGGAATTCATGCATCCCCAATTCCAGACACTTAGTTTGACAGCTTGGCGTATTCCCTAACCCCTGATCAATCTGCCAACCTCAGTAAACAGGTTCTAGATGTTATATTTGAGGCCAGACACCCTAGCACTAGAAAGTCTTATGCTGACAAATGGAAAAGGTTCTGCACCTGGATTCAGGCTAAGGGAGCCAATGCGGCACAGCCCTCCCTCACATCCCGGATTACTTAGCTGACATTTTACACAGTGGCCTCTCTTTTTCCTCTATAAAAATTTATGCCTGTGCTATCTCTGCTCATTTCCCAACTGCGCAGCCCCTTTTCTCACACCCTTTGGTCAAACAGTTCCTAAGAGGGGCTGGCAACTTGAGGCCACCCAGTAGAGCACCAACCCCAGCTTGGGACCTGAACTTTGTGGTGGAAAATCTCACCCTGCCTCACTTCAAACCAGCTTCTTCTGCAGAGCTAACATTTCTCTTCTGGATGACAGCTTTCCTTCTGGCCATCTCTTCAGCCAGAAGAGTCTCCGAGCTGCAAGCACTCATGGCTGTGGAACCATTCATCATCTTCCATGCTGACAGGGTCTCCCTCAGAAATAACCCATCCTTCATGCCTATGGTGGTGTCCCGTGTGGCTCTCAACCAATCCATTCATTTGCCAACCTTTTTTCCTACTCCACAAAGCAAGGGGAAAGGATCCTGCACTCTCTAGATGTGCACAGACAGCTCAGATTCTCTCTAGACAGGACTAAATCCTTCAGAAAGTCTGATCAATTGCTGGTTAGCTTTGCTACAGGGGCAGAAGACAAAGCCATCTCCAAACAAACCATTTCCAAATGGATAACACACTGCATCCATTTCTGCTACAAACAACATGGAAAGCCTCCCCCAAGGGGGTCAGGACTCACTCCACCAGAGCAGCCTCCATCTCTGCAGCTTTCCTCAGAGGAGTCCCCACCAGGGACATCCTGGAGGCTGCCACTTGGACATCTGTTGACACTTTTACCTTTTACCAAACATTACCACCTGCTTCTCTTCTCCAAATCCAGGGCAGGGTTTGCCTCTGCAGTCTTGTAGGGCATCCTAGCCAGCCCCTAGTTTCCTTGACTGCCTCCACCCATTTCCTCAGCTTTGGGAATCAACCCAAATGTGATGACTGCAACAGTGAAACATGAGAAACATAGTACAGTTGTGTAGACTTACCATAAATGTAGATGTTCAAGTGTATTCGCTGTTGCATTCCTGGTTTCCTTCCCTCCATCCCCCCTTTTTTTCCTTCTCTTTCCTTACAAGGGACATATTTGTATTTACTTTCTACTGGTGAGGTTCTTCCACCAGAACCTGACTCCTACTTGGGGGCTCCTGACAGGTTAGGGCAAGAAAAATTGATGTAATGGCATTGGCTGCCTTACTTTATACTACTGATGACCTGACATCAGTCCTGAAGTGCCAGCAACCGAAGTAGAGATACTAAGCCTCTGGTATTCGGGCTGGCTGAGGGCTACCCCGGCAGGGGTAACCCAAATGTGATGACTGCAGCAGTGAATACACTCGAATGTCTACATTTATGGTAAGTGTACACAACTGTACTTTCTCAGGAATATCCTTCCATAAGCCCAGCTGGGAAATCATGTAGCTTGGGATTCTGTCCCAAGGGTTGTATCGGATGAAAATGAACATCGGATATGAAAGTTATGCACTTACTGTAACAATAAATCTGTGTTGTCCTGATGTTTATCATGTTACCCTGCTGCAGTCATCACACTTGGGTTATCCTGCCATCAGGCGGTCCCGCAGTCGGCCCGAATTCCAAAGTCTGGCGTCGGTTGCTGTCGCTTCTTCCCTGACGTCAGTGCGCCAGGGGAATATAAGAGGCATCTGACACCATTTTCTTCAGTCTTTCTTGCCACGCGGTGCCCAAAGCAGAAGCAGTTCGCAAGTGCCGGTCGGCAGACACCTGAGATTTTCGATTTGAATTTCAGTCCGAAGTCTTCAATAAAGCTAAGTACCCCGTTGGGGAACTTTTTCTTGCCTCAGTCCGACGTCAGAAAAAGTTAACAATTGCATTTTTTGTGGGAAGCAAATACCTCATAAGAACTTCCATTCCTGTTGTATTCCTTGCCTAGGCCCAGACCACGACGTCACAGGTTGTCGGTTTTGTGCTAGGTTTAATAAATGAACTATCAAACGCCGTTTTGACTTCGCATGGCATTACTTTGGTAGGAAATTTAATTATATCATGCTGTCAGAGCAGCGGACGACCGCCATACATAAAAAACGCAAGGATAAGGACAGGCAGCCTAGGAACAAGCCAGACTCCGAGGCCTCAGCTGGACCTGTCGCCGGTTCTCCGGTTTTCAGTGAGGTGCCTACGCAGCCCCTGACGACCGCAGAACTGGAACCTTAGACAACTGCGTATTCCTAAGCGGAGCCTACTAGGCTGACGCAGCCATCTACCGACACCGGTGCAGTGGAAACACCTTCGGTTGCAGAAGGTGTCTTCAGACTGACTACACTCACCATTAAATCTTATGCTAAGCTTAAAACTCCTTTAAAACCTAAGAAAACTGTACATCAGTCTACAGTTCAAGGCCCATGCCTAAGAAACAGATGCTTAAGATGGCTGAAGATTTGATTACCCTTATCAGGGGTTCCCACCCCCCCCCGATAAAAGGCCAAGACAAGAGGAGGATTATGCATCCTCTGACCAGGTTTCACTCTCCTCAGATTCTTCTGAGGAACAGGATTACACTTTTCCACCTTATGAAGACTCTGATGCTGAAGACTCTATTCCCTCAGCATCTCCCCCTGAAGACTACTCCTTTGGGGAAACTTTACATACCATGAGGGAACATTTCCACTGGGAAGGCCAGGATTACTCAGATTCTATGAAGAGATTCCGAGAGTTCCTTTTACTACCCCCAGCACAGACCTCTTGCTATCCCTCCTGTTTTAGATATTGTGGATGATGTTTACTTGGAGTCTACTTTAAATCCAGACTCTCTACCTCCTGCTCCAGCCAAACCAGACAGATACTACAGAGTACCTGACTCTCTCAAACTCCTTTATAAAAGCCCTGTAGCTGACCCAGAAACTATTCCCCAGGGTCCTAAGGGAGCTAAAGCTTCTATGGCTAAAAATCCTGTGCCCTCTGAAAGGGATTCCAGAGCCCTAGATAGATGGGGAAAGAAAATATACACCTCAGCAACTGTGGCTATGAGAGCATTAAATTGCCAGTTTCACATGTTGAAATATCAGCAATTCCTACTGTCTCAGTTAAAACAAAACATGAGCACACATTCAGAACAGTCTGAATTCAAGGAAATGCAGGATCTGTTGCATGCAGCTGAACAGGTGGGCAAACATACTTTACAATGCGGATTTGATTCATTCCTGTAGAGCAGCTGTTACTGGCTCTGTCATACATAGACATGCTTGGTTAAAAGAACAAACCCTTCCTTACCATGTTAAAGCAAAATTATTGGATGCACCTTTACAGCAGGATGTATTATTTGGTGTCAAAGCAGAAGAGGTTTTAAAGAAAATGGAGGATAAGGCAAAGTCTATGCAAATGGTCAAGGATTTTTTGCAGATACAACCCCCTCGTTTCAGCAGAAATTGGCCAACAAAAAACTGGTCCTTTCCAGCTTCTGACAGATCACAGAGGGGCAAATACAGATGCCCAAGGGGCAGAGGTCGGTCACAGGGCCCTTACAAACCTCACCAATGGGGTACTGCTACCCAGAAAGGAGGAGAAGACATGCCCCAAGCTAGCAGAAGACAAACACAATGACTCTGTCCTCAAACTACCAAGCAAATCTCTCCTGGCAACTCCCTTGGGAGGAAAACTAGCATTTTTTTGCAGACAACTGGCACATCATCACAGAAGACAAATGGGTTCTAAACATTGTCTCTCAAGGATACGGATTCCACTTTCATACCTTACCAAGGATCAAAGGAATGCCAAACCTGCCACCAAATCAATGGGCAGAGGCACAAAAACAAATTACAGCTCTCATGGACATGAGAGCCATTCAACAGGTACCTACACAGGAGCAAGGACAAGGATTTTACTCAAGACTCTTCCTAGTCTCAAGAAA
This sequence comes from Protopterus annectens, assembly GCF_019279795.1. Lineage (NCBI taxonomy): Eukaryota > Metazoa > Chordata > Ceratodontiformes > Protopteridae > Protopterus > Protopterus annectens. Next base: position 23,615,568 of record NC_056737.1, on the reverse strand, counting down.
GGACAAAGCATGAAGATCCATTCTGGATCTTTCAATTCTGAACACTTATCTGCAAGTACCAAAATTCAAGATTCTAACACTACAGTAGCTTCTTCCCATGCTGGGCAAGAATGCTTGGCTAGTCACATTGGACCTCAAGGAGGCATACCTGCATGTCCCTATCAGACAAAATTGCAGAAGATACCTCCGCTTCATTGCAGGTTCAAAGCATTATCAATTCTCTGCACTGCCCTTTGGCTTATCTACTGCACCCAGGGTCTTCACAAAATGCCTGGCACCAGTAATTGCATACTGCAGACAAAGAGGAATTCAAATATACCCATACCTGGACTGCCTTATTCAAGCAGAAAGCAAAGACATTCTTTTAAAGCATCTGGCATTTGTCAAACACCTTCTAAGTTGCCTAGGGTACACAGTAAACGAAAAGAAATCAAAACTAGTGCCCTCACAAAACATAATATTCCTGGGTACCAGCTTGAATACAACGGCCCAGATGGCTTATCTCATGCCAGACAAGCAACGACAGCTGATTCAATATTTCAAAATAATGGCAACAAAGACCCAACTCCCTGCAAGAAAAATTCTGCAGGCCTTGGGATTAATGGCATCTTGCATACTACTACCATTTGCAAAACTGCATATGAGGAAATTACAACGGTACCTGAAAAGTGTATGGACTCAGCACAGCCACAGCTTGGAAACAATGATACCACTCATTCCCTGCCTTCAACAGGAGTTTCTATGGTGGGCACAGGCATGTCACCTCAACAAGGGTCAGCCTTTCACCTTACCCACAGCCAGGCAAACTATGACAACAGATGCATCGGACACTGCCTGGGGAGCACACATGGCAGGGCAGTGCATTCCGGGCAAATGGACTACAGATCAGAGGCATCTGCATATCAATCAAAAAGAAATGCTAGCAGTACAGAATGCCCTAACAGCTTTCAAGGACCTTCTACACCCAGGACAATTAATAATAAAGACGGACAATACCACAGTAATGTGGTACATAAACAAGCAAGGGGGCACACATTCCTACCCTCTATGCAGGCAAGCAATGACCTTGTGGAACACTGAACTGTCTTACCAGGTTCAATTGCAAGCACAATTCCTGCCAGGAAAGAAAAACACATTGGCAGACGACCTAAGCAGAAACATCATGGATCCACACGAGTGGAAACTAGATCCACAAGTATTTGCAATGATAGCTCAAAAATGGGGACGCCCAGACATAGATCTGTTTGCAAGTCCCCACAACCACCAACTTCAAAAATTTTGCACAAGGATATTCCATCCACTAGCTTGGAAAGTGGACACCCTCTCATTCAGTTGGAAAACATTAACAGTGTATGCCTTCCCTCCACTGCCTCTTCTAGCAAATGTACTGCTGAAAGTCAGATTAGAGAGGCCACAAATGATACTCATTGCACCAGACTGGCCACGCCAGCATTGGTATCCAATTTTAAGTAACATGGCCCACGGCCCACCATGGATTTTGCCACAAATTCCTCACCTGCTCACCCAGCGAGATCATCAGATTCTACACAGCCAGCTCAATACTTTAAACCTGGCTGCATGGCAAATTACCTAAACAACCAGTCAACACCTTTATCCAAAGCTGTTATGGATGTCATTCTGGAGGCCAGGAGGCCCAGCACCAGGAAAACCTATTCAGACAAATGGAAAAGATTTTGCACCTGGAACCAGGCTAAAGGCCAAAATCCCCTTGATCCAAACATCCCTCAGATTCTACAATATTTAACTGAGATGTTACACAAAGGACTTTCCTTTTCATCTATTAAGATCCACACCTCAGCAATTTCAGCTCATTACAGCACGGATCCCCCTTTATTCTCACATCCACTCCTAAGACAATACCTCAGAGGGGCTAAGAACTTAAGACCGCCAAGGAGAGCTCCGACACCTACTTGGGATCTCAACTTTGTTCTGGAAAAGCTTACACTGCCGCCCTTTGAACCAGCTTTTTCAGCTGATTTAAAATTTCTTTCATGGAAAACTCCCTACTACTAGCAATAACCTCAGCTAGAAGAGTCTCAGAGCTACAGGCACTAATGGCAGTGGAACCTTCCCTCATTTTTCATCAAGACAGAGTCTCTCTATGAACTAACCCTTCCTTTATGCCAAAGGTGGTATCCAGTGTGGCCCTAAACCAAACCATTCACTTGCCCACCTTCTTCCCAAATCCCCAGAACAAAGGAGAAAGACTCCTGCACTCTTTGGACATTCACAGGCAATTACGTTACTACTTGGATAAAACTAAGGCTTTCAGAAAAACTGACCAGCTCTTTTTAGCCTATGCTACAGGATCACAAGGAAAAGCTATCTCAAAACAGACCATTTCTAAATGGATAGGGCATTGCATATGTTTCTGCTACACACATCATGGGAAACCGATACCTGCTAACATTAGGTCCCACTCCACCAGGGCTACAGTTACATCAGCAGCCTTTCTCAGGGGAGTGCCAACCAAGGATATTCTGGAAGCTGCAACTTGGAGTTCAGTGCACACCTTCACCAAACGTTATCACTTACCTCTATACTCTACGACTAGAGCTGTTTTTTCCACTGCAGTTTTGCAGGGCCTACTAGCTTCTTCTAACCCTGTTTGACTCCACCTCCCATCCCTAGCTTTGGGATTCAACCCAAGTGTGATGACTGCAGCAGGGTAACACGATGAACATAGTACAGTTTTGTACCTACCATAAATGTAGATGTTCGAGTGTTCACCCTGTTGCAGTCCAGGTTACCCTCCCTCCATCCCCTCTGAACTTATCTCTACCACTCTATCCTATACTACCTCTGTGGTGTATTTGCTTGTGCCTAAGGGTTTTGTTTTATTTTTATATAGCTATATGTATGTATATATATATATATATATATATATATATATATAGCCTACCTATTGGGAGCACCTGACATCTGGGGCAAGAAAAACTGAAGAAAATGGCGTCGGATGCCTCTTATATACCCCTGGCGCACTGATGTCAGGGAAGAAGCTACAGCAACCGATGCCAGACCAAGACTTTGGAATTCAGGCTGACTGCGTGACCGCCTGACAGCCGGATAAACCAAGTGTGATGACTGCAGCAGGGTGAACACTCGAACATCTACATTTATGGTAGGTACAAAACTGTACTTTTTCCTTTAGTTCAACATCCCTCCCACTATCCCCCTTCCAAAATATCACCTAAAACTGGAAGAATAAGTTAGCACCTATGCGGTGTCTGGCTGTCTCTAACCTCAACAGGTTAGTAGCATCCTGTCCTACTGGTATTCTTGTCCTTCCCTTCCCATTGAATTATTGTTGTCCATCTGTATCTTATTACTAATTAAGTATATTCTTATACGAGGCAAACACAATCTGAGTTAAGTATTCAGTGCCGAGGGAATTATGGGTAGGGGAGGGGTCAGAGTCCTGGATATACCACTCAACCTGTTAGCACAAGAAATATGGACAAATCCAAAAATAATGGGGGGACAAAGGCCCCAAAATAGGGACAAATTATAATATTGCCCTTATAAACTTAGAAAGTTGCTAGAGTAAAAGGAGTTGTGTTAACATGCATTTTTCTGAAGGATATGAAGTCTGAAACTCAAATGTCTGTCATTATTTAGTGACTTCAGTACTTTTTGCCCAAAAACCACTAATTTTATGAGGAACAGACTAAAAATATGAGCCACCAATCTGGGCAGTTGAAGGGTATGGTCCTAGATCTGAAGGTTTGGAGTTGTCGAGGCCGGATCCAAGTCCCAAAAGTTGAACCATACAAAAATAGGACAACATGGATCTATTATTATGGTTAGTACATAACTTTCATTTTTCTTGACTAATATACCAATTATATCCCTGAATTTGTAATTCCATTATTTTCTTTGCCAGTGGCTTTAAATATAAAGCAAGTAATAAAGGGGAAGAGGACATTCCTGCCTGGTTCCTGTGTTCAATCACAGCTGAAAGGAAGCCTCCCACCTCAGTTCTTGCTCCAGTCCATTATATATTATCCTAATTAACTGATATTCTATCAGGGAATGCAAATGCTTCTATTGCCTTACTCATAAAGTCCCAACTGACGTTGTCGTATGGTTACTGTGCATCAAGACCTACCAGCAGTAGCAGTATTTTCTTTTATTCTGCTTACTTCTGGATTGTCGTTCTATTAATGTCAAATGTTTGTTTTCCCTCCACAAAACCGCACTGATCCATACATCTAAATTTTGACAACACTTTTGCCATTCTTTTAGCTAGTAAAGGCAAACAGTTTATAATCATGGTTTGAAACTGAAATGGGTTTATACAAAGCTGGGTCTGAAGGGTTAACCTTTTTTGGGTAATACAGCCACCACAGTTTTCTTCCAAGTTGCTGGTAAATCCCCTCCTTTCAAAGTACTGTTAAATAGAATCTTTCAAACTTTTATCACGTTCTTCCCTCCTAACATCCACAGGAATACCATTTGTTCCTGGAAACGTCCCTGCTGATTGATTATATATTACTGTTTTATGACACCTTTTCCAATCTTAATTGTAGTGCCTCTTCTTCCTCTAACCTTGACATAACAAAGTCTTAGATAAATATTTCCATTTGTGCCTTTTCTTGGTTTCCACATTCCTCTACTTTATACAAATGTTATAAAATTTCAAAAATATGGTTAATACTTTATAGGATCTAAGATGCTGCTTTTTCTGCCCATATGGGTATATTGCATCCATCTGGATCAGACACCAGCAACACTCAAGTGTTTGGTTCCAAGGCATAGGCTCCTCCACCCTATCTATGATTCCCCTCTGCCCTAACAGTTCCTCGGATCTTGTTTGTCACTTGAACTAGCCAGATGTGGACTCATGGGCTGACAGCATCTTTCATTCCTATTGCTTCAAAAGTTGTGGATAAGTGATTTTTTCCTCTGTTAGCTGGTTAGTAGTTCAGGATAATGTCATCCTTTTACTGGCAGCCTTCAGAATCTTTTATTCTTTTGGTACTGTTTTGTTTCAGGAGTTTCTTGCTCTTTCTATCCTTTTTCTTACTTAGTCTGGTAGAACTTTGAAAAAAATGTTCATTTTTCCCCTTATAGGCACTGTTTTTCTGCACCTTTTTGACATGTTTGACTGTTGCTTATAGATTAATGTTCAGCTTTTCTTAACTATGGCTGAAAAGTTGCTGGGCACAACTACCCCTCCCCCACCCCCGAATCCTCACACAATATGTGTCTGTTGACTGGGGGTTATTCATCTGTCTCTTGACTCTTCTTCATTAAAAAGTCATCTGAAAGGCACCAGTGCAAGCCAAAGAGAGACAAATCAAACGAAAAGGAGAGGGAGAATGAGTGAAGGTTAAAAAGAAGAAGAGAAGGAAAAGAGAAATAAGTTAGTAAGGAGTCTATGAAGAGATCACTGGATGCAGCAGAGGCTGTAGGCCCGGCTCCTAAACTTTTGATTAGGTATCTTCCTCTTCATCTAGACCAGATCTTATCCAGACCCATTCCTTGACTCTTCCCTTGCTAGTGGAGCCTAGGTTTTCTCTGGAGCTGACTACCCCTTGGCTCCACTCTCCTACCATTCCATCTGACAGACCATTTCATAGGACCTCTAAGCTTCCTCTTTCAGATCTGTACAGGTGTCGAGGACACACTGAAGCTGACGTGGCTAGAATGATGTGGAAACTTTTGTGGACTCTTATCCAAAATGTGGGTCCTTTCCACTACCCCCATTACTTGGGCAGTGGGACCAGCCCTTTCTACTCCCAACGTGGTTTCTATTTCACCAGTCCGACTTTCAGATCAAGTGGCATTCAATCTGAGCACTTTCTGTGCAACCCCTTTGTAGGAACCAGTAGACTTGGCATCTTTGATTCCAGTGTACTTTACCCACTCTACTTGAACAATGTTGGATTTCCCATCTGAGAGATTGACATCAAAATCAAATACAGAAGTTGTTGGATATGTCCCTTACCCTTGGCTCTTTGTTACTTAATAGATAGGCCTCAATGTCTGTATCAAGCCGAGCTGGGCCATGTCTCATGAGGGTTTCTTATCCTTATCTTTGGATCCCAAGAGAGCTGCTTCTGGATCAGCTTCAGCCTTTGAGGCTTTTGAGCAGGCTGTCTCCTTATCTAGAGAAGTGACCTGCCCTTGGTCATATCCACAACAGTCCCCTCTGGCATATGCAGTGCTGACCCCGCATCATCCTATTTTTTAGGGACAGCCAGCTCCAAAAAGCCTCAACAGTGTGTATAGCATGAGCTCCCCTTCTGCTTCTGAGTCTTCCCCAGATTGTCCCTTGGTGCAACAGCACAGAAAACATTCTTGCAAAAGGAAGCATTTGGATCTTCTCTCAGGAGTCTCTCACTGATGAAACCTCTTTCAACGAAGGGGAAGGTTCCCCCTTTAAGACATCATCTTTTGGGACTCCTTGAACTTACTAAGGCAGAGAGGTTGGCTAATCCACAGATAGCCCTTCCTAGGAGGAATCAGTGTTTCTCGAGACATTTGGAGCTGGTCCAGCTTCTTCTTGGGTGGTTTTCCAGCAGATGGGCTGATTAATTCGGTGTCCCATCGAGCAAGGAAGGGGGTGGAGGTAGTGTAGCCTATCTCCCGCAAGCCAAACAAGAGTCTGGTTTCACCCCAAGATAGGCCACACTGGAGTAAGGGGCCTGCAGTAGTTGCCATTGTTGTGCCAGTGGCAGTGAAGAAAGAACTCTGAGGAGAGTTCCTCTGACCACCCCCAAAAACATGGAGTCTCGGGCCCTGGACAGAATTGGAAAGTGAGTTTGAGCATCAGTGACTTTCGTATTACATGTACTGAATTACCTTGCACACCTAAAAAGATTTCAGAGGGACTTGACCAAAGAGCTCTCCAAATCTATCTTAGGTACTATGACAGTAGAGTCCTGCAAACCACTGGATTCTCAGTCAGCAGCCAATCATTCCTTTACGAATGTGTCTATGCACCTTTTGTCCAATATCTAGAGAGGCAGGCACCGTAACTGCCATACATTAACATACCTGGATGCATCTCTCTGATTTTGTGAATAACTTAAGAACATTCTTTTTGAATGTCCATTTTGATTGGTCCACCCTATTTGGACCCAAGGTTAAAGACACAGTCACCAGGAGGAAACAACATAGCAAAACTTTGTTTCCTGTCAGAATCCACACCTCCGCCCATCAAAAGTCTTTTTCCCAAAACTGAAAGGATAGAAGGCAGTTATGGTTCCATAAGCCTCAGGTTCTGCATTTGACACCTCTGGATACAGACTCCTACCAAGGACAGAAGGGGGAAGAACAATGGAAATTGTCTTAGAGGCAGAGGTGGCCCACCGAACCAAGGGGTTCAAGATCCATTTACTAGTAAACCCTTCCAGGACTGAAAGGCTGACAGATTACTGTACTTGGAGACAGTCTAGGAGTGCTTAACTTGGCACTCCCATGCCTGGTTGGCCATCACACTCAATTTGTGGGTGCTGAGATGAGACTGTAGCATTAATTTTCTTTACCAGCCAGAAATGGCAAATATAAATCTTCCCAACTTTCCACCCCCATAGAGCAAGGCAGCAGCCCAGGAAACCACAAAGATGTTTAACAAATGAGTCCGCTAGGAGGTGTTACCATACCAGCAAGGGGCCAGAGTCTACTCAAATGTCTTTTTGGTTCCAAAGACAAATGGGACTTCAGTCACTAAAACCAGTTTGTGAAATAGATTTTCCGGATTGTCACATTTCAATCCATGTGACCTCTTCTGAGGAAGGAAGATTGGATATGCTCTGTGCACCTTCAAGAAGCTTGCTACCACAACAAAGTAGTGAGGCAGTCCAGGAGGCTGCATCACTTTGTGTGTTTACTGCTTGGGAACGGATCACCTCAACCAGCAGTGTGACATCTGTTAGGCCTTTAATCCTTGGGCCTTCACAGAATGTAAGAATAAGGTGATCTTGAAAGGGCTGTTCCCCTCATCTTTTTCACAGGTTATCACTGGAACTAAACCATCGACATCTAAACACAGAGATCATTCAAAAATTAAAAACTGTCCATATCGGCTGAAGCTCCTTCCTCACTGGAGTCAAAAAAGAAGGTGCTGAGGTTGGATCTGACCTCTCCAATTTCATCTAAGCCATTGGATCTGACAAAAGTTGTGTCACCAGACCTGAACACAGCTTCGAATCCAAAGACCTCAGATCCAAAACCACATCCTCGGACTGTTTACTTGCTGTCTTTAGACCCAACCCCATCTATGGTGGCCTCACCCTTTCTAGAGAGGCACTGTAGGCCTGCATCAGTTGTATCCTCTCACTCTACCAAGAATCTTACCAAAGCAGATATGGCTAGGATGGTGAGGGAACCAGTCACAGAACAACTTCAGAAGGGTGCCCTTATGGTTCCGACCTCATCGGATCAGGGACTCCCTCCAGCATCTAATCCTCCTCTAACTTGACCTGAGGTTTCAGAGTTCTTAGATCCGAGTGCTCCAGGCCCATCTGTGTCAGATCTGAGAGGACTGGTGCCTTTGGATCCAACAATGAGTCTGAGCTCTTCGGATCGAGATGGCTCTCGGAGCCAAGGCATTTCACGTCAGATTCGGCAGGGATAGATCGACTCCAAGATTTTTGGAGCTTTCTGTTCCTCTTGGATCTTCAGTGATTTATAGCTTGGTTCTGACTTCCTTCTTGGATGGACAACCTGTGGGGATGGGGGAGCTGGCAAACCAGGGACTTTCACTCTCTACTCTGTTGATCTTCTCCAGGGGAGGTCAGCCTTCAAGGTGGTGAAGATGGTCTTCTCTGTGTCCACAAATCAGGTGATTCCCCCCCCGGCCACCCCAATGACCATGTCATGTGATCCTCACCATTCTACACCTTGGGGATAGCCGGTCTAGAGCTTCCAGTCTACCCCAATCTGGGATCCCTAGCTCTTCCAATACTTCTCTGGACCACCCCACCAAAGAAGTCCCTAGGAAAAGACAGTGTAAGAGGAAACAACTGGATTCACCCGAAGAGTCCCTCATGGATGGCTGATACCGACTTTGATGAAGGAGAGGGATCTCCCAAATCAGCACCCGAAGATGTCTCCTTTGCAGACATCCTTGAGCTCCTGAAACAAAAGGGTGGTTGGTCTGCCCACAACCCATCTACTGAGGAGTCTGTATACCTGGAAGTTTTCAGGACTGGCCTGTCTACCCCCTGGGTAGCCCCAGGTCCTGATGAATTGGTAGATTTAATTTGTTGGAAGGCATGGAAGGAACCTGACTGTATCAAACCCATCCCCAAGAGACCAGATAAGATTATGACACCTCCAGTAGAAAGGCAGTATTGGAGTAAGGGCATACCAGTTGATGCCATGGTTGTGGAGGTGGCCACTAAAAAGGAACTCGCTGAAGATTTATCTGTTCATCCCCTAACAGAAAATCTATTGCGATGAACAGGCTGGGGAAGCAACATTTGCCATACATTCAATGAATTATATAACCAACTTCACGAGACTACAGGGGGACTTGCTTAAGCAACTTTCTAGCTTGTTAGCAAGGATCACTCCAGAGACCACCCAGATTTCTGTGGCCTCTCAGTTGACTGCCTTACAATCAATTGTGTGCTCGTCCATGAGGCTCATCTCCAACCTAGTGGAAGATGCCTCACAGGCAGCAGGTTCAGGCTTATTTATGAGGAGACCAGCCTGGATGCTCCTGTGTGACTTCATGGAACCTTTTAAATCTTCCTTTGTCAATGCTGTGTTTGACGGATCTTCACTTTTTGGACCCACTGTAAAGGAAAAACTCTCCAGGTGTGAAAAAGACAGGAAGGCCTTCTCTGTCACTGGAGTACATTTTTCAACCCCCCTAATGAGCCTTTTCTTGGAATAAGTGGGGGGACCACAAGATGTGGTTCAGAAAATCTCAAGGTCCTTTGCCCAACACAAGTAGAACTAGTTCTCCCAGAGGTAGAGGTGGAAATGGCAACAACAGAAGATGCCCTTGTGGCAGAGGAGGCCTCCAGAATACAGGCTCCAGAGATAGATTCTTTGATAGGGCCTTTCAGCCCTCCTGAAAGGAGGCCCAATTGTCTTCCTCTGGAGGCAGTCAGGGGTCATTTTTCCCTGCACCAAACAGCCTGGCTAAGTATAACAAACAATATTTGGGTGCAGAGAATTATTACTAGAGGTTATACCATACCCTTTTTCCTTCCACCCCCCCCCCCGTCAATAACAAAGATCCCCAATGTTCCACCCAGTCAAAGGGAGGCAGCAACTCAGCAGATTCAGCAGTTCCTCATAAAAAGAGTAATCCAATAGATCCCACCAGACCAGATAATATCTGGAACTTACTCAAGGTTTTTTTGGTTCCATAAATGACAGGGAAATGGAGACCAAGTTTGGATCTCAGTGTGTTAAACAAGTCTGTCATGCACACCAAGTTCCAGATAGTCATGGTACCATCCATTCTACCCTGTTTGGGAAAGGACAACTGGATGTGCTCGATAATCCTCCAGGATGCGTACTGTCACATAAAGATGAACAGATGGTCCAGGAGGTTCTTACACTTCCAAGTGAGAGCCAGTCACTACCAGTTCATAGCACTGTCATTTGGTCCCACCATAGCCCCCAGGGTGTTTACCAAATGCATGACAGTGGTAGCAGCCCATCTAAAGTTGTGGAGAATCTGGATGTTCCCATATTTAGATGACTGGCTCATCACTGTCCCAACTAGGCATTAGTTGGTGCAAGCAAGAGACCAGGTAATAAAAACTTGCATAATTCTAGGGATCACAGTGAATCATGACAAATCACACTTGCAGCCCAGCCAGAAACTGGAATTCATAGGCACAGTGTTCTGCACTCAGTCTATGTTTGCTTCCATCCCATTATACAAGTACAGAACATCAGAAGTGAAGTCAGGAGAATTATTTGCAGTACAAAGGTATCTGCCAGAAAAGTGCTGCAGGCTCTAGGCTCGATGGTGGCAGCCATAACTTTAGTACCCCTAGCAAGGTATTGCATGAGAGTTTTACAATGGATTCTATAAAACCTATTGGTCCTTTTTCAGTCACCCTGTGTCTACAAAGATAAGGGTGACTCAGATATTCAAAAATTACCTCTCATGGTGGACGCAATCATGCCATCCTCAACAAGGTTGCTCGTTTATAACCCCTCAGCTGAAGGCCATAGTGACCACAGATGCTTCTCAAATTGGGAGGGGGGCATTATATGAAAAAGACAGTCCAAGGCAGTTGGTTCCCCGTAGAGACCAACCTGCATATCAGTCTTCTGGAGATGAGTGCTGTGCTTTTGGTGTTGCAAGCATTCCAAGATTCTCTCTTGGAACAATTGCAATTCAAACAGACAATATGTCTGTAGTTTGGTATATCAACAAGCAAGGAGGAGCCAAGTCTTAAGCCCTGTGTCTTGAAGCTCTGAGTGTGGCAGTATCCGATAGCTTCCAATCGCTTTCTAGTGGCAATGCACATTCTGGGGAAGTCCAATCTAATAGCAGACAAACTCAGCTAAACAGTTTAAAGACAATAAAGTGGACAAATTAAATGGTGAAGTGTTGAACGGTCATTTGAGCAATGATGAATATGATTTTGAAAAGCATAATAGACCTGATCCATGTCACTTTAGTGAACAATATTTGAGTAGTACGAAACCACAGATAAGGGATATAATTTACTCTTTGGGTAAAAAATTAATAGCTATTAAAAATGTTAAGATAGAAAATGCTTATTTTGACAAATGTATTGCTTTGCAGATCGTTCCGAAAGGTATTAGATTTTTTAAAATACCTATGGGGCTTGATTTGAATAATGATACTAGGGTAGAATTTAATCAATTATTTGATAGCTTTGGGTTTAGTTATATCAAATTGTTGATGAAGAAAAATGATGAAAAATTGTCCCAATTAAAACAGGAAGTGGACAAATTAAATGGTGAGATTATTAATAATGACAAGTTTAGTCAGTGGAAGGATTTGTATGACAAGCAGTTCACTACAGCAGAACATAAAGCGGCTAATATATTTGAGAGGAAACACAGGAAAATTACTAGAGATGTTGAACAGTATGCCAATTATAGGGCTTACATTTGGCTCGAATACCATCATAATAATCATAATGATGATGGGGAAAGGCATTATAGAAATGAACATAAAAATATGGACAGGACAGGAACTTAAATTTTCAAGGGGGCAGGTTTTATCCCCCACCAAAATATACACATGGACAAGTAAACATGAGATTAAGATAGAGCAAGTGATGAAGCTACTGCCTACGACAAAAATTCTGTTAAAGAGCCATGTGAAACCAGCATAAAAGTCCCTTATTTAGAAAATGTCTTTAGTAATGAAACGGCATGTACAGGAAATAGTCATGATGATGTTACTACATATGATAATTTAGTCATTGAAGTCACTATTTACAATAACTATTCAGTTAATGGATTGTGTGAAGTCAGTAATGAAGTTGCCACTATATTAGATAATGTAAGTAATGGAATGGCATGTACCCATAATTGTATAGATGATGTAGTTAATATTAGTGTCAAGCAAGATACACCTATTAATAACATAATATATACTAAAAATAGCTTCAATGTGTACAATTACACTAATTCAGATATTTCTGATGATTTTGTTAGGGTATTTTCGAAAGGTATGAAATTTATCCCAACAGTGAACTTTAATTTAGTGGATTGCATATTAGAAGTGAAATTATTTTGTAGAAGGTTAAATTTAGCTATTCAGTTTCAAGAGAATAATAATGAAGGCACAAAACTGATTTCAAAAGAGCTTAAAAAGAAAAGCACGTATATACTACAGAGTAATACGATGTTGGCGAACTTTGAGAAAATGGTCTGTAATGATATTTATAGATTTTATAACACTTATAGGACTGACAAAAGTATGAAAAGTGGTGCACAAGTCAATTTAACTGATGAAGAACGTAGATGTTTGTCAAAATTTGTGGGTAATAATGAGATAAGGTTGATGAAACCTGATAAAGGGGGAGGGATTGTGTTATATAATAAAATGGATTATATTGGAGAAATATATAACATCTTGTATCAATCTGGAAATTATGATGCAATTTCCCTCAATGAAATTAATATAGGCTATAAACGCATAGATTTGGCAATAGAGGAATATTGGCTAGATAATAGAAATACTTTTGAGACGTATCAATTTTTAAAGGTGGAATACCCGACATTAGCCACCATAGTTGGTATTCCCAAAATACATAAAAATTTAACACAACTCCCCTTTAGACCCATCATCTCGGGTAGTAGATCTAAAACTTTCCCGCTAGGAGTGGCTATTGACAAGTGGGTAAAGCCCATATACAATAATATTCCACATCTTATCAAAGATTCTTGGATGTTTCTTGGGCAGTTGTCATCTCAAATATGGGACAGTAAACTTATGTTTATAACTATAGATGTTGCTGATTTATTTTCGTGCATTCCTAGAGATTTGGGATTAGAATACTTTTGCAGTAGCCTTACAAAGTACTCTAGTTTTGAATGGGACAGAATTTGTCTTATTTCAGACATGATGGGGTTAGTCTTAGATCATAATTATATTCATTTCGAAAACAAATTTTTTAGGCAAACAAGGGGTGTGGCGATGGGCGCATCTTGTGCTCCCATCTTCGCCAACCTTGTTATGCTGGAATGGGAGTCCGAATATTTGTTTAAATCAGAATTTTTTCAGTATATTATACTAGGTTTTTGGATGACCTATTTGTACTTTGGAAAGGTCCTATTGATAAGATTGATGAATTTATTGGTTATATCAATAATACGACGGATTTTCTCAAATTTACTTATACCTCAAATGCACATGGAATAGCTTATTTGGACACATATATTAGTCACTGGGAAGAAGGGTTTGTTTCCAGAATATATAGGAAGGAGACATTCTCCAATGACTATTTAGAATTCAGTTGCAATCATCCCCCACATATGTTTAAAAACATTTTTAAAGGGCAGTGTATTAGGGCTGCCAGCATGTCGTCCACAAAAGGAATTAAGTTGAAAGAAGTGGACTTTATTAAATCTATGTTTATATCAAGGGGGTATCCATTGAGACTATTGAATGATGTAGTCAAATATGTTACTAGTGAATGGGGTAGTAAATATGTACCATTATTAGGGAATATGTGTGCTGGTGCCACTATACATAATATGAAACAAAAGCTTGAACCAAGTAAATTAGTGCGTGTACTTATGTATTCACCTATCGTTGAATATATAGAAGCCATTTTAAAAGAACATTGGAATTTGGCAACGAGGGATGATTATATTTTGAAAGTTGTAGGTATACATCCTAAGATTGTTTACAAGACTGGTTTCAACATTAAGAAACCGTTAGAAATTCATAGAAGTGATAAAGATAAAAATAAGGGAAGTGTTCGTACAAAAAAATGTGGAGCGTGTAATCAGTGCTTTTGCATAAATGAGGTTGAGGGTTGTAAGTTAGATAATTTTAATCAGACATACATTTACAGTAGGGGTGGAAATTGCAACACTAAATATGTGGTTTACTTAGCTACCTGTGTGGAATGCAACGCCTTCTACATAGGAAAGACAGAGACAGTTCAAATGACGCATTTATGACCATTTATATTGTATTAGAAGCAAGGATAAAAAGAATGCGTTATATCGACATATAGACCATAGTGGTGACACGCATCATTTCAAATTTATTATCATAGGTACGGTGGGTATATCACCATATGGTGGGAATATCAAAGCCCTATTGGCTATGAAGGAGAGTAGATGGCAAATTTTCACTGATGCCACTAGATACCCTGGTATTAATGATTTTATTAGGATTAAACCACATTTAATTTTGTCTTAATATTGTTCAACTTTGTTTAAATTATATTTGCTGTAATCAATTACAAACAATTTATATATGATCTTATGTATTTTTAAAAATTCATATTTGTTAAAGTTTGATATGAATTTGATATGCATTTATGCATTTACATATTTTAAATAAGCATATTTATTATTGAATATATATTTTAAATATTTTATGTAACATGTTTATTGTTATTTAGCATATAAAGTATAGGGTATTTACATTTGGACATTAGAAATATATATGAATAGGTGTAGGAATTGTATATAATTTTTTAAGACAATCATTTCTTCTTTAAGAGAATCAATCTATGTGTTTGGCGCCAAAAACTCATGGTATTTAATTAATTAAGTTTCAATTAAGTTTGTTCTGATGGTCTGCTAGTCAGATGAAAGCGCTTAACCTGTTGGTGATATTTGTTTGAAATTAAACTGTTGGTGACATCTGTTTTGGAATCATACTGTTTTGTTCCACTGTTCGAGCTGAGCTGTATGCGCAGTGTTTCCAGTATCAGTGTGCCTTTTATTTACGTTGTCGGCTTTGGTGTGGAGAAAGCTGCTAGACAAATGAGTCATACATGAGGTCCAACCAGACCAGCAAATGTCCAGAGGCTACTCTATGTTCATTTTGGTTCCAAAGAAAAACTGGGACCTCATACATACTCTCGACCTTGGCAACATAAACTGGTTCATAAAACATACAACATTATGGAGGGGTTCATAAAACAGACAACCTTATGGAGGGTCACAGTTGAGTCCATTTTGTCTTGACTGGATGTGCTTGTTGGCCCTACAGGAAGCCCACTATAACATACAGATAGGCAGGCATTCCAGGAGTCTCCTTTGCTTTTGGCTGAGAGCCACCCAGTTACTTTCAGTTCAGGGCCCCTTTAGTCGCACCATAACACCCCCATGGGTGTTCAAATGTATGGCAATGGATGTAGCACATCTCAGACTGCTGAGGGTTTGGGTTTCTTGTATTCAGATGACTGGCAAATAAACACTGCCACAAGGGATTTGCTAATCTAAGCCAGAGACCCCTTGCTCCAGTTATTCCTCTGTCTAAGGATCATGGTCAGCCTGGAAAAGTCCCAGACTGACACCCATCCAGATTATAGAATTCATCGAATGCCACTTGAACTTCACCTTGCAGATAGACAAACTCATGTCCAAGTTAGCCACACTATGTCAGCAAGCCTCTTTCGGTTCTGCCTCACCAAAATCCCAAAGTGAGGCCCATAGTATGTAGTTTGGGCTCTATGGTAGCTTCCATAACTCTTAATCTTAATTCCCTATTTCACATGAAGGTGTTACAGTGGGACCCTATCAGTGCAGTGGTCTATTCTTCAGCAGCCTATGAACTTTCTAGTCAGACTGAAGAGACTCTGCAGATGGTATGTTCAGTGGTGGCTAAGTTCTCCTGTAGTCTGTTTAGGATGTCCCTTTGTTCTCCCTTCCCCAGTAGCCACAGTAATCATAGATGCCTGTCATCTGGGATGGGAACCCTGTCCAAGGTATGTGGACTTTGACTGAGGCCAGTCTTCACATCAGTGCTCTAGAGATGAGGGCAGGCCTATTAGCATCACAGGCCTTCCAGGAATCCCTCCCCAGATATGATTGCAATCCAGACGGACATGTTAGTGGTTTGGTACACCAACAAACAAGGAGGAACCCGCTCATACCTGTTATGTTGGGAAACATTGAGGGTTTGACAGAGGGTAGTGTCTTCCCAGTGCTCTTCTAGTTGCAATGCATATTCCAGGGAAGTCTAATGTATTAGCAGACATCTTGAGCAGGCCCATTCGTCTGCCTCAGACATGGTCTCTCAGTCATTTGGTAGCTGCCAAGATTTTCAGCTGCTGGGGACAGCTTTGCTGTGATCTGTTCACCACCTGATCCAACAGCAAATGCAGCAGCTACTTTGCACTAATTCCCCAGCAGGGAGAGACTGAGGGATGCTGTAGTCCACACCTGGCCCCCTGGTCTCCTGTATGATTATCCAGCCTTATAAACAAGTTTTTAAAGAAAGTGATCTAGTGCAAGGTGAAGGTGATCCTCATCACCCCCTTCTAGCCTCAACAGATGTGGTTCTCCTATATATGGCTTCACTTAGTGAACCCTCCATGAGTGGTAGACCATGTTCCAGATTTGATTTTTTTTCCATCCAGCAGGCCTCACTCAGCTGTCAAAGTCCTGAAGCTATCCACTTTTTTTCACTTCCAGTGACTGTCAGAAATTTTAGGCTTTCCTCCACTATGATACTCATATTGTCATCATCTCAAAAGCCTTCTACCACAAACATTTGTAGAAGAAAGTGGAAAAGATTTTCTATATGAGCATTTACCAAGGGTCTTTATCCCTCTTCAGATCTATTGCCATCAAGTTTAGATTTTGTCACAGGTTTGTTTCATGCAGGAGCTAGCTACTCCTCCATCAATTATCAGTTGTCAGCTATTTCCATTTTCACATTGGCGAAGACCACACTGCACTTGCCTCAAAACTATCTGAGGCCTTTTTGCAGGGCACGTTCCTCCTGTGACCTCTGTTAAGGGAAACCTGTACCACGGCGGGATACTACTGTCTTACTCCAGGCCTTGACAAAACCCCCTTTTAAGCCTGCAACTGTTGTGAAATAGAAATTTCTTTTTTGGAAAAATGCTCTTTCTGATGGCAGTTACATCAGCAAGGAAGATTTCAGATCTTCAGGCCTTGTCACATAAACCACAGAATTAATTTTCTTCCACAAAGATGGGGTTTGTCTTCCAACGAATCCTAATTTCTCTCCTAGTGTTGCTTCTGACTCCACCATAAATCAGGTTATTAACTTACCAGCCTAATTTCTCAAGCAAAAGGGAACAGAGCTGGGTCCACCACTAGGCAACCTAGGTAGCTGCCATGGCATTAAATTTTTCAGTAAGCAAAAAAAAAATACAGTTTTTGCATCCATCCTTTAAGGATGCACTCTGTGTGCATCTGTTGTACACACAGCAATGAAAACTGCTGCTTTGGGGCTTCCATCATTTTAGCTGGAGAACTACATACTGTTGCCAAACCCACAGGAACTGAACTGCATTCCCTTTTGCTTGTGTATGTTGAGCTGCCAAACACACAGGAACTGAACTGCTTTTCCGTGTGGGTTTGTGTGTGTGCGTGTGTGTATATGTGTGTGTATGTGTTGAACTGCCGAACAAACAGAAATTGAACTACTTTCCCAAGGCATCAAGTATTCAGGGGTGTGTGTGTGTGTGTGTGTGTGTGTGTGTGTGTGTGTGTGTGTGTGTGTGTGTGTGTGTGTGTGTGTGTGTGTATAAAGTGCCCTAGTTAAAGATGGCATGTTAGTTAATTAGCTCAGACTCAAACCCTGTATCTTGGCTACAGGAGACAAGAGCCTTAATCCTCTATACCAACTACCAGATTGCTCATTTAAATGTGATTGAAATGTGCTGAAATAGGTAATTTTGTCTTTCACTGGTCCATTTTGTTCCACTGCTTAATGGAAAAAAATCCTCAAAATTACAATATTTGCATTTTCATAGAATGCATGTTTCTGTCCACTGTAAAGGAATGCAAGTATCCATGCAATTTCAAGGAATATGAGTTTCAAGGGAAGAAAAGTTTACTATTGCTCATGCCAAGTCTGTTTTTAGTGTGCAGCTGTTTTTGTTTAGCAAATGGCCGTCAATGTTTGCTCTAGAATTTCAAAGCAGCATTAGTAGCACTGAAGGTACCAATACTTTCCTTTGGTGCAAAAGGTTGTGGGTTCTACTCCCACACCATGTAGATGGATTGCTGATACTGCAGTGCACTTTAAATGGGAGAGGGGTGTTGCCCCCTCTGAGATTGTCATCCTTTGGATGAGATGGTAAACTAAGGCTCCATTTGTCTCTGTCTGTCTGTGTAGGTGCTGTGAGGTGAGATCTTTTACATCCACCTGAGCTAACAAAAAGAGTAGTGAGAAGTTCCCCAGTGCCCTGACCAAATTTTCCCTAGTAGTATAAATACCACCAAGGGTCTCCCCTTAAAAGACATTACTAGCCTGATCAACAAAGGATATGTAAATTAAAAGTTTTAATTTAAATCCATAGCTCTGCCTTCATTTCAAAAGTAAGCAATAAAATATGCATGTTGACAGTTTTAAGAAGTGTTTATGACAATTGTGAGGAGAAAGCTAAGTAATGGAACATCAGAAATGCCGTGGGAGGAGGCCCTGGTCCATTCCCCTACCTGGGGCCATATTTGACCATGGTATAGCTTTGAAGGGAAATGTGCCTTGCATTTGTTGAATGTTCCTCATCAGTTACAATTCTGTTTGTACTGTACCAAAGACATCAGAAAAACTGGCCAACTTTTTCTGTCCATGTCTAAGGCTAAATTGAGAAATAGTGTTTCCAGGATCACACTTTCCAGGTGGTTTTCTAGTTGTATTATATTTGTTTTGAAAGCCAAAGGATTATCTCTGCCTTGCAAACCTAAAGCTCACTCTACTAGGGCTGTTGCAACTTCTACAGATTTTTTTTCTACAGAACTTATTGATGATATATGTGCTGTGGCCACTTGGTCCACAGTACACACATTTATTTCCCACTACAAGCTGGAGTTGTAGTGTAGGTCTTGGTTTTCGTTTGGCCCAACCATTCTCTGCAATATTCTTCCTTGAGTCCTCCCATGGCAGGGGACTCTGACCCAACATTTGAGACAGACAGAAAAGGCATCATCATAAATTAAAGTTATGTATTTAACGTAACACTAGATCCGTGTTATTTTTCTTCCATCCATCTTAACTTTTCCTACCTCCATCCCCCTGCCAAACTGTCATTGTCTTAGGTACTCAAATTGATTGTACTGGACCTGTCCGGAGCCTTGTCTTACTTAAGTTTTCAGCTGTTTTACTGTCATTTCAGGGCCTTTTTTGTCTTGCTGATGTGACGTTATTTGTGTAGGCAGGCAAACTCAATTTGAAGAACTATCAGTGTGGAGGTGGAATATGGGTAGGGGAGGAGCCTGAGCCTTGGATCCAAAAGTCTGAATGTAGTTGACTTTGGATGCCATTGGATCCAGTATACCCAACAGTTGAGATGGACGGAAGAAGACAGCATGGATCCAGCATTATGGTAAGTACATAACTATTTTCATGCCTTTCATTAATTTTCAAGCCCATTTGCTTAAAAGAGACTTGTCTATAGCTTAAACCAGGGACATAGCTCTAAACCTCTGCCTCTGTAAAGAACAAGGGAAATTATTTTAATTCTGCATATATGATCAATGGACATTTAAACCCACCACAGCAGACAAAAAAAAAAAAACACAGCATTGTATTAACTTGCTTCTTTCCTATTATGTTATAATGCATGTATTTCTTACAACTAAGTAGAAGTACTTGCTTTCTTTAATATCTTTAACATATACAGCAGTCACTGATAAGACTCACCTTCCTCACAATATACAAAACTGCTTTATAATATAACATGTCCTTCTATGCCTGTGTTGCAGTATTCTTAGTGTGGGATTTCCCATCTCAGGTGACCCAAACGTTGGCTCCTATACAAAAGGTTCAGCTTGGCTGTTGTAGTTGCGTGGGACATCACACATAGGGCCATAAAACAGGGACCTTAAATGAGACATATTCACACACAGACCTCAGAACCTTTCAGCCGCAGATGACCATCACATCGTGTGCTTCACTCCTTCACCAAAAGATGTCTAAAAGCAAAGTACCCTGTTGTTTTTTTTTTTTCTTCTTCTTTGAGTTTTAGCTAAAACTTGGTTTGTTCTAGTACACTTTAGCCAATGTCAGCAAAAAAGGGTAAATGCCAATACAAGCGTCAGATATCCCAAAAAGATACTCACAACCCATTGCATTTTTTGCCTTTGCTGAGAGCACAATCACACTGCTTGCTCAATCGGCTAATCCTTCATTCCTAAGACACTACACAGCCATCTGCCTGTGCTTAATCTATAGCTAGATAATCAGTGACTTAAAAAATTAGTGCCAATGACGGATCCCATTTCGGAAGCCCCGAATGAACCTCCTTGGAAGAAGGCCAAGATTCCTAAGCCCACTTCCACTGCCTCTCTGCTTTCGGATGCCCTGCCAGCTACTGATTTAGGAGTTGAGGGACATACGACAGATCCGTCTACTTTGGCGACCTTTGAGGACACAGTTTCGCAGTTGACGACAAGCACATCCATGGAGCTCACCCAGACCTCGGCTACTGTCGAGGGGGAACCAGATACAGCCAGGCCTCTGACCGGGATCCCTCCTCTGGATACCGCTACCATTAGCCAGGGATCCGATTCCAGGCCTACGCTTAAGACTACCCCAGTTAAAAAAAAAAAAAAAAAAACATCTGGCTACACTCACCAAATGCCTACCTTATTGGTAGTCCTTCACCTCATCTTTGATGCAGGCCTTCATGGCTCTTAGGCCCACAGCTTCTTCTCCATCTATTCTTCCTCTCCTCAGCCCTAGGCCTGCCTCTGCCTCCTCTGTTCCACCACTTACTTCACAAGACAGGGAAGAAGAGCAAGAGGCTTATTATTCATCTACTGATGGATGAATCAATATCTTATACCTCCCAAATAGCTTCTCCTCAAGAGTATTATTCACCAGATGAATCCATCAAATGGGGACTCCCCTCCAGAGGATATCACTTTTGGAGAGACCATAACCAAAATGAAGGAATACTTCAAATGGGAAACCTCACAAATGTCTGATACTCAAAAACGGTATTGTTAACTGTTACAAGTGGAATCTCCCTCCCCTTCTGCCATTCCTCCTTATCCCTGCTTATGTAGATGCCTTTTTCTCAGCATCTAAGACACCAGCCTCTCAGGCACCTGCCCCAAAGAGGCCAGATTGCTTCTACAAAGTGCCTGATTACCAGAAATTTATAGTCAAACCACCCCTGGCAGACCCTCCTATGATTGCTGTTTCACCTGATAAACAATCCAGACTGATTCCATCTGCCTCTCTCTTACATACAGACAGCAAAACCATGGTTAGAATTGGAAAGAAGGTTTACATCTTTTCCACATTGGCCTCTAGAGCCATCATCTATCAAACCCACATGACCAAATATGCTCTGGACCTTGTCTCTCAAGCCTCTACTCTGCTGGCTGCTACTCCACACTGCCCCACTAAATCTGATATATCCTCCAAACTATCTCTGGCTGCCCAAGTAGCCAAATACTCCATTAGATGTAGTTATGATGCTCCAGAGGCCTCTGCATGCTCTGCAACCTCTGCCACTGTACTTCGAAGATGCTATTGGCTACGTCTTCAACACTTACCAGAGGACTTTGTCTAAAATCTTAGATGCCCCTCTGGACCCTAACTTTTTGTTTGGTAAACAGTCAGCAGACCTTTTCAAAAATCTACAACAAAAGAGCAAGGAATTGCAAGACATCAAGCATCTTCTGGTGTCTCCTATTCCCAATTATTACAGTAATTACCCTGCCAAAGCCACCTTTGTCAGAAGAAACCCAGTCTCAGCTGGACCTGCCTCTTCCAGGCACAGAAGAAGGGCCAGAAGACAACCCCCTTCCAGGCCAGCTGTCTCACAGCCCCCCACTAGACAGCCCTTTCAAGACAGAGGAGGACCCAACAATGCGTGACTGCCTTGCCCACGTTCCCCATTCTGCCCGCCTCTCCCACTGCCTTGCCTTTTGGGAAACCATCACTACAGACAAATGGGTGCTGGCTATAATTCAAAAAGGATACTTCCTCTCTTGGAAAGAAAGGCCCCCAGTTAAGGGACATTCCCTTCCTCCTCAAGAAATCAGAGAACCTCTTCCCACAGATTCTGGAAGGCCTTCTGAATCTGGATACAAGAGAACCTGTCCCTCCAGGGCAGGAAGGAAAAGGCTTCTATTCAAGACTTTTTCTGGTCCCCAAAAAGATGGACCATGTAGACCCATTCTAGACCTTTCCTTTCTAAACCTATTCTTAAAGGTTCCCACCTTCAGAATGATGGTCCTACAAACTTTACTTCCTCTTATACCAGCCCAGGCTTTCATGGTCACACTAGACTTGAAAGACACCTACCTGTACATACCAATTCAACCTTCCCACAGGAAATTCTTATGATTTTCTGGACCCTCCTTTTACTTCCAATTTACTCCATTGCCCTTTGGTTTGTCCACTGCTCCCAGAGTGCTCACGAAATGCCTGGCACCTGCCGTAGCCAATTGCAGAACACAAGGGATTCAGATTTAACCCTACCTGGACAACATCCTGATCATAGCAGATTCCTAGGAAACCCTGATAATCCATCTACAGTTCACCATTTGCCTACTTCAAAGACTGGGGTCCACCCTCAACTTCCCAAAATCTTTCCTGACCCCAGAACAAGAGAAAGCAATTCTGGGTTGCAGAATCAGGACAGACATAATGAAAGCCTTTCTTCCCCAGGACAAAGTCAGCTCCCTGTCCTTCCACTTCAAAACCCTTGTACAGACTCAACAGATAACTACAAGGCAAGTCATATGAACCCCGGGCCTAATGGCAGCCACCATTCCTATGCTACCACTAGCCAGAATGCACATGCGAAAGCTGCAGTGGTATCTAAAAAATGTATGGTCACAACACCAGTATCCTTTAGGGCAAGAAATCATACTTTTGTCCTGTTTCAGCAAATTCAGTTGAACCCGGGCCTTCCACTGCAGTTACCTCTCCCACACCTGTTCATGCGTACAGATGTATCAGACCTAGGATGGGGAGCAACAATGTCAAACTACAGGTTTCAAGCACAGTGGCACCCTTCCCTAAATAAATATATCAACATGAGGGAAATGACAGCAGTTCATCTGGCACTGAAAGCCTTCCTTCCCCTCTTACAACCAGGTGTTCTCCAAATAGTAACAGACAACACCACAGTTATGTGGTACCTCAACAACGAGGGAGGAACAAAAACATACCACCTCTGCAGACTAGCCTTACTAATCTGGGACCTAACCTCACAACACAACTTGTCCTTGCAGGCATCCTACATTCCCTTGCAGGACAACAAACAAGCAGACCTTCTCAGCAGGACATCCTCTCCAAATTGCGAATGGATGCTGGACAGGAATATATTTCTCGATATTGTCCACCTGTGGGGCACACTTCAAGTAGATTTGTTTCCTTCCCCCCAGAACAGACAACTGGAGACTTTATGCTCCAAAATCCACTTGCCACTAGCTTGGAGAGTAAATGCATTCAGCATTTCTTGGAAGGGGAGGTTTCTCTATGCCTTTCCACCCTTCCCATTAATTCAAAAAGCCCTACTGAAAATCAGGAGAGACAAACCACAAATCTTCCTAGTGACCCCCTACTGGCTAAGGCAGCACTGGTTCCCCCTACTTCTCAATCTAGCCAAGAGCAATCACCACAAGTTACCCCACAAGGTGGACCTTCTGACACAACAAAAGGGAACTCTCATCCCCCCACACTTGCAGATGTTGGCACTGACACTGTGGGTGATAAACTTCTAATTTCCTTCAGGCACCACTACTCAGTGGACGTGCTTTCAGTCCTGAGGGAGGCCAGGCAACCTACAAGGAAATCTTACTTAGCTAAATGGAAGAGGTTTCAAAATGGTGTCTGGGCAAGGGCAGGGATCCATGCATCACAGGTCCACCCCTAGTTCTTGCCTGTGTGTGTCAACTAGTCAAGGGGGGACTTTCATACTCTTCAGTGAAAGTCAACCTTTCAGCACTCTCACCCTGCCTGCCTCTAGACCCTCCCCTACTAGCCAGGCTCAATGTTAAGTTATTCTTAAAGGGGGTCTTGCACATTAGGCCACCAAGAAAACCCATCCCACCACCCTGGGACCTGAATTTTGTCCTTGAAAAACGAACACATTCTCCTTTTGAACCTGCCTATACGGCCACTCTGCAAATGTGCACATGGAAGATAGTTCTGCTAGTGGCTATAACTTCAGCCCGAAGGGTGTCAAAATTACAGGCCCTAATGTCCTGCCCTCCATACACCACCTTCCACAAGGAATAGGGTAGCCCTATGAACCAACCCCTTCCTTTATGCCCAAAGTGGTCAACGATCTGTCCCTAAACCAGTATATTCACCTACCCACCTTCTTCCTCTCTCCCACCAATGAAAGTGAGAAGATACTCCACTCCCTGGATGTACACAGACAGCTAAGGTTTTACCTAATAATGAATTTCAGGTAGTCATCCAATGGAGGCTGTCCAATTCAAAAAATCCACAGGTCTCAGCTGTTTGCTTCAACAGTTTATTATAAAACAAACACACAGCACAAGAAATATCGGATTAAGCGCTTTCATCTCTTATCCAGAGACTTCATCAGAATCGATTCTGATGAAGTCTCTGGATAAGAGATGAAAGCGCTTAATCCGATATTTCTTGTGCTGTGTGTTTGTTTTATAATAAACTGTTGAAGCGAACAGCTGAGACCTGTGGATTTTTTGAATTGGACAGCCTCTATTGGATGACTACCTGAAATTCATTATTTGGTGCAAGGTTTTACCTAGACAAAACCAAATCTATAAGGAAATCTAATCAGCCTTTTATTTCCTTCCATCTCAGGGCCCTGGGCAAGGCAGTCTCCAAGCAAACCATTGCATGTTGGATTAGAAAAACTATTTGCTTATGTTACTCTCTCCATGGCAAAAAAACTTCCACAGGATGTAAAAGCTCACTCCACCAGGGCAGTAACAGCCTCCAGGGCCTTCTTAAAAGGCCTGGACACTGCATCCATCCTGGAAGCAGCCACATGGTTCACCATTCACACTTTCACCAAACACTACAAGTTGGACAGTATCTCCAGAGCATGTGCAGGTATTGCCATAGCAATTCTGCAGGGCTTTGTGGAATCTGCTTCTTCTACCTCCTCCCTCCATTCCTTCTAAGCTGTGGTACTCCCACACCAAGAATACTGCAACATAGGAATAGAAGGACATAGAATAGTTGTGTAAAATCTTACCATAACCATATATATCCTTCTCTTCCATGTTGCAGTATTCTTTCTCACTCACCTAACCCCCTTATCTTTCTGTCTCGCTCATAACTGACCTGTCTTGGGTCTCCTGGTGGCCATACCCTACACTATAACTAATTTAACCACCAAATGGCTCTGTAATCCTATTGCTGGCATCACATGCTTCTCTACTGGGACCTGTTCTGCTGGGCTTTCAATTTCTGAGGTCTGTGCGTGCAGACATCACATTTAAGGTCCCTGGTTTGTGGCCCTGCGTGTGATGTCCCACGCAGCTACAACAGTGAAGCTGAAGCATAGCAGCCGACATTCAGGTCACCTGAGATGGGAAATCCCACACCAAGAATACTGCAACATGGAAGAGAAGGGCATTTATAGTTTACACAACTATTCTATAAAAATTACATAATGATTTGTTATGCAAATATTAAAAATAAGAACCCCAAATTGTTTTACTTAGTTACTTTTCATTCCCTTCAGTGTCCTTGTAACAAAGACATAAAGTGGGGGTATATGCTTTACAATTCACCCACAAGTTTAACAGAGTCAGTAAAATTCCAATCTGACTCAACCACATTTTTCTTGCAAAGCTCCATTTCACGTATCTTTTCCTATATCCGATGGCCTTGATGCTTTGTAGTCTCCATTTATTCACCATTTTCAGTGTTGCTGGTGGTCTTCCTGATCATCTCCATCTCCCAGCACCAGTCTCTGATTCAAGGCAAAGGTACTCCTGATTCTTCTAGTCAGTATCTGTGCTTTTTCTCTCTCAAGCATTTTTGTTTTGGAACAATGGAAAAGGTTTCGCTGGCAAAGGTTCTATGGGCTTTGTTGTCAGAAGAATGAGAAATAAACTCCACTTCTTGCTAGTTCACTTTTTGTTGGATGCATTATATTGCCTCTGTAGCTTTTTCTGTATCAAAAAATATCTTTGATTCCCCATAAAATAATGTTCTGAAGACAGCTGAATACAGTAGCATGAATTTCAGACCTGCCTCGAGACAGTCCATGATTGCTGGGATAACTTGCTTGTTTTCTGTCTGGTGTACAGTAAATAATCATTTTCCACAAGCACACTGTTGCCTCCAATTTTTAATACTTTATCTTTCTGTCACAACCTTGTCAGGAGCAAGTATTTTTGCTAGCATGATTGCATCTTTACTCTTAACTGCTTTCCCATGAGCAAATCAGTCCAGTTGATTATTTGTACTCTCATGTAATTAATACAGCCTGTTTATTTCAGTTTCTGTGGTACTGCAGAAAATCTTAGGTTTTCTCTGTGTGCTCTGTCTTGTAACTCTTATTTTTTTTATAACTGCTCCTCTTAAGAAACCTCATTGTCAGCAAGCCTTTCATTTTTCAGCCTTGCGGTTTTGTCAGTTCATCTAAATAGCTAGTTAATGCTGCTTCTATTTTTCCCATCCTTTTGTTATTTATTTATTTATTTATTTTACATTTGTTGACCAAGAGAGTCCAACTGGATTACAAGTCCATTTTCAGTGGAGTCCCGGGGAGAAAAGCTCCAAGAGAACAATTTTTACAAAACATAGTTTTAAGGACAGACTTGACATACAGTATTTCATAGAAGAGACTTTGACATACATATTAACTGGCAGCTAGGATACATTCCTTCTCTACTATATAATATTAATTTTAGAAGATATTCCTAAGTTTGATTCCTGTGATAGTTTTACTATCAAAGTGAAGGCAGAGAGACGTAGAATAAGGCTCCAAGAGAGCAGATGATGCTGGAGTATAGTTGAGAAGGATAACAAATTGATTTACAGTATGTCTTCTCCTGGTTTTAGTTGAGAAGGATAACAAGTTGATTTACAATATGTCTTCTCCTGGTTATAGAATAAGGCTCCAAGAGAGCAGATGGTGCTGGAGTATAGTTGAGAAGGATAACAAATTGATTTACAGTATGTCTTCTGGTTTTAGTTGAGAAGGATAACAAATTGATTTACAATATGTCTTCTCCTGGTTTTAATTGCTTATGGAAAGCACAACATTGCTGGGGTAGTTTTCCCTAACTTATGGAGAGTTGGGATGAGCAGTAGATTAACAGTCCTAAGTGGGTACAGTATTATGAATGGTTAGCTTAGCACAGTTACTTAAGTTAGGTGAAGTGTTATAATGAAACATTAGCCAGGGTGGATATAGGAGCACAGTCGATTATTCAAAATGTGAGTTTTAACAAGTCTCTTGAACTGTAATGGAGATTTGTTGTCAGTTATGTGGGCAGGAAGAGAGTTCCAGGTTTTTGGTATATAGTGGCTGTAGACAGACTTACCAGCTTCATTGTTATATTTGGTTACTTGAGGAGGTTTTGTGCGCTAGACCTCAAGGACCTGACGGTTGTATAGGGTTGCAAAAGATTTTGTAGGGCTGGGGTGTTTTCAGAGTTATGTATTATTTTGTGGGCTAGTGATAGTTGATTGAGTTGAAGTAGTAGTTCTAGCCAATTGAGTTTTTTTAGGTGTTCACATTAATGCATTCTATTGGGAGAGGTTGTAGCGAATTTGGCTATCTTATAACAACTATCAAGTTTGTTTAGGTCAGATTTGCAGCGATTTATAAGCATGGGGGAGGCATAAAGTAGGGTGGATAGTAGGTGAGTCTTTGATATTGTAGTTTTGGAGTGGTCAGTGATGAATTTTTTATTGTGATACAGTTGGCCAAGTTTTTTATGTACTTTTTTTATGGTCATAGAAATATGTAGGTCAAATCTAAGGTGGTTATCTATTTCAACCCCTAAGAGTTTGGTATGATTTGTGGGGGTGATTGTGGTCTTATTAAAGGAGGAGATGAAAGAATCAGTGGGAGGTGTGGCTGTGTGGGAGCGAAAGAGTAATAGCTTTGTTTTACTTGTATTCAGAATGAGCCTTTGGTTTGTGATCCAAGTTTCTGCTAGGAAAAAACATTCTTGTGTTAGGGAGTGAAGGATGTCAATTGATTTGGCTGCGCATATAATGGTGGTATCATCTGCATATTGCACTATTGAGGCTTTAGGAATACTGTTTGGGAGCTGATTGGTGAAGAGGGTAAAAAGAAGTGGCCCCATGATGGAGCCTTGGGGTACCCCTAGGGAGACTGGTAGGGAGGGGGAGAGTTGGTTTTGCCACATAATAGCTTGTTTCCTTCCCTCTAGGTAGTTTTTGAACCAGAAGATGGCAGGGGTGGTAAGGTTTAGAGTTGCTAGTGAATGAAGGAGTTTATTGTGGTTAATCATATTGAATGCTTTGGATAAGTTAAGGAAGGTGGCAGATACAAGGAGTCCATTGTTTTTGTGATTATTGATAATGTTGGTGAATTCTGTTAGTGTGGTGGTGCTGCTGCTATGGAACGGTCTAAAGCCATGTTGTTGTGTTGCTATTAGATTATTTTCTAGGAGATATTTCATTAGTTGCTTGTGTATTACCCTCTCTAAAATTTTAGATAAAGGGGGTCGTATGGCTATAGGGCAGCAGTTATTGAGATACAGGGAGGTTCTCCCTTTATGTAGTGGGATGATATGTGATATTTTCCATAGCTTGGGTACTATACACTCTGAGATGGATCTGTTAATTAGGATGGAGACAGAATATGATATGGCTTCTGCAGCTAGATGGAGGTATTCAGCGGGTAATTTATCTGCGACTAGAGACATTGGTTTGAGCTTAAGGAGTAGTTTTTCAATAGATTTGGTTGGTTCTGGGTGGAAGCTGAACTTGGGGCAATTGTTAGTTGGGGTGGTGGGTGCATTTTCAGGGGTGGGGATGTTGTCATAGGGTTGCTTGTTTGCAAGGGTTTGGATAGTTTCTGTAAAGTATTTATTAAATTGAGTGGGGATGTCGTCTTGGTTATTTTTGGGGTTGGTTAGTTGTTTTTCCTGGTTGTAGAATAGAGTTAATTGCTGCCCAAAATTTTTGTGGGTTGTTCCTGTGCTTATCCTGTAACTTTTGGTAGTAAGATATTTTGTCTGTTTTGGTGAGTTTTTTGGCTTTCTTACATAGTTCAACATATATTTGTTTGTTGGATTGGGATTTACTGTTGAGGTAGTTTGTCCACGACTTGTTTCTTTTTTTGAGGAGGGATTTTGTGTCTGGGGTTAACCGGGGGGCATATTAAGTTTTAATTCTTGTTCTAGAGGGGGCGTGATGGTTAAGGGTATTTAAGAAGGTAGTATTGAAATATAGTACAGCTTCATCAAGAGGTAGGTTTTTTAGGGGGGGTCCAGTTACACATTTTTAGGTAATTTATAAAGATGGAGTGGTTAAAATGTTTTTTTATTTCTAATTAGGTGCATAGGTATTTGGGTCAGTTGTGGTGATTTTGGTCTGAATAAAAATTTGGCTTGGTGGTCACTCAGGGTGTCTGGTAGACACCCTGCTAGGGATATCAGCGATGGGTGTGATACGAGTATCCAATCTAGAGTGGATTGGTGTTTGGTTCTCTTGTCTGTTCTTGTGGGGGAAGTGATGAGTTGGGTTAGGCCATGTAGGTTAATATGGGAGAGTGGGTTTTGACTGGAGCAGTTTTGCCAGTCAGTATTAAGGTCTCCTAATACTATGCTTTCCTGGAGGAGGGAGTTGGATATCCCTTCTAGTAGTTTTTCTGTTTTTGCCTGGAGGGATGTAGCAGCCTATGATGTTGATGTGTTTACTATCATTAAGTTTTAGTTTTGTTAGATTGAGTTCAACTTTATCAAGGTCTGGGGTTGTTATGTCTAAATTCTCAAGGATGAGTTGAGATTTATACACTATAGCAACACCCCCCCCCTTTTACCTATTCTGTCACTACAAATTATATTGTAACCTTGTGCAGTGATTTCATTGTTGTGGTTGCCTGGTTTAAGCAGAGTCTCTGTTAGTATGACTATCTCAGGTTGATAAAAGGAGAGTAGTGCATGAAGGTTGTGGACTTTGTTTAGTATACTTCTGACATTTAAATTTAAGATGAGGGGTGAGGATTTGTCTTGGTGAAGTAGGGCATCATTCAGGTTGAGGGTTGGGGCTCCTAGATTTTATGGGCCTGGGTTTGGGTGCATATCACCACAGCTAATGAGTTGGGTTCTTAGGTAAAAATAGAGTTTGAATAGTTTGTTTAGGGTCTTAAAGTTCTTTATAGTTGTTTGGGACTGGTAGTGTGATGGCTGTAATTTGTGTGCATAGTGGTGAATAAAGAAGGTTTGGTAGTGGTATGGGACTAGTTGAGTGAAAGGGTGTGTTGTAATAATGTTAGTGGACATAGTTTTTCTTGGTATGTGGATAAAATTAAGTTGTTTTTGGTGGTTGGTGATAGAAATTAGCAGTGGGAGGATGGATATAACTAGGAGCAATAGTAAGAGGTGTATGTATGTGGGCTTGGGTAGTTTGGGCATAGTTTGGTTTGGTTAGTGTCATGAGTGAGAGATCTGCCTGGGATGGGGTGGGTGGTGTGGGTGATGAGAGGAGTTGTTTGTGATTGTAAGGTAGTTAATTGGTGAGATTAGATTGGGTGTGGTAGTATGATGGAGATGGGTGTGGCTTTGTATGGGTGTGGTGTATAGGTATAAAGGTAATTGATGTGAGGATGGGTCGGAATGGAAGTGGGGTAAGGGAGTGAAGTGAGCCTGAGCACAGCGAGGGCGAACGGAGCAGGGACTGCACTGGCTGAAGGAGTTCTGCAAAAAAACAATCAGGTTTGGCCTCCTCAGTCTACCAAGCAGGTCATAGCACCTTTATTTCTAATTAGAGTTACCACACAATTGCTGTGTGTTTGATTCTCTATCTACTGTTCCCTTTTATTTGCACTAAATGATTGATGTAAGAGTGTTCAATCTCGCCGTTTGTTCTTACACATGGGTTCGGAGCCGATCCTCGGCTCCGAGTCGGCCGAATTGCAAAGCTCTGAATCTCAGAGAAGCTCGAGACCAGCCCATATCCCATAATCCTCCCTGCCATTACTCAGATCTAGTTTGCCGCTGCAACAGATCGGATCGAGGAGAGCTCGGACCAGATAGAGAATTGAGTTTTACTTACTATTTTCAGATAAGATACTGATTTTTTTCTGATATTACCTTATAATTATTAGATTATTATAGAAGTGCTGTGTGTGTGTGTTATATATACCCTTGTTTTTCTTCAGGCACCCTTTGTGGCCTAACCCCTTTTTCTTTGGGTGTGGTTTTTTGTGTGTGTCTTCTTTATGTAGCCCTTTCCACATA
Organism: Protopterus annectens; assembly: GCF_019279795.1. NCBI lineage: Eukaryota > Metazoa > Chordata > Ceratodontiformes > Protopteridae > Protopterus > Protopterus annectens. Next base: position 23,583,567 of record NC_056737.1, on the reverse strand, counting down.
TATATATTCTTATAGGATTAATATTTGTTTCTATACTCATAGTTATTGTTGTTATAGTACTGTCAGAGAAAGCTAAATCGGGCTTTAAAAGATGTCAGTGTGGGCAGAAAATGTCCATTACTGACAATCATGCTTCCTGCGTCTACTGTCTTGGCCCTCTCCATCTCCAAGAGGATTGCTCTATTTGCCATTCCTTTAGCAGGAGGGTCATGACAGATAGACGCAGGAAGCTCATAGACAGAGGATTACTGAAGCCTGCCTTTCAAGAGGCTTTGGACAAGTCGGATCAGGCTTCTGAATCCTCGAAGGGGTCGAAGATGTCGAAGCCCATGTCATCGGCTCCAAGTTCATCTTCTCTGGTTCGTTCGCCGGTTCCACAGATTTCGGGGCTGAGCGTCGAACATTTATCTTTTGCTGAGCCCCAGATCTTGGAACCGTTGTCGGAACTGCCACCACCGTCCATTCTTCGGTCGGTGCCATCTTCGGCTCCTTCGACCCGTTCTTCCAGACCCTTGTCTGAGACAGATGTGGATCGTGTCGTGCAGAAACTCATGGAAAACACGGCCCTTTCCAAGTTAATTGCAGTTTCCTCCCAATTGGTGTCAACTAGAAGGCCTCCCCATATCTCCAACGGGTCCTCCTTCGAGACCCGTCCAGATCTCGGAGCCGGGAGAAGATGACCTGATGATAGTGGAGCCCTCTGTGCCAAAACCGTCCATTGCACGATTGACACCATTGACTTCGACTCCTTCGGAACCGTTAGGGGAGTCGCGGAGCTGACAGTCTTTGCTCGGTTCCGGGACTGAGAGTCGTACCGACCTGTCGGTACCTCGGCACAGACTGGCTCGGCTCCGTCCTCGGGGTCGGAGCCCACGGCACCTGGCTCAGGGATGCTTCCATGTTCTTCGGAACCGGGGGGGCCCTCGGCCAGGGGTTCGGGGGCCTTTGACCTTATGAGGAAGGTATTGTCTGCACAGACAACCACATCATCAGGGGAATCTTCTCTTTCCCCAAAAGGGCCACTTTCTGTTTCTGCTCCCATGATCCATCCCAAGCGTAGAGCCCAATTGCCTCAGCCACCCCCAGAGGGTTCCCCCTGTTCCTTGGTGGCCTCACCAGAAGCCCCCTCTGATGAGGTCCCAAGGAAACAGTTGTGCAAGAGGAGGCACATAGATTCCCCACAGGAATCTCTAACGTCTGACACCGACTTGGATGAGGCAGAGGGGGTCCCCCAAATCACCCTCGGAGGATGTGTCATTTGCAGACATCCTGGAGATCTTGAAACAGAGGGGTGATTGGCAGTCCCTAGCCCCCACTGAGGACGAGTCAGTGCTGCTGAAGGCTTTTGGAGCTCAACCTTCTACCTCCAGGGTGACTCCACCCTTCGATGAATTAATGGATTTGATTGCTCGAAGGACGTGGGAGACACCTGACACAGTGGAACCAGTCCCTAGGAAACCAAACAAGTTCATCACTGCCCCCCAAGATAAATCTTATCTCACCAAGGGAGTCCCTGTCGATGCTATGGTGGTGGCGGCAGCCACCACGAAAAAGGAGATGTCTGAGTCTTCCTCATCTGTTCATCCTCCTAATAAGGATTCTAGGACTATGGACAGATATGGGAAGCGCATTTTTAGTTCAGCGACTTTTTCCATGTGTTCGCTAAACTACCTGACCCATTTCACACGTTTGCAGAGGGATCTCATCAAGGAGCTGACAGATACCCTCCAGGGTAACACAGATGCTGCTGTTTCAGAAAAGGTAACAGCACAACTTAACACCCTCACCTCCATAGTAAACTCATACATGAGGCTCATCTCGTATGCAGCCGAGGGATCGAGTAGAGCTTCAGTGATTGCTCTTCGAAGACAATCATGGATGCGGCTGTGCTCCTTTGCGGAAGCCTTCAAGTCTTCCTTTGCCAATGCCCCTTTTGATGGTGCCACACTTTTCGGGCCCAAGGTTAAGGAGACTCTCACTCGGTGCGAGCAAGAGGGAAAGACCCCGTCTGCTGTTGGGGTCCGTTTTTCGCTCCTACTAGACTGTACCCCAAAGGGCAACGAGGCGGAAAAATGTGGTTCCGTAAGAATCCGGGATCTTTCCAGACCACACAGAGTGATACTCCCTCCAGAGGCAGAGGAGGGGGTAGAAATGGAAGACACCGCCCCGGCGGCAGAGGGGGTCCGCATAACCAAGGTGACAGGGATTCCATTCCTGGGAAGCCTTTCCAGTACTCCTGAAGGGAGGCCCGGCTGTCCTGCTCTGGAGGCAGTCGGGGGTCGCTTAGCTTTATACCCACTGGCCTGGCTAAACATTACATCAAATTCTTGGGTAAAAAGCATTATAACCAGAGGGTACAAAATCCCCTTCATTTCAACACCACCTCTACAAAGAAAGTTTCCAGACGTGCCACCAAATGCATGGCAGTAGTTGCGGCTCACTTGAGACAACAAGGATTCTAGGTGTTTGCCTATCTGGACGACTGGCTCCTCACCGCCACCACCGAGCGTCGTCTATTGCAAGCCAGAGACTACACAATCGGCCTTTGTTCCCACTTAGGGATATCCATAAACTTCGAAAAGTCTTGTTTATCGCCCTCACAGTGTATTTCCTTCATTGGAGCAGACCTAAATACATGATCGACACTACTGAAACTCCCCCCAATAAGAGCTTCAACACTCAAACAGCAGGTCCTTCTTCTTCTGGTCAGCAAGAAAGCCCCAGCCAAACTGGTATTAAAAGTGTTGGGACTGATGGCAGCCGCACTAATTGCAGTCCCTATGGGAAGGCTACACATGAGGATTCTACAATGGTTGCTCTTCGTGCAGTGGTCGTTCCAACACCTACCCCTAGTGCACGAGATCAGGATAACAGAATCTTGCAGACGGGACCTCTCATGGTGGGTGCGCGATCAGAACCTCACTGTGGGTCGTCCATTCGTTCTACCCAGTCCAACAGCCACAATAACCACGGACGCTTCCCTGATAGGGTGGGGGGGCCTTTTCAGGGAAGAACAGTCCAGCATGGAGTACACTCTACATATAAACGTTCTGGAGTTGAGGGCAGTGTTCCTGGCATTGCAACACTTCCAAGCCCTCTTACCTCTAGGAACAGTAGCAGTTCAGACAGACAACATGTCTGTAGTCTGGTACATAAACAAACAAGGGGGAACCAGGTCTTACCCGTTATGCAGAGAGGCCATGAGAATTTGGCAATGGGCAGAGTCCACGGGTCGCTTTCTGATAGCAATGCACATCCCGGGGTCATCCAGCGTCATTGCGGACAGGTTGAGCAGAGCCATCCTGTTACCTCACGAGTGGTCCCTCAATTCACAGATGGCGGAAAAGATTTTCCGCAAATGGGGCCAGCCTTGCTGCGATCTGTTTGCTTCCCTGTTGAATGCAAAATGCAGAAGCTACTTTGCCCTTCTACCCCCTCCGGGGATGTCCCCAGGGATGCACTGATACACGATTGGCCCCCCGGGTCTCCTATATGCATTCCCACCGACTCCATCGATTCCCAGATTTCTACAGAAAGCCAGGAACTTGGAAAGGACTATCATACTCATAGCCCCATTCTGGCCTCGTCAAATATGGTTCCCCTTTCTTCGAGCCCATCAAATAGAGGAACCATGGATTCTGGACCCAGTACCAGATCTACTGACACATTAGTCGGGAGTTCCTCACCCGTCTCTACAGTCCCTCAAACTAGCAGCTTGGCTGCTCCGCTTCCCTGCCTAGCCAGGTCTCATCTACTCCCTCCGGCAGTTCAACACATCCTGGTTGCTTCTCATAAAGCTTCCACTACTAAGCTCTATACGAGTAAATGGAAACGCTTTGTATATTGGGCATCTAGTCAAAACTTAGACCCCTTGGTAGCTCCTCTACATAACATTTTAGAATTCTTATCCATCCTTTTTCACAAAGGAGCTTCTACTTCCACGCTAAGAGTATAGTTGGCGGCCATATCAAACTTCCATATTGGTGAGGAAGGTTCTCCCGTTATGTCTCACAGACTTTGTAAGGCCTTTATGAAAGGAACCTTCCATCTTAGACCGCCTGTCAGAAAACCTTTCTTTCCATGGAGCCTGAATTTGCTGCTGTCGCAACTCATGTTGCCACCTTTTGAACCTGCTTCGTCATGTCTCTTAAAGTTCTTATCATTGAAAACGCTGTTTCTCGTCACCGTGACCTCAGCTCGTAGAGTCTCAGAGCTGCAGGCTTTATCGGTCAGACCACCTTACTTGATATTCCATCCAGACAGGGTCTCTTTGCGTACATATCCATCTTTCCTTCCAAAAGTATGCTCAGTTACGAATATTAACCAGTCTATAGAACTCCCTACCTTTTTCAAAAAACAAACTAACAAACTGGAGTATATGTTGCACAAGTTGGATGTTCACAGGCAATTAAGATTTTATTTAGATAGGACCAAAGCTTACAGGAAAACAGATCAGCTCTTCGTCGCATTTGCAGACAATAAAAAGGGCATGGCAATTACTAAACGTACACTATCTAAATGGCTTACTGACTGTATAACATTTGTATACTCTCAATCAAAGCAATCCTTACCCACCAAACCTAAGGCCCATTCTACCAGATCCGTTTCCACTTCCTTAGCTCATGCGGCTCATTTGCCTTTGGACACTATTTGTGCAGCAGCGACGTGGTCTAAACCACATACTTTCATCACTCATTATAGAGTGGACAAGGTCTCCAAGGATAGGACATCATTTGGTTCCACTGTGCTTAGGAACGTTCTTCCATGAGTCACTCGGGGTTACGGAGCTAGGGATGCTACCCATGTGTAAGAACAAACGGCGAGATTGAACACTCTTACATAAAGAAGTTATGTCCTTACCATAAAGTTCCATGTAGAGTGTTTATCTCGCCTTTGTTCTTACATCTCCCCCCCCCCCCCACGTTTGGAAGAACTGGTAGGATTAGAGTCTGATCGACGTGTCTTGACCTCTTCCGGGGTATATGGTCCCGTGTGTCATGGGATATATGCTTAGACCATTAGTTATTTCTATGGTGAGAGTGTGTCTCTGAATGGCTGTAGAGAGTGTTTACTTCTAGCACCGCAGGTGTTGGATCCTTTGGTCTGGTTTGTTTGCAAACTAGATCTGAGTAATGGCAGGGAGGATTATGGGATATGGGCTGGTCTCGAGCTTCTCTGAGATTCAGAGCTTTGCAATTCGGCCGACTCGGAGGCGAGGATCGGCTCCGAACCCGTGTGTAAGAACAAAGGCGAGATGAACACTCTACATGGAATGTTATGGTAAGGACATAACTTCTTTTTATGGATGGTAGAACATCTATATGGCTAAATGGGACTGGGCCAGGTAAAGAGTGGGGTGTTTGGGTTCCCCTTAATGTCTAGGCTTGGATGTTTTATTGTGGAAAAAGCCAGTGTGGATGTAATATTCTTGGGGTTTTGCAGCCCTCTAGTGGCACAAGTGGGGAAGTACACACATGGGTAGACAAGACTGGAAGGGGGCTAGAATGCACAGGTGATGGGTTCGGTCCGGGCGGTCTTTGCTAGCAAGTAGTACACTTTGCTTAGGTACCATACACTAATAAAAATAGGTAAGTATTTAGTTAACCTACACTTCACAAGTCTTTACAGTTACAATTCCCTTTAGAATGTAGGGAGGGTTTGCCAGTTTGGGAGAAGGTGAAGGCTTTGGGTTCGACTTGGTGGGAAGGCAGGTAGTTCTTTTTAGAGTACTCTTGCTATACGTCACAAGTCTTTACAGGTAAAAGTCCCTTTAGAATGTAGGGAGGGTTTGCCAGTTCAGGAGATGGTGAAGACTTTGGGTTCGACTTGTTGGCTAGGCAGGTAGTTCTTTTTAGAGTACACTTGCTATCTCCATCCTTTCCAGTGTGACTTTGGCTTCTGCTTGAGTCATTATATTCATTCAATGTTTCATTAATTTTTGCATTTGATCACCTGTTCCAAAACTGAAACCTGAACTGCTTTCTGCTAAACAGCTGCAGGATTCTTTCCAGCCAGAGTTTTCTCTTCTTTTCTGGATGATTTTCTTTCAAGTTCTCCCATCTTTCTCACTGCTAGCATCCAGGCATTGTAATTACTAGGCAGTGACTGAATTTTATCAGAATGACAGTATCACTTGGTCTTTTTTTTATTAATTTTTATTTATATTTTCTGCTTTCACACTGGTAGAGCTAAAGTCAACCTGTTGATCAGTGTGTTGGTACTTTTGAAGCCCAGTGCATACACATTAATCTCCAGGCTATGTAATAAATTCTTGTAGAATGTGTTTAAAAATAATGTGATGGTTTTATTTTTCCACAGCTAAGAAAGTAGCTTCATACCTACCTATTCTTCTGAAATATGATGAAGGAAATGCTATACCTAATGCCACTCAACGAAAATACCTTGGTTTAATGCTAGACCCCATACTCAATTTCTCTCGCCATACCAAAAATATCACCACAAGGTTCTAACCAACTGAAACTTTGCTACCATATTTCACATTTACTATCTGTCACAGCCTGGCTAACCATTTCCAAAAGCATACTCTTACCAAAAATGGAGTGTGGTCTCCCATTGCTCTGTCTACACTTAGCCCAAAATACCCACAAACTACTTAAAACAAATTATTCAAATTTACCCTGCATCATTGCGGCCTGCTAAAACAGATGAACTTAGAGCTACATCTCTCTAAGCTACATTAATGTATAAGATTCATGAAACTGGTTACTGTCCCACACTAAAAAGACTACTACTGGCTAAAGCTGTCACCCCCCTAAGAAGCACAGAGCATGAAAGTCTAACATTAGTTCAAGGTTCAGAAATGTAGTAGGTGAAATAGTCTTCTCAAATATGGTCCATCCATACTGAATAACTTTCCCAGTAAAGTAAAATGCAATAAAACTCTTAAAATCTTTCAAAGTTGCTGATGTTCTTCATGTTTCACTGTTGCAATCATCACAATTGGGTTATCTGCCTGCAGGTAGCCCTCAGTCGGTCCGAATACCAGAGTCTTGGGATTTCTGTGTCGGATACTGCCACTTCTTCCACGATGTCAGGTTGTCAGGGGTTTAAAACAGGCAGCCGACGCCATTACATCAGTCTTTCTTGCCGAGAAGGAGCCTGAAGCAGAAGCAGTTAGCAAGTGCCGGTCGGCCGCTACCTGAAGTTTTTGTTTTTCGAGTTTCAAACCTGAAGTCTTCTAAAGCTAGGTACTCCATTGGGGATTCTTTTTTCTTGCTCTAACTGATGACAAAACAAGTTAACAATTGTCTTGCCTGTGGAAAGCAAATACCTCACAGAGATTTTCATTCTTACTCCACCTGTTTAGGCTCAGACTACGACGTCCCTCTCTGTCGGTTTTGTGCCTTGTTTAATGCCCAAACCATTCGTCGTCGGGCTAGTTTCGCTAAATTCTTTTGGTCTCGTTCTCCGTATTCCAAAATGGCTTCGGTAAGCCATCCGACTACTGATCTTCTGAAAAAGCGCAAAGATAAAGACAGAGACAGATGGCATAGGTCCAAAACTGCCAATGACGCTTCCATTAAGCTAGTCGCCAGTCCGCTGGTACTCAGTGAGGTGCCTTTGCAGCCCCTGATGCCCACTTCTACGGATTCGCAGGCCTCTGCTGAGACCCATTCAGAGTCTGGTATACTGCGAGATGCTTCTTTGACTATGGAACCTGCAGATGTCTCTACCTTGGATGGGTCCGGAGCCTCTGTGCAGGTACAGGCTTCTGAGGGTGTATACCGACCTATCGATATTCGCATTAAATCAACAACTTCATTTTTAACTAAAACTACTGAAAATGGGCATTCCTTCGTTGAAGGTTGTGCGTTAAGCTCAGCAAGCCAGCATGTAAAAATCTACTGCCAATCATTAGCGGACCGGAGTTCCGCTGTGGCGACCCCTAACTGGGAAAAGCCGAAAGACACAACAACTGAGTTTCTCAGGCCTAGAGTATGCACTATGCCTAGAAAACCGACGAACAAAGCTCATGCTCAAGCTCCCATGCCTCAAAAACAAATGCTTAGAATGGCTGAAGACCTTATCACCCTAATTAGGGGAAGCCAGCCTTCCCCTGCTAAGAGATCAATAATTGAGTTTCTTTCTGATTCTACAGACTAGGAGTCCAATGACTCTGACCCTTCTGATTACCAGGGCATACCCTTATCTACCTTTGAGGATTCAGATGCAGAGGAATCCATTCCCTCTGCCTCCCCTCCAGAGGATTTTTCTTTTGATGAAACCTTGCATACTTTAAGAGAGCATTTCCACTGGGAATGCCAGGATTATCCTCAGTCCAAAAAGAGACTCAGAGAATTTTTAGAGTTACCTCAGCACAGGCCCCTAGCTATACCCCCTGCCTTGGATGAGGTTGTTTTGGACCATTTCTAGCTCTTTTGAAGTTACCTGTTTAAAATCCGTGTTTGCACAGTTGTGCACATAGCGCAGCGCCGGTTAAACTTTTTCTGGCTCCGCCAAGTCTGCTCTTCAAATTTTCCCTTAAGAAAGCTCTACTCTTATAATAATCTAGTCCAATCACTTATAAGCCTAGCACTTGTTCTCAAAACCTCTCTTCTAAGTAAGCACTTGCTAACTAATGTAAGCACTCTATCCACCTACCTTCCCTGTGAGTACCCACTTCCCTTAAAGGCACAGCCCTCCCTTATAATATTCTAGCATGTCGAGTGGTAGATTGCTAGCATCCTCTCTGGTTCAGCTGGTTAATCTGGGAATCTTGAGACAATGCTACAATTGTCTCATGTACACAGACAACCCTCTCCTCCTCCCAACAAACACAAATACATGTGAGAGATGCAACTATATAGCCAAACTGGAGGCTGAACTCTCTCAACTCAGGACTGGCAAGACCAGACAGGAGGAGAAGGTAACCACACACACGCACCAAACCCATTCTCACATAGACCTACCACAACTGCAAACCAAACACATAAAAACACAAAGACATACTCGGAGGCTCTAACAAAAAACTTACCAAAACAACAGAGGCTCCCAAAGCAGACACCCAAAAATCCACCATCTCAAAACATAACACATGCATCACATACTTCAATAAATCTGTGTGTCAAACAATCACAGCCCTTAAGGCCAAACACCATACCTGATACACTAGTAATAGGTGACTCTATAGTCAGACACACTGACGTTCCGCTTACCAGGCTGAACAAGGAGAGGGTAACGATGAGCTGCTTATCGGGAGCTAGGATCCGCCACATAACGCACGCACTCAGGTCACTCCAAAGCAAGTACAAATATGACTCCGTCATTGTCCATGCCGGCGTGAATGACCTGAGACGTACCTCCCTGGACTACATGAAAAGAGACATAGAGGAGCTCTCTGATTATGTAGCCCAGGCTGGTATGACCCTGACCCTGAGCAGCATCTTGCCCTCACCAAGAATGATGCCACAATACAAAGACAAGATGACCAGCTTTAATAATTGGCTCAAATACTGGTGTCATTCTAGGGGGATCCAATGTCTGTCTGCTTGGGATGACATGCTGGACAAGCCACGCTGCTTCGCAAGGGATGGCTTGCATCTGTCACCACTGGGCTTCCGGATATTGGCTTAGGCTCTTGCCTCCCCCATAGTGCCTTTTTTAGGCAAGGCTCAAAAGACAATCCCACCTCCTTAGAAAACAAAAATGGAAAAAAATTAGGGGTAATGCTGCTCAATGCCAGAAGTCTAAATCTCAAGATGCAGGCTCTCGAAGCACTCCTCAGTATGGAGGACATCAATGTCTGTGCAGTAACTGAAACCTGGTTCAAGGCTCCTGAGAGCACCCCAGCGCTACCAGGCTATACCTCGTATCATGCTTTTCGGCCCCAAAACTCGGGCCAAACCAAAAGGGAGGGGGAGTGTCCATATTCATCAAGGACACCCACACCTCCAGGTTAGTGGCAACACATGAAGCATCAGAGACCATCCAGGTGCAACTAACCATAGGCAAAACTGCTATACAACTGGTAGCATGTTACAGACCACCCTCCCAATCTCAGGAACCCCACTCAGCCTTCCTGAAGACATTGGAGGATATGAATGTCTCACCAAACACCATCATATTGGGAGACTTCAACTACCCTAACATAGACTTGGGTGCATTATTCTAGCCCAAACACCCTAGCCCAAAGGTTCCTGGAATTCATAAATTCAAATGCAATGGAACAGCTAGTCACCTCTCCCACAAGGGGAGATAATATACTAGACCTGATCATCACAAACATGGGGACAAAGTGCTCCACACCGGAAGTATACCCTTCACTAGTGAGATCTGACCACAAACTAGTCACCCTGGATATACATATCCTACCTCCACCCCCAACACAAAAGACTAAAGTGAAAAACTTCTCAAAAGCCGACTTTACACTTCTTAAAACTGAGATGGTATCCTTTAAGCCCACTAGGACAGTGGAAACCACATCCCACAATGCAGAATCCTTCACAAATGCTTTCTACGGACATCTCCAAGAATGCATGGATCATGCAATCCCAAATAAAACCAAGACCCTCCACCAAGGGCAGGCGTCCTGTCTGGTGGACCCCAGCCATAAACAAATTGTATAACAAAAGAAGGAAGCTACTGCACGACAGAGCAAAATCCCATAAAGAGAAGGCATCTCTGATCAGCACTAGTAGAAAGCTACATTCTCTCATAAAAACATCCAAGGCCAACTTTGAGAGAAAAATCGCTATGGACACTAAAGATAACCACAAGGTCTTCTTCAGCTATGTTAGAAACCTGGGCGGAAACCCTCAGATATGTTCAGAGTTAGTTCACAATGACAACAAATACACTGAACCCACAGATATTGCCAACATTCTGGCAGACAGGTTCAGTGCAAATTTCTCCCCTCCCTCACCCCCAAAAGAAGAAATACTTATCGCAGCTGAATGTAACCTCCCTGTCATCTCAGATGTCCAGGTGAGAACCGCCCTCAGCAAAGCTAAAAACACAGCATCAATGGGACCTGGCGGTATCCCAGGTTGCGTGCTACGTGAACTCCAAGAGGAGCTAAACCAGCACATAAAAATGCTATTTAACCTTAGCCTTACTACAGGATATGTACCTGAAAACTGGCGTACAGCAACAGTAGTCCCACGCCACAAAGGAGACACCTCTACTGACCCTCGTAACTACCGCCCCATAAGCTTAACCAGCCTGGTCTGCAAAGCTGTGGAAAGAATCATTATGGAACTAATAAACAGAGACGTTGGGGACTTACAGACATTTGATCCCACCCAGTTCGGCTTTGTAAAAGGCAGATCCTGCCTTTTAAACTTGGTTGACTTTTTTGAAACAGTCACTAGAGCCATTGACGAGGGCAAAGCAGTCCATACAGCCTACCTGGACTTGGCTAAAGCTTTCGACACAATACCCCACTCTGGCATCATAGACCAGCTCAACAGCTTAAATCTAAATCCATATGTAACAAGATGGGTGGCAAACTGGCTAAAGGATAGAACCCATAAAGTCAAAAATCGTTGGAGCCATGTCAGACTCCAAGCCAGTGACAAGTGGTGTCCCACAGGGCTCTGTCCTGGGACCCCTCTTGTTCGGCATTTATTTCTCAGATGTGAAAGCAAACATGGGAGGGTTGTGGCTGACAAAGTTCGCAGATGACTGCAAACTAGGCGCCATAGTCGATGCACCAGCTGACACATACATCCTACAGAAAGGCCTCACTGAAATGGACAACTGGTGCCGGAGACATGGCCTTGAACTAAATGCCAAGAGATGTATAGTCATCCCCTTTGGGAAAAACAAAGTGCCCACAAATTATCACATAGGCGGTAACCCACTGAGTATGGAAAAAGTAATCAGAGACTTGGGGACCCAAGTCGATAGTGACCTCTCATTTGACACCCACATTGCCAAAGTGGTTAGAAAGACTTTCTACCTTGCCCACCTTATCATGAAGGGATTCACATCCAGATCAAAGGAGGTCAAGTACTCCTCCCTTATCAGGCCCATGATTGAGTACAATGCCCCATTTGGTATGTACCTCACCCGGCACTTGCAACAGCTAGAGAGACCCCAAAAGTACCTCACCAAGAGGATCAAGGGTCTCCAACATATGTCATATGCTGCCAGACTAAAGAAACTCCAACTCTATTCAGTAGCATACCGCCTACTCAGAGGTGATCTGTGCCTGACGTACAAGGCCATGTCCAATCAGGAATTGATGGACATGCTCCACCTCAAAAAATCCAAATCCATCAGAACCACGAGAGCTAAAGATTTGAACCTCAGCACAAATATGAATAGGACATGCTGGAGGGACAGATTCATAACTCAGAGGCTTCCCATACTCTGGAACAGAATCCCAGTTCATGTTAGGCAGAGCCCCTCACTGGCTCTCTTCAAGAGAAATCTTGATGAGTGGATGGGAGATCATAGGTTTACCCCAGGGGTCATCTCTGTGTCACTACTAGACAGAGGCACAGTAAACTAATTCTGTTATGTAAGGGGGTCTTCACTGTGTCACTACTAGACAGAGGCACAGTATTCTAAATCTATTCTGTACACTTTTGTACCATTACATGGGGTGGTGAAAGCCACATCACTATGGCTAGGTTTATAAATGCCCCAGGGCAGATAGCCTAGTACCAAACTATGAAGTAGATGATGCCTTTATGTAATCCAGTCTTACTCCAGACACTTGACCACCTGTCCCTAGAAAACATGACAGGTACTACAGAGTACCTGATTCTCACATATTTCTCTTTAAGGATCCTACTGCAGATCCAGAGACCATTTCCCAGGGGCCTAAAGGTATTAAGGCTACTACAGCCAAAAACCCTACTCCTTCAAACAGGGATTCCAGAGCTTTAGACAGATGGGGTAAGAAGGTATATACCTCTGCAACTCTTGCCATCAGGGCATTGAATTGCCAGTTTCATATGCTGAAGTGCCAGCAACATATTATGTAACAAATTAAACAAAAAATGGTGTTACTTCCAGATTGTGCAGAAAATAAAGATTTACAAGAGTTAATGCATTCTGCAAACCAAGTTAGTAAGCATACTTTGCAGTGTGGCTTTGATGCCCTAGAAGCATCTTGCAGGGCTGCAGTCACTGGATCTGTACTGAGAAGGCATGCTTGGCTGAAGGAACAAACCTTGCCAGACCATGTGAAATCAAAATTACTAGACACTCCTTTAAATCAGGAATTTTTGTTTGGCATCAAAGCAGAAGAGGTTCTTAAAAAAGGTGGAAGAAAAAGCTAAATCTATGCAAACTGTTAAAGAATTCTTACAAGTGCAGCCATCTATATTCAGTAGGCATTGGCCTACAAAAAAATGGTCCTTTCCAGCCCCTTCCAGGCCTTCTCAGTCCAAACCCGGGGGAACTAGACCACCAAGACTACAGTCTCAGGGTATGCAGAGATCTAAACAATGGAGTGCTCCCACCTCAAAAACAGGGAGTGCTAAAAGTTCACAATGACTTGTCAATTATCCTTCCCAGCCCTGCCCATCTACTGGTGCCCCTAGGAGGAAAACATGCCCTTCATGCTAAAAACTGGATGTCCATTACTCAGGACCAATGGGTTCTAAACATTGTATCCCAGGGGTACAGATTCTACTTCCATTCCCTGCCAACCTCAAGTGGGTTTCCAGACCTTCCTCCAAACCAGTGGGCAGAGGCTCAAAAGCAAGTACATTCCCTGCTCAATATTAGGGCCATCCAACCTCTTCCAGTAGAACAAGGGGACAGGGTTTCTACTACAGACTGTTCCTGGTGCCCAGAAAAGAGGGCTCTTGGCGCCCAATCCTGGATCTATCAATTCTCAACACCTTTCTGGTGGTTACAAAATTCAAAATGCTAACCCTGCAACAGCTTCTCCCTATGCTAGCCAAGGATGCCTGGCTAATTACCCCTAGACTTAAAAGAAGCCTATCTGCACATCCCCATAAGGGAGTCTTGCAGGAGATATCTCTGCTTCAGGGCAGGCTCTATGCACTATCAGTTCTCTGCACTTCCCTTTGGCTTATCTACTGCACCCAGAGTATTCACAAAGTGCCTGGCTCCAGCCATTGCATACTGCAGGCAAAGAAATATCCTAAATTTTCCCATACCTGGACGATTGCCTGATTCAGGCGGACAGTCAGGAATTACTACTTCAACACCTGGCATTTGTAAAAAGACTCCTATCTTCATTGGTGTACACCATCAATGAAAAGAAATCACAACTGATGCCCAGTCAAACATTTGTATTCCTGGGAACAAGCTTGAACACAACTTCCCAGATGGCCTTTCTCACTCCAGAAAAACAGATCTATTTGAATAACTACTTCAAACATATGGCCACCAAAACCCAGCTATCCGCAAAGAAAATACTGCAAGCCCTAGGGTTCATAGCCTCATGCATTCTGCTAATTCCATATGCAAGACTGCATATGAAGAAACTTCAATGGTACTTAAAAAGCCTTTGGTGCCAACATTCTCTGATTTCTGGAAACAGTCATTCCGATCATTCCTTGTCTAAGGACAGAGCTCCTTTGGTTGGCAGAAGCATGCAACTACAACTAGGGACTGCCTTTCACTCAACCCCTCACTGTCCATATCCTGACTACAGATGCATCAGACTATGCATGGGGGGCTCACATGGCAGGCAAATGCATTCAGGGAAAGTGGAGCCCAGAACAAATTCTCCTGCACATCAATCAAAAATAGATGTTAGCTGTACAGTATGCTCTGACAGCCTTCAAATACCTAATCCTTCCAGGACAGCTGCTGATAAAACCAGACAACACCACAGTTATGTGGTACATAAACAAGCAGGGGGGAACCCATTCTTACCCACTCTGCAGGTTGTCCATGGCCCTGTGGAACACAGCCTTGAGCAACCAAGTGCATCTGCAAGCTCAATTCCTGCTAGGCAAACATAATTCACTGGCAGAGGACTTGAGCAGAAATCTCCTGGACCCATACGTGTGGAAATTGGAGCCCAACAACTTCAACCTTCTAATCCGGAGGTGGGAGACACCAGAGGTGGATCTCTTTACCTCCCCCGAGAACCACCAGTTGAGCATATTTTGCACCAGCAACCCTCACAGTAGGGCCGGGAAAGTGGATGCCTTATCCTTCAAATGGGAAATCCTCTCAATTTATGCCTTTCCCCGTCTGCCCCTCCTCTCAAAGGTACTACTCAAGATCAGACAGGACAGTCCAAGGGCAATTCTTATTGCTCCAGATTGGCCATGCCAGCACTGGTACCCACTCTTACACAGTCTGACAACAGTGCCACCCTGGCACCTTCATCAGACACCTTCCCTGCTTTCTCAGCAGGAGGGACAGATTTTACCACCACAGCTGCAAACCCTAAACCTTGCAGCCTGGCTTATTCCCTGAATACTCCACCAGCAATCCTCAGCAAGCAGGTGCTTGACATCATTCTTGAGGCCAGAAGGCCTAATACTAGAAAATCCTATGCTGAAAAGTGGAAAAGATATTGCTCTTTGAGTCAGTCTCAAGGAAAGGACACAGCTGTACCCTCCTTGCCTCAAATCCTTGATTACTTAGCAGAGCTACTCCACAGAGGCATATCCTTCTCCGCCATTAAGATTCATGCCTCTGCCATCTCAGCTCATTATAATACTGAGCCACCTCTATTCTCTCACCCTCTCATCAAACAGTTTCTGAGAGGGGCTAACAACTTAAGGCCCCCTAGGAGAGCACCCATCCCTGCCTGGGACCTTAACTTTGTATTGGAAAAGGTCACGCTCCCCCCCTTTTTAACCTGCAGCTTCAACAAAGTTAAAATTCCTTTCTTGGAAAACAGCCTTACTTTTAGCCATAACCTCAGCTAGAAGAGTGTCTGAGTTACAGGCACTAATGGCTGTGGAACCCTTCATTATTTTCCATGCTGACAGGGTTTCCCCTCAGGACTAACCTGTCCTTTATGCCTAAGGTGGTCTCCAGTGTGGCTCTAAACCAAGCTATCCATTTGCCGACCTTCTTCCCTAATCCTCAAAATAAAGGGGAGAAGATCCTGCACTCCTTGGATGTGCACAGACAGCTCAGGTTCTACATTGACAGGACTAAACCTTTCAGAAAATCTGACCAACTGCTAGTCAGCTTTGCTACAAGGGCAGAGGGCAAGGCCATTTCAAAGCAAACCATTTCCAAATGGATAGCACACTGCATCCATATCTGCTACAAGCACCATGGAAAACCTACCCCACAGGGTATCAGAACACATTCCACTAGGGCTACTTCCACCTCTACAGCATTTCTCAGGGGAGTGCCTACCAGGGACATTCTGGAAGCTGCAACCTGGAGTTCTGTACACTCCTTCACCAAGCATTACCACTTACCTATTTTTTCTAAATCCAGAGCTGAATTTGCTACAGCAGTCTTACAATACATACATACATACATACAAATGTTTCAAGCACGGGCATTAAAGCCCTTCTAGCTTGCCAATATGCCAAAACACTTGTTCCCATAATAAATGCCCAGGCTGTTCTTAAAAATATGTAAACTAGTACTTGTTTTAATGTAATTTGGTAGTCTGTTCCAAGCATCAGCTACCCTGTCAGAGAACCAATTAGTACACTTTTCATTCTTATAGAATCTTCTACATAGGTTTCCTGACGATTCTCTAGTACTTTTTGATAACCCCAAACATTCCCAGAAGTAGTTGTCCCTAAATGCCTTATATACCTGAATAAGATCTCCTCTTAAATATCTGTAAGAGACACTGTACAAGTTCAAATATTTTAGTCTTTCATAATAACTTAGATTTTCACATCCATGGATGCCCTTAGTATATTTCCGCTGTAATCTTTCCAGTTTATTCATGCTCATTTTCCTATAGGGTTTCCATATTGTTATTCCATACTCATGTTTGGGTCTAATGTAACTAACAAACAATGACTTCATTATGTTTGATTTCCTAGACTTTATAAATCTTTCTATACAACCTATAGTTCTATAACTATCATTAGCCAATTGGTTGATATGATTAGAAAAACTCATAGCTGAATCTACCCATATACCTAGGTCCTTAAATGAGTCTACAGTTTCAATCACTGTGTGCTGTATTAAATATTCACCTTTGAGTTTGTCTCCCAAATCTCATATGCTTAGTTTTTGATGTATTTATCAACATATAATTCTCCTGTGCCCAAATGGTCAATTTAGTCAAATTATTTTGCAGACATGCCTTATCTGTAACACTTGTAATCAGTTTACACAATCTCAGGTCATCAGCATATAGACTGTAGAACACCTCAGATGAAAAGGTAAGGTCTGAAAGATGCAATCTAAACAAGTAAGGGCTCTGTGGGACACCTTGACTGTGACCAAGGATTTCACCTGTCCAGTTGGTGTGTGATACTTGCCATGTCCTATTTGTAAGACATGCAGCTATCCATCTTATCAAGAGTACATCAATACCTAGTTGTACTAATTTATTGATCAGTGTTTTGTGCATGACCCTGTCAGATGCTGAAGTTAAATCTATATAAATCACAGCACAATTTTTCATTCATAGCTGTTATTATATTGTTATAGAACATCATGTTACAGGTGGGAATAGATCTATTTTCAACATATGCATGCTGATATATGGTTTCAAGTCCCAACCTATCCAGTTCTGACAACAACTTATCCAGTATTACCTTCTCCATTATTTTCCCACAGCATGAAAGTAGAGTTAAGGGTCTATATGATTATGGGTTTGTCCTACTCCCCTTTCCCTTAAAGACAGGTTTAATAAGTGCATGTCTCCAATCTTGAGGAATCTCCCCATATTTATATGACCTAGTGAATAATAGATGTAATGGCAGTGTAAGTTCTTGCTTAAGTATTCTCAAATCATTGTTACTTATTCCGTCTCCTCCCTGCGCTTTGTTTGGATCCAGTTTGCACAGCTCTTTTTCAATATAATCTAATTTGATTCCAGTATCTGGGGTTACCTGGATGTCACTAGGACAACTTACCACCCCTTTTGTAGAGCCAAACTGTTTTGCGTAAGATTTTGTAAATATATCTATAATCTGTTGTGTCTGAGAATAAATTTTAGAATCTGCACACAGTTTATCAATTTGTGTATCTTTACTCCTTCCACATCTTATGTTATCTATAAAAGGTTTCCTATTATGCTCAATATCTTTATATAAATTTTCTTCAAATTTTTCTTGATCTTGTCTAACACTATACTTAATCTGTTTGTCCAGCTCATTTATTTCAGTTTTCAAAGTTGTAGTTCGACCTCTCTTCCATTTATATTTTTTGTCTCTCATCTTAATCCGGCATCTTGTTCTTATGGAAATATACCCCCCTGATGTTATGTGCCTAGATCCTGATGTTAAACATTTTTTCGACTTTTTGCACTCAAACAATTTCTCTTTCAAAACTTTCCACTTTCCATCTGCAGTTTTTCCACTGAACACCTCACTCCAGTTATTTTTACATAGCAACTTTTTTGCTTCCCTATAATCTGTAATTAACCTTCTGTGCATTGGCTTAGATTTCAGTTTGGCAGAATTATGTAGAAACAAATTAACCTTTATGACCCCATGAGCAGTGCACATCAATGGTGGTAAAACCTGACTTGAAGTTACAGTAATTTCTTTAGGAACACAAACAATATCTAGTATATTCCGTTCCCTGGTAGGTTTTTTTTACAATCTGAAGCATTTGTTGTTCCTGAATATACTCTGTGAATAATTTCTTTACTAATGTTGTTGAATCAATATTATTCCAGTCTGTTTCTGGTAAATTTAATTCCCCAGCTAATATTATTCTTCCCTCCTGTATTTCATGTAAGAAATGCATGAATTCCTCTTGACTTTGGTGGTCTGTACACTCCAACAATTCATAGGTTGTTCATAGGTTGGTACTAGGTTATCGGCCCGAGGGCCTATGCAAGACGAGCCATAACAATTCCCTGGATATTTCTTCCCACAATATTTATTTCTCTGGACCCCTGTCTAGCAGGGCAACTGACATGATCCCTGGGGTGAATTTCCTATCTCCCATCCAATCATCAAGGTTCCTTTTGAAGAGGGCCAATGAGGCGCTCTGCTTGACATGTATGGGCAGTCTATTCCAGAGAATGGGGAGTGTCTGGGTCAGGAACCTATCCCTCCAGCATGTTTTGTTCATTGTGATGACAAGGTTTAGATCCCTGGAGCGTGTGGCTCTGAGGGATTGGGATTTCTCTAAGTGGAGCATGTCCAACAGCTCAGGGTTTGACATGGCCTTGTATGTTAAGCAGAGATCTCCTCTGAGTAGACGATATGCCACAGAGTATAGCTGGAGTTTTTTAGACGATCAGCATATGGCATCTGCATTAGGCCTGTGATTCTTTTAGTGAGGTATTTCTGTGGCCTTTCCAGCTGTTGTAGATGTCTTGTGAGGTACATACCAAACGGGGCATTATACTCTATAATGGGTCTAATGAGGGATGAGTACAGTGGGACAATGACCTCCTTTTTGCTGGATGAAAAGCCCTTGGTGATGAGGTGTGCCACATAGAAGGATTTCCTGATTGTTGTGGTGATGTGGTTATCGAAAGCGAGACCACTGTCCACCTGTGTCCCTAAGTCTCTCATCACACTTTTGATGTTTAGTGTACTGCCGCCTATGTGGTAATTCATGGGTACATGTTTTTTTCCAAAGGGAATAACTATACATTTCTTGGCATTAAGCTTGAGCCCATGGCTCTGGCACCAGGCATCTGTTTCTGTAAGGCCCTTTTGTAGACTATCCACATCATTTGGGGATTCAGTAATGGCTCCCAGTTTGCAGTCATCTGTGAACTTTGTTAGCCAGAGTCCCTTAGTGTTGGCCTTTACATCAAAGAAGTAGATGCCAAACAAGAGTGGTCCCAGGACTGAACCCTGAGGTGGTACTCCACTTGTCACTTGTCTGGAGCTGGATTTGGAGTCGGCTACTTTTACAGTGTGGGTTCTGTCAGTAAAGTTGTCTTTATTGTCACAGTTACACAGTCTATAGTATTGGTATTATCATTGAACTTGTAATAATCACAAGTCTCATAGCTATCTTTATTGCCTATCATAACACCTCCACCTGATTTTTTGTTAGAATGTCTGTTACAGTAAAAACATTTATACTCTGACAGAACTGGTTTCCAGTCATTGTTCTTTAACCATGCTTCACAAGCTATAACAACATCAATCTTGTGGGAACGTAGCAACTTTTCTAATAAAAACACTTTATTATTAATGCTCCTAGCATTAACAACCATCAGAGATGCATCAAATGTTGCTATCTGTGAACTGTTACATTTTTGACCTGGCAAATATCCTGGCTAGTGTTTGTCAAATATTGCAAAATATCTGCTGCAAAAATTCTCTTCCCTGATCTAGACAAATGCACACCATCCTGTCTGAACATGTGTGCCCAAAAGAAGGCTTGGATGCTCTATACATTTCCATTTTTTAAAACAGGACAATTTTTCCCTGTAGGTGTTTATCCAAAAAATATTTTCATTCACAGTGACCTGACTATCCTTTCTATAGGTGATTTGTGAAAAATATGTCCTAACACCAGTACAAGCTATACTATCTAGGAGGGCTGTCAGTTCCCAACTAACAGTCAGAGAATCTTTGCTGGTGACATCATTTATACCAACATGAATAAAAACAGATCCATACTTCCTTACATTAAGGCGTTCCAAGGCTTGTTTCACATCTTCTATTTTTCCTCCTGGCAAGCATAACACTACTGAATGTTCATTATCATCTCTGCAAATATAAGTATCAGTTCCTCTAATAACTGAATCTCCAATTACAAGAATATCTTTGCTGACCATCTCTGAAGAATCTTCAGCTCTATCAATTGTTACGAAGGATAGATCTTCATCACTATTAGTCTTACTATTAGTCTTATTAATTCCACTGTTTTCATTGCGTATTAAATTCTCATCCAGGCCTGCTAGCCAGCCCTAACTCCTCTTGAATGTCTCCATCCTTCCTCAGCTTTGGGAATCAACTCAAGTTCATAGGTTGGTACTAGGCTATCAGCCCTAGGGCCTATACAAGCCTAGCCATAACAATTCCCTGGCTGTTTCTTCCCACATTATTTACTTTCCTGGACCCCTGTCTAGCAGGGTGACTGATGTGATCCCTGGGGTGAATTTCCTTTCTCCCATCCAATCGTCAAGGTTCCTCTTGAAGAGGTCCAAAGAGGCACTCTGCTTGACATGTATGGGCAATCTATTCCAAGAGTCTGGGGAGTCTCTGGGTCGGGAACCTATCCCTCCAGCATGTTTTGTTTATTGTGATGACAAGGTTTAGATCCCTGGAGCGTGTAGCTCTGAGGGATTGGGATTTCTTTAAGTGTAGCATGTCCAACAGCTCTGGGTTTGACATGGCCTTGTATGTTAAGCAGAGATCGCCTCTGAGTAGACGATATGTGACAGAGTATAGCTGGAGTTTTTTAAGGCGGTCAGCGTAGGGCATCTGCTTTAGGCCTGTGATTCCTTTAGTGAGGTATTTCTGAGGCCTTTCCAGTTGTTGCAGATGTCTTGAGAGGTACATACCAAATGGGGCATTGTATTCTATAATGGGTCTAATGAGGGATGAGTACATTGGGACAACGCCCTCCTTTTTTCTGGATGAAAAGCCCTTCGTGATGAGGTGTGCCACATAGAAGGATTTCCTGACTGTTGTGGTGATGTGGTTATCGAAGGTGAGACCACTGTCCACCTGTGTCCCTAAGTCTCTTATCACACTTTCTGTGGTTAGTGTACTGCCACCTATATGGTAATTCATGAATACATGTTTTTTACCAAAGGGGATAACAATACATTTCTTGGCATTGAGCTTGAGCCCATGGCTCTGGCACCAAGCATCTGTTTCTGTAAGGCCCTTTTGTAGAGTATCCACATCATTTGGGGATTCAATAATGGCTCCCAGTTTACAGTCATCTGCAAACTTTGTTAGCCAGAGTCCCTTAGTGTTGACCTGTACTTCAGAGAAGTAGATGCCAAACAAGAGCGGCCCCAGGACTGAACCCTGAGGTACTCCACTTGTCACTTGTCTGGAGCTGGATTTGGAGTCGGCTACTTTTACAGTGTGGGTTCTATCAGTAAGCCATTTAGCAACCCATTGGGTGACATAGGGATTAATGCCCAACTTAGTAAGTTTATCTATGATTCCAGAGTGGGGGATGGTGTCAAAGGGCTTGGCAAGGTCTAGATAGGCTGTGTGGACCACCTTACCCTTGTCCATGGCTCTGGAGACTGATTCAAAGAAGTCAATCAGGTTCAGGAGACAAGATCGGCCCTTCACAAACCCAAACTGGGTAGGGTCCAGTGTTTGAAGGTTGCCAATGTCTTTGTTTATAAGTTCCATGATAATACGCTCCATGGCCTTGCAGATGAGGCTTGTCAGACTGATGGGACGGTAGTTTCCGGGATCCAAGGTGGATCCCCTTGTGGATTGGGATAACTGTAGCTCTGCGCCACTCAGTGGGCACGAAACCTGAGGTGAGGCTATGATTAAACATGACACTTAGGTGAGGTGCCAGTTCATATTGTAGTTCATGTAGTACACAGCCCGGGATGTCATCTGGTCCCATGGATGCTGTATTCTTGGCTTTAGAGAGTGCATTTTGTACCTGTGTGGCCGTTATTACTGGAATTTGGCAATCTTCCGGTATTGAGATGGGCCATTTACGGGGTGAGAGGGGGTGAAGTTGGCACTGAATCGATCTGCCAGGATATTGGCAATATCCTTCGGATCAGTATATTTAATGCCATTCTGTTTTAGCTCAGAGCAGATCTGAGCATTGCCATTTAGATTCTTGACATAGTTATAGAATGCTTTGTGGTTGTCTTTGGAATCTTTGGCAATTTTATTTTCGTAACTAGCTTTGGAGGATTTTATGAGGCATCTCAGTTTCTTACTGAGGCTAGTAAGGAGTTTTGCATCCTGGGATTTTCCTCTTTTCTGCAAAAGTTTCTTCCTTTTGTTGTAAAGTTTGTTTATGGCAGGGGACCACCAGATTGGCTTCCTTTTTTTGGATGAGAGCATTTTGGTTCTATTTGGGATGATACGATTCATGCATGAGTGGATGTGCTCGTACAGTGCCTTAGTGTAGGATTCAGCAGTTGAACGTTCAGTTCCCGTCTGCATGGGTGTCATGAAGTTTGTCACTTCTGACTTGAGTAGCATGAAGTTGGCTTTGGAGAAGTTTTTTATGGTGGTTTCTTTACTGGGGGGTGGGGGTGGGATGTGGATGTTAAGGGTGATTAGCTTATGGTCAGACCTGACTGCAACAGTGAAACACGAAAAACATAGTACAGTTGTGTACACTCACCATAAATGTAGGTGTTTGAGAGTATTCACTGTTGCAGTCCTGGTTTTCCTCCAGCCCAAAGTTTTTCTCTATCCTTTCTACCTATCCTCTATATGGCCATTTTTTATGGCAGGGGTATTTACTTTTTACTGGTGGTGTTTCACACCATATACTAGCTTCCTATTTGGGGGGCTCCTGACATCTGGGGCAAGACAAACTGATGTAATGGCATCGGCTGCCTGTTTTATATGCCTGACGACCTGACGTCATGGAAGAGGTGACGGCATCTGACGCAGAAATCCCAAGACTCTGGTATTCAGGCCGACTGAGGGCTACCTGCAGGCAGATAACCCAAGTGTGATGACTGCAACAGTGAATACACTCGAACATCTACATTTATGGTAAGTGTACACAACTGTACTTTCTTAATCACTTGCACAAAAAGACAGACTGTACTTATTTTTTTGAGGTAGGTAAAGTTTAAATTTTTAGTAATCATTTGTTTGCCATTTATGTTAAAATACTAGTTATGATTATTAATGAGCTATTTTGAGTTATTAATGTATTTAATCATGTTCCAGCATTGCTGCTACTTATATGTTCATTTGTTAATTATATATTGCTCCCTTGTCATGACTGAAAAAGTTCATTAGATTGGATCACCTACCTGGTTAACAGATTGAAATAAATTAAATAAATAAATCCATTGGCAGGTTTGTTAGTATAAGGGCTACAACTGGAAGAATCATCATTCTAATCACATTGATTGTACTGATTTGTGTGCATGTTTTATGCCTTCCCCCTCCAGTATTCCTTGTATTTTCTCTCTGTGCTTTTCAAAATTATTTTGTATTGTGTGTCCCTTAATGTCTGTCTTACAAATACTGATGAATGTTTGGGGTATTCCCTCTCCTCAGTAGGTCCCACTCCTTCCTCTTCTTTTCCTCCTTGTATCATGATCACCACTGTCTTTTTCTGGTTCCATCTAAACCCTGAGGCCATTTCAGACTTTACAGAAAATGGCATTATTTTCTGTATGGCCATCACACCAGTTGTGCTTTTTTCTCACTTCTATTGTGAGGTATTCCATGAGTAGTGTGGTGAAGGCCTGGGGATACAGGCCACTTCTGTCTTGTCCTCTTTTTAGCATCTTGGCAACACTTCTGTTTGCCATTACCTCTATTTCTGGCTCATTATAAATTGCCTTGATCAGTCCCATACATTTTCCCACATTTGTTTTATTTTTTCCCTAGCATCTCCCTGAAGAATTCCCATTGACCGTGTCAGAGGCATTTTGCAGGTCAAAAAAGATGGTTTCACCCCGTTAGTTCTTTTCTGGTCATAAACCCTTTTGAAGTCTACCAGTTAATTTCTGCCCTTCATCCTTTTTCAAAACCATTGTGCCCATCCTATATTATTCTTGGGTGAATCTCATCCAGTGTCCATGCCATCACTTTGTAATTGATGATCTGAAGTTGTTGCTTTCATATGATCTTCAACCTGAGGGACTCTGATCTGGCACGGATCCGACTGCGCCACATACTCCAACATTGGATCCAAAGTCCAAGCTCTTCCCCTACCCATAAATCCCCACTGTCCCTCCTCCCTCAGATCTCATTTGCCGCTCATTTGACCAGCAGAGATTCTCCAATGTTCCAAGCTCTGGGTGTTGTAAGTGCTCTTTTTTGGGTTCTTTTTTTCTATCCTTTCTCCTTAATCTGAAGGGCCTTCTCCCCCCTCCTGCAGAGGTCTCTTCTACTTCCTTTTCTGCCCCAGCTTCTGGGACTCAACCTCCCACTAAGAAGTCTGGGGATGGAGACAAGCTCCGATCTAAAGAGTGGGATCGAACTAGGAAGCTGCTCTCCCTCGGCTGAACTGCCAGCTAAGTCCCACCCAGATCCAAGCCGGAGTTACCCTCTGCTGTGGTCTCCTCACTTTTCCCCAGAGTGAGAGACCTCTCAGGCTTAGTCCCCTGTGTCTACTTCTCCCTGGCACCATTCCAGGCCCAGGTCAGTAGCCTCTCCAGTCCAATCCACTCTGAGTCTGTCCAAAGCTGAGGAGGACAGGATGATACTGAAATTCCTTTGGGCCCACATTCAGCAGGGAGTCTTGCCTGCTCCGTCCCCCTCTGTGGCTGGGAGCATGCAGTCCGCCTTTCTCCCTATTACTACTTCTCTGATCTGACCCCTGGTTTGAGTCCTTGGGTCCAAGGTTCCCGGATGTCGAGGGATCTGTGCAGATGGTCCCTGGTACCTCGACTCTGACCATTGCCTTGAATGGTTCAGCTCTGATATTTTTGGAGCCGACTGACTCTCGGAGCCGTAGCCTCAGGGTCAGATCCGAGAGGATTTCAACCTTTAGGCTTTTGGCGTCATCCCTTCCCCTCAGAGCCTTGCACCGGAAGGCTCTGCTATGGCTCCCCCCTTGGCACAGATGGTGGCAGATCCAGTCTCTGCTCCGGCTGTCCTGCGTTTGGGGATCCGTTCGCCTTCAGCATTCGAGGTGGTGGAGAGGGTTCTCTCAGCTCCTTCAAGAGCCTTGACACACACTTCCTTGGATTCTGTCCTGGCTGTGTCTCTGGGCCAGAGTCTGCCATCCTGCCCTCTCTGGGACAACCTGTCATCAGTTTGTCCCAGAAAGTTCCCATGTGGGAGCTCCCCAAGGCCTACCTGGAATTCTCCCCTGAGGAGGCCCTTTGGAATTGTACTTGTAAGAGGAGGCACTTAGACTCCCTACTGGAGTCTCTCACCAACAATACAAACTTGGAGGAAGGGGAGGGTTCCACCAATCACCTTAGAGGATGTCCTTTTTGGAGACATCATGAAGATCCTTCGTCAATGTGGTGGGTTGTCTACCGTCAAACTCGACCCGGACGAGTCTGTATTTCTAAAGGTGTTTGGCATAGGACGTTCTGCCTCCTGGGTGTCCCCTCCTTAGTGGATCTCATCTCTTCTAGGGCATGGAAGGAACCAGACACAGTTGAGCCCGTCCCCAGATGCATGGACAAAGTGCTTAGCACCCCATCTGTCAAACCCCACTGGTCCAAGTGGTCCCCAGTTGATGCCATGGTGGTTGCTGTGGCCAACAAGAAGGAGCTGGCTCAGGAGAGCTCCTTGATACATCCTGCAGACAGGGAGTTTTGGGTGATGGATCATTTTGGGAAGTGGACCTACATGTCAGCCACCTTTGCCTTACATATGCTGAATTATTTGGCACATGTAATCAGACTGCAGAGGGACCTGTTCAAGAAGGTTGCCGAGTCTGCCCCAGGGTCCATGTCAATGGAGAAGGTTTTTTTCCTCCCGCATGGCTACCCTCACTTCCATTTTGAATATATCCATGAGGCCTCTCTCACATGGTACCAAGGGTGCCTCCAGCGCTGCAAGAAAAGGCGTAGCCATTAGGCAGCATGCCTGATTCCAGCTTTACCCTTTTTTGAAGCCCTTTAATGCCTCTTTCATGAAGCTCCATACAATGGTTCCACCTTGTTTGGAAAAATGGTTTGTGATAGTTTAACTCAGAGGGAGAAGGATGGTAAGACCTTGTCTGCCATCATGAGCCATTTCTCCACCCCACAACAATCCTTTTCAAGGAATCATCATGGGGTCAAGAAGATGTGGTTTTGGAAGTCTCAAGGTTCTTCCCAAGATGCTAAGGATTCGCCTTCCCCAGGGGCAGAGGGGGATACAACAGATGTCGCCCTTGTGGAAATGGGGGTCCGAAGAACCAAGGGTCTCAGGATTCATTCCCAGACAGACCCTTCCAGCAATCCTGAGGGGTTGCCCAACTGCTCATCTCTGGAAGCAGTCGGGGGGCAGCTATCTCTGCACCCAGCAGCCTGGGAGTCAATTACGAATGATCTTGGGTTCTGCAGATCATATCCAGAGGTTACTCAATTCCCTTTCCTCATCTTTCCATTCCTCCCAGACATGCCACCCAGTCAACAGGAGGAGGCAGCTGGAGAAATTACCAGGCTGCTTGCAAAACAAGTCATCCAGCCCATACCCCTAGACCAGTCTGGATCAGGCATTTATTCCAGGTTATTTTTGGTGCCAGTGAAAATGGGGGACTTAAGACTCATTCTGGATCTTTCACACTGAAACTGTCAGTTGCCAAGATGAAATTCTGGATGCTCACCCTTCAATCCATTCTGCCCTTCCTGCAGATGAATCACTGGATGTGCTCAGTGGACCTCCAGGACGTGTATTACCATATCAAGATGGACAGATGCTCTCAGATGATCCTCTGATTCCAGCTGGGAGCCAATCATTTTCAGTTCAGAGTGCTCCCCTTTGGTCTAACCACCACCCCCTGGGTATTCACCAAAGTGATTGCAGTAATGGCGGCTCACCTGCAGCTGCAGGTTTTCAGGTCTTTCCCTACCTGGACGATTGGCTCCTCTCCACTCCCTCCAGGCATCAGCTGACTTGGGCCAGGGATCATCTCCTTCAAACTGCTCAGCCCCTAGGTATTACCATAAACCCAACAAGTCTCAGCTGGCAGCAGTTCAGGTACTGGATTTCTTAGGTGCTCGGCTAGACACTACTCAGGGCAAGGTGTTTCTACCTCCGGACAGACTGTTATCTCTCTGCCATCATGTGCTAGGCATTCTGCAAGCCCACCTTCCCCCCGGTAACCTTAGTTCTTTGGGTGTTGGTGTCCATGGCAGCCACAATCACTTTTGTCCCAACCACGCACCTCCGTATGAGGGTTCTGCAATGGAGCTTAGTGGTTCAATGGTCCTTGCTAGATCTTCCTTTGTCGCATCTTGTTTGACTGTCTCATGTTTGCAGGGACCCCCTTCTTTGGTGGCTCCAATCCCCGGACCTATTTTGACATTTTGAAATCTCCCCCAATGTATTTCATTGTAGATTGCCTTTCAGTAATTGTTTAATTTTATTGGTTTTAATTGTTCTCATGAGATTATTGTTGCTTTTGAGCTTTAAATATGTGCATTCAGAGTTTGTATCTCATTGTGTTGGATCTGATGAAGGAATTGTTTCCAAAAGCACTTATCCTGTTAGCAGTTCATTAAATTTTATGCTTCGAGCCATGGTAGCCCTACTGTTGTTTTTTTCATTTTGGATTACTGTGTCTACAGAAGGGCTTTTGGTTATCATTGTGTTGTTTTATTTGACTTTTGACTAAAAAGATAGATCTGATGTTGTCATGGTTCAGATCTGACTCTGATGCTTTTTCCAGCTCATGGAACACTGCAACTCTCAAGCTTCTCCCTTACCCACAATCCCCTAGTCACATAACATACCACAGATCTCGTTTGCTGCCTTCACGTACGGACATGATCACTGCAAACTCTCAAGTTAGCTAGCTAGTTTTTGTGAGTAAAACTATCAAAATTTATCTGTAAACATCTTTTCTCTATATATATTTCTGCTATCCTCCCTTATTTAGTACATTTTTTGTGTAATCTTTTTACCATAGCTGGTATTCATTTTTCCTTGTACAAGTTGAGTACTTCTGTAACTACCATCATTGGTAACTATTCCCCCTTTTCTCTTTCTCTTGTTTCTTCATAGGAAAAAAAGCAATCCTTTTATATAGTAAAATGTATGACTTGTGGCCATAAGATACCATTGCCTGATGTGCACAATAAATGTGCCTATTGTCTAGGCCCTGTGCATCTAGACTCCAATTGTGACATCTGCAAAGGTTTCAATCCCAGAGCTCTCTCTGATAGATAAGAAAACCAAATTGATATTGAAAGGTTTGCTCCCTTCTAAGTCATCAGAAACATCATCTGGGGCCTGGACCTCCAAGAAATCAGAAAAGAAAGATCCAAAAAAGCATTCCCAGGATCTGACGTCTTCTTCAGCTCTGGGTTCAGAACCTCCACGCAAAGTTTTGAAACCTTCAGATCTAACCTCCTCAGATCCAAATGCTAAACCTGACAAATCTCCTGGAATCAGATTCCCCATTTTTGGTCTTGGATCCAGTTTTGTTTCATCTACCCTCACCTTTCTTAGGTAGGTCTCCTAGGCACCATCACTCGAGCATCTTTGACAGTATCTTCAACTCATTCCTCCAGCAGTCTGACTGAGGCTGATGTGGACGGATGATGAGGAAATTCCTCTTAATACAAATTCTGATGGGATTTCTTCTGGCTCCAACCCCATCAGGTCCAGAGACCTTGGTAAGTACTACCCAACAATGCAGGTTCCTTCTCTGATCCAACCTTTGGTTTCAGAGCAGTTGGATCTGAAGATTCTGGAGTCTGCATTGGTTCTGAAGATCATGGTATCTCCAACTCCAGTGGCATTTCTGAGTGGCCTGGCTCCAAGCACTTCAGAGCCAGATGACTCTCAGAGCCATAGTGTTGGCACCGGGTCTGGGATGTTTGAGTCGATTCCAAAGTTGTCAGAGCCATCTGTGCCCCTTGGAGCTTTGGTGTTAGTCTGGCTCCAACTCCTTCCTCAATAGTCTGCCTTCAGAACAAAGGGAGCCAATGGGCTTGAGGCATGTTTTTTCAGAGCCATCAGTTTCTTTCTCCCCGAAGCATTCTGCTTTCGAGGTGGTGGAGAGAGCTTTCTCTCTTCCTAGACTCAGGATGTTTCCCCCCTCCTTGGCTCTGACTTCCCATCTCCATTCATCTCTGTGTCTTGAGCCTCAACTTCCTGTTTCATGGGGACAGTCAGCCCAAATAAGTCACAAGGATAACTAGCAGGGTATACTTATTTCTTCCAATACTTCTGTGGAGCATCCCACTGAAAAACTTCTGAGAAAGAAAAAGTACAAGAGGAGGCAGTTGGACTCTCTGCAAGTGTCTGTCACAGTGGATACCAATTTTGATGAAGTGGAAGGGACCCCAAGATCAATACCTAATAATGTCACCTTTGGAGACATTTTAGAACTTTTGAAGCAAAGGGGTGGTTGGTCTCCCTACAACCCTTCCCAAGAGGAGTCTGTATTCTTGGAGGCTTTTGGAGCTGGCCTGTCTGCCTCCTGGATGACTCCACCCGGTGACAAGTTTATTGATTTGGTCTCTCGATAGGAGCGGAAGGAACCAGGCACTATTGAGCTGATCCCCAAGAGACCAGATATGATCCTGACTCGAGGAAATAAAGTTCTGGAGCAAGGGAGTACCAGTTAATGCCATGGTTGTAGTGGGAGCTATGAAGAAGGAACTAGCAGAACAGAGATCATCTGTCCACCCCTCCTAACAGGGGTCTAGGGCGCTGGACAGATTCTGGAAGCATGTATATGCTTTAGCAACTTTTGCTCTTCATTTCCTGAATCATTTGGCACACTTCACAAGACTCCAGAGGGATTTGATTGAGGAACTCACCAAATCCCTCTCTGACTCCATATCTGCCAAGGTAGAGTGTGCCATTGCATTGCAGTTGGCTACCCTCCAATTCATTTCAAACTCGTCCATGAGACTCATCTCACATGTAGCTGAAGGTACCTCACGGGCAGCGGGTTCAGGCATTTCCATCAGGAGGCATGCTTAGATGCACTTGTGTGGTTTTATGTAGCCCTTCAAGTCTTCCTTTGTCAATGCTTCCTTTGAAGGAAGTTCTTTATTTGGCCCTAGACACTCTTCAGGAAGGTAAAACCCTGTCTGTTGTTGGCATATGTCTTTGAACTCTTCAAAGAACTTTTTCTAGAAACCAACAAGTTGAAAGAAAAATGTGTTTCAGAAAATCCCAGGGTTCATTTCAGGATCCATGTGGAGATAGGTTCCCCCAGGGTGGAATTCTAATTGAAGACACTGACCACATGGCAGAGGTAATCCGGGATCTAGAGATGCATTCTCTGACAGATCCTACTAGCGCTCCTAAAAGGAGGCCTGATTATCCATCTCTGGAGGCAGTCAGGGTAATATCCCTACACCACAGTGCCTGGCTAGAGATTACAAAAGATTCATGGGTGCAGAGGATTATCTCCATAGGTTATTTAATACCCTTTTCCCTACCGACCTCTTTGATTGTAAACAAAATCCCCAGTGTTCCACCCAATCAGAGGGAAGCAGCAGCACAAGAAATAAACAAGCTGCTAGAAAAAAAGTCATCCAAGAAGTCCCCCAGACCAGAGAGAGTCCGGAACTTACTCAAGGTTCTTTTTAGTGCCAAAGAAAATGGGACTGGAGACCAATTTTGGATCTTAGTAATCCGAACAAGTCAGTTCAGTACAACAAGTTCCACATGGTTTTGGTTCAGTCCATTCTACCTTTTCTGCACAAAGATGACTGGATGTACTTGATAGATCTTCAGGTTGCATACTATCACATAAGAATGAACAGATGGTCCAGGAGATATCAATGCTTCTGGCTGGGAGCCAGTCATTACCAATTCAGGGTTTTGGCCTTTGGTCTCACCACAGCCCGCAGAGTGTTCAACAAGTGTATGTCAGTAGTAGCAGCTCACTTGAGGCTACAGGGATTCCAGGCATTTCCAAATTTGGACGACAGGCTCGTAACCGCTCTGACCAGGCATCATCTCATCAAAGCATGACACTGTGTATTTCAGTTATGCTGTCACCTGGGAATTATCATCAATAACAAAAAATCTCAACTTGAACCAACTCAGATGTTGGAATTCATTGGAGCTTTGTCCAATGTAATTGCAGACAAGTTAAGCAGGGCCATTCTGATGTCTCACTAGTGGTCCCTCAATTTGAAGGTTGCAGAAAGGATTTTCCGTCAGTGGGGACAAACCGTGCTGTGATCTCTCTCCCTTCAAAAACAAGTGCAGGAGGTTCTTTGCCCTGATACCCCCAGTAGGGGAGTCAGCAAGGGCCGGTCTACTTCACAATTGGTCCCCTGGTCTCCTTTTCGCATATCCTCCATTATTTCTAATTCCCAAATTTCTTCAGAAAGCATCTCGATTGAGAAACACAGTTATCCTCATTGCCCTTTAACTGGCCTCATCAGATTTAGTTTCACTTTCGTTGACCTCATCTACTTCACCCACCATGGATTCTGGATCCAGTTCCAGACCTTATGTCTCACCCAGTAGACATAGCATATCCGGTCATTCCAGGCCTAAAGTTGACCGCATGGTGTCCTCCGCTTCCATTGATTGCTAGACAGCCCAGGCTCTTCTCCCCTGTCCACTGCATTCTTTTATCCTCCTCCAAAACTTCCACTAGAAAACTTTACAGAAGTAAATGGAAAATATTTTTTTTCGTTGGCACAGCAAAAAAAAAAAACATTGATCCCTTTTCAACACTGGTTCCTAAAGTTCTTGAATTTTTAGCTGCAATTTTCAATGAAGGTACTAGCTGTTTTACTGTTAAAGTACAATTAGCTGCCATTTTCAATTTTCATATAAGAGTAATAATTCATCTTTAACTTCTTCCAAACTTTATAAAGCCTTTCTAAGAGGAACTTTTCTTCTTAGACCCTTATTAAAAGACCTCAGTCCTCCGTGAGATTTAAATATTGTTTTACAATCATTGACACAATCTCCATTTGAATCATCAGCTTAGCGTGGACTAAAAATTTTCACCTGGAAAACTGTCTTTTTAGTGGCCATTACCTCTGCTTGAAGAGTTTCAGAACTATAGGCCCTGCCTTCCAAACCTTATTTGATTTTTCATAAGCTAGGGTAGCCTTACGAACCAACCCCTGTTTTCTTCCTAAGGTAGAGCAGAATCGAGTATTAATCAGGTTATCAACCTTCCAGTTTTCTTTCAAAGTTTCTCTAATAAAGGAGAATATATGTTCCACCTTTTGGATGTTCACAGACAGAACCAAAAATTTGAGGAAGTCAGAACAGTTGGTTCTTTTTCAGAATCAAAATTAGGCAAACCACTCTCTAAAGTGACTCTAGATTGTGTTACCTTTGTTTACAAAAATTGGGTTTGCCTTTACCAAACCCACCAAAAGTTCATTCCATCAGGTCTCTGACAACTTCCTCAGCCTTTTTATCTAGATCTTCATTGGCTGATATTTGTGCAGCCTCAACTTGGGCTAATCCGCATACCTTTTTTGTTCATTACAAATTGGATCTGGTCTTTAGGGGAAGAGCAGCATTTGGCTCAGAGGTGCTCAGGAATATCCTTCCATAGAGTCCTCCCGGGATATATGTAGTTGGAAACTCTGTCCCAACAGTTGAGGAATGAATGATAAAAAAAAAAGTTATGTACTCAGCATAATGTTCCATCTGTTTTTTTTTTTTTTAAACAAGAAACTTCTTTATTAAATTATTACTTATTACATAGGCAGTCATACATTTATATAAATGAAAACAAACCATATTGGCATCATCCCAGCTGCAAACATTCTCCATCACAAACCACATTGATATAATCCTAGTTGCAAACATTAGACATCACTTATAATCTACCCAGTCATTGTCAGTCAAACATTACATAGCTCATTCAAGTCATGCTTTCTTTTAAACCTCATTGTGTTGTTCCCACAATTTGTCATTTTTTTCCTGTGTAATTTGCACCTACCAATTTTTAAAGATCCTAATTCCAGTTATTTTATTTCCGTTACTATATTCACTACTTCTAGTACAGTTGGTTTAGGCTTTGATTTTCATTTTCTAGTAATTGCTTTTTTGGCAGACAGTCTATGTCTAGGCAGTTCCGATTCTGTGTCATAGCTCAGAACAGTAATTTCCCTAGGTAGACTGATTTGCTCACCCAGTATCTCCAACAGAGTAGTCTGCAGGGAATATTTAAAGTCTACCAACTCATTACACTCCCATAAAATATGTTCCCAATTACCTCTTTCTTCCCCATCATACCTCCAACATTTGTCTACCTGAGGAAAAATTCTGTGGAATCTACTTGGGATATACAAATATCTTTGTAAACATTTCCAGGCAAAAAAATCCTAAATCTTCTAGATTTTGTTGTATATTTGAGAGAAATACATATATGACTTGCTTATCCAATCTCTCTTCCCAATCCTTTCTAACCTCCTCTGATTGAGTCTTATAGTTATCATGCAATATTTTAATATGCTCTACTAGTTATTCCTTTTTAATGGCAGCTTCTGTTCTATATTCTACTAAAAATTCTACCAGTGCTTGTCTTTCATTTAGGAACCCCCCATTTCTTACTCTTTGCCTATACTCTGATAACAATCAAGGCTATCGGAGCTTGTTGGAGATTTGGGATGCATGGCTAGGCTTAAATTCTTGGCGTCTTCCTATTCTGTTACCTTTCCCTGTGTAGCTATTTGCTCCCAGTACCTTGGTTCCTTTGCCAGTTTTCTCCAATATTCCAGCCCCCTCTTGCCTATTGTTTATATCCCTAATTGCAGTTATCCCTATCGGCAGATTCTCCTTTCTCCATTCCCGTGTTGGCTTAGTTCTTAGAATACTTTTTGCTACTTTGCAAATATAATATTCTGTATGATTATCGTTATTCTGCTTAAAGATTTGCATCCAAAATCCCAATCTGTCCTTGTTTCTTGAGCTTTCCCCAGTTTTAACATCATCCCTTTTCACTTTGAATTATAGATGTGATGTTGTCCTATCTCGCCTTCATTCTTACCAAGTTGGGTTCGGATTTGATCCTAGGATCTGACTCGGCCTTTATTTTCAAGCTTGAGGTCTCCTGCTAGCTTGTGGCTAAACCGCTATCCCAGCATGAACTAGAACCATCTCCAGATCTTGTTTACTACTAAACAAGATTGGGTGGTAATCTGTTAGCCCTGGCTAAGTATATTTTTCTATTTATCTGTATTTTGCTATTATTGCTACTTTTTTCTAGCTAAAATAACTTCTTTGGCATTTTGCTAAGTTGTTTGTATAACTAGCTATCCCTTGTCGCTATTAATGTTGGTTTTCTTGCTTTTGGCCATCATCTTTCTTTTGGCCGTGATATTTCTCCTCCCGGATTGTTTAATAGATTACTGTTACAGTTTAAATTAGAGGACTGTAACATAGCCCATTTTAGTTAGAGGGCTTTTGTCTCTTATTTTCTGCTAGTTTTTTGACAGAGTCTATTTAACTTAGAGGACTCTGTCTCTTCCCTTTCTCTTCTGTGTTTTCCATTTTTCTGACAGCTTCATCCGTTTAAGTTAGAGGCTGTAGCTTACTTTTATTATTATAGTAAAAAAAAATTCTGTCCCGTTTTATTTTTTCCTTGAAAAATGTCTGGTAAAGATACTAAGCCATCGGGCTTTAAAAAATGTGAGCAATGTGGAAAGGAAATGCCCCTGAGTGATAAATACACACTATGTAATTATTGCCTTGGGGGGCGTCCATCTCCGGGAGTTGTGTTCTGTCTGTCATGCTTTTAATCAGAGAGCCCTCCTGGAGAGGAAAAACAAACTCATACTAAAAGGACTTTTAAAAACCCCATTCCCAGAGGGACTGGAAGAAGGTCCGCGTTTAATCAAATCAGACAAGTCTCCCTCCTCTAAATCAGATAAATCTGGAAAGAGATCTTCCTCATCCTCTTTATTGGAGCCTTCAAAAAAGATTCAAAAAGTTTACTCCTCGGATCCAAAGCCTATCGCATCCGACAAAGATTCTTCTGCTCTACCACCTTCTATCTTGGTGCTGGTTGAGTTTGAGCTATGGAGCCGGTCTCCTACCCCTACGCTTAGATCTCCAGTTTTACATAGGTCTAAGTCTCCCACCTCCTTGACTTGGTTTTCTAGGAGTCTGTCAGATGATGATGTGGATTGAGTGGTGCAGAGGCTTTTAAAGATACCAGCACTGGCCAAGTTATTGTTGGATCTGACCCTGAAGGCTTCAGATCATTCAACATCATCCTCTTCTGCTTCAATTCCTCCTCCGATCCTACCCCTGGTTTCTTATGCTTGTGAAGCTGTCAAATCCAAGACCTACCTCAGGTTCTTCTGAGCCAACCATGGCTCAGATGTCCTCAGCTCCATTGGAACTGGAGAATTCTAGGAGCCGACACTCTTCAGTCAGGCCAGAATAGTAATGACAGTGGTCATTACATTAATGCGGGTGTGGATTTGGATAACTGTCAGATGAATTCTAATGAGAGGGATGGTTACCCACAACAACAATTTCAATCACAACAAAAAAACTACAGAGGGGGAGGGGTAACAAATGGTCCTCGAATGTACATTACCACCAAAGAACCTACAATACATGCAGCAACAAGAGGAACTGAATTTGGATAACTATCCATTGAGTAGATCGTAAGTAACACACCACTGTAGATTATTTGTTAACAAAGAAGGTGACTTTAACATCTACAATTACAGCGAATATGACATTGACAGTTCCCTTGTTGAGTTATTCTCTAAAGGTTTGACATTTGTACCAACAAATAAGTTTGATTTGGTGGAGTTGATTGATTTTAAGCTTTTCATACGGAAGTTAAACTTGGTTGTATTGTTAGGTAATTCATCAAGTAGACAAGATGAACTTAGGGTTACTAGTACCTTTAACCCACCAGTTAACACACTGATTAATATGTTTGAACTATTATGTGAACATGAATTTAGGGAATTTTTAGCAAACAATAATAATAGGAGAAGGAATACCAAGGAACATAACATGTCCACGGAAGAAAGATTTTTATTAACATTATTCCGTAGCCTTCCCATCCGGTTGATGAAACCCGACAAAGGGGGTGGCCTGGTGGTGATGAATTTAGAACATTATGTTAAGAAAATGTTAGAAATTTTGGAAAAAGACACATATGGGGTAGTAAGTTTGAATGAACTGAACATCGCGTATAATAGAATTAGAATGTTTATTAAAGACCTATTTATAGATGGTATAATAGACGTTCAACTTAACAACTACCTCACAATTTTATCACCGAGACTACCCCATATATTCGGTATACCTAAAATCCACAGGGGGACCCAGGACCCACCAATGAGAGCATTGGTGGATGCGAGGCAATCCATTACATACTCTTGTGCAAAGGTTGTAGACACCACCCTTAAAAAAAATTGTGATTAAAGAAAAACAGATTTGTAAGGATTCATGGTCCTTCCTGGAAAAGATCAACACTATAGAATTTAAGGAAGAGATAAACTTTCTTACTGTTGATGTCTGTGACCTTTATTCATCCATTCCACAAGACATGGGTATGGAATGGGTATTATAATTTATTAGAGCTAAGGGTACAATCGACAATGACCTGAGATTAGTGGAGGAACTGTTGGGCATTATTTTAAAAAACAACTTTGTTACATTTGATGACAAGTTTTACTGCCAAAAAATTGGGGTTGCTATGGGTTCCCCTTGTGGAGCTAGCTTTGCGAACCTGGTGATGGCTTACTGGGAAAACAATTTTGTTTTCAACAGTATGTGGTTGGAAGGAATAGTGTTCTATACAAGATTTTTGGATGACATCTTCCTTATTGTGGAGGGTGACTTCCAAATAGCTAAAAAAATGGTGTACTTCTTTAATAAAACAGCTATATTTTTGAGATTCACCATGGAATTTCGGGAACACAAAATACACTACTTGGATATGGAAGTTGAAAAAAACATTATAGAGAAATGATACATAGCTAGGATTAGGAAAACTACCTATTCAAATTCATTTTTGCACTTTACCAGTTCTCCCCCCTTACATCAGAAAAAGTCTGTGGTAAAGAGACAGCTAATAAGAGCTGCAAGAATGATCACCCTAGAAGATGACTTCAGGGTGGAGTGCGAAAAATTAAAAAGTATGGTTTTGCACAGGGGTTACCCTAGTAGTTTCCTATCCAAGGTGATTAATGAAGTACAGGTTAAAAGCTATGAAGGTACTTATAAACCTATTTTAAGGAAACATGATGGAGGTGAGTCATTGATATTAGAACACTTAGTCAACAAGAGGGCAACATTGAAGCAATTAATATTGACACAAGGAGTAATTATGTAAGTACCTATCCACTTACACTAATAATTACATTCAGCCCAATAATGGAAGAAATACAAATTTTGGCCCATCTTGTCTATGGATGGAGAAATTTACAACAAAATAGGGAATTACCCTAACATTACCTATAGGAGGGGCCTAAATTTGAAAAGTCTAATAGAATTACCAGCAAAGCCAATAAAGATTAATGTGGGCATGTATAGATGTGACGCATGTCATTTTTGTAGATACATTGACGTAGGAAATAAGTTTTGGATCAGGAATAGGACTTACTTTGTTAAAGATAAGTTTAATTGTAATAGTAAATCAGTGGTTTATTTAGCACAGTGCCAAGGTTGTCCAGCTTTCTACAGCGGTAAAACCGCCCGTAGATTACGAGAAAGAATATACGAACATGCATATGCCATTCAGAGGCATAAATTAGATAATGCCTTCGCTAGACACTGTGAAACCAACCAGGACCACCATTTCAAATTTAAAGTGATAACTCAAATTTCATCACAAACTACCAAGAGGATAGGTGAAGAAAATATGGTCAAGTTAGTACTTGAAAAAAGTGAAATATGTTGGCAGCTTAGGCTTGATGCCTGTAACCACCCAGGTTTAAATAGCATGTGTGTTGAAACTAAAGAGCTTATTAAGGTGAGAAGGAGCATGTTTGTTATTAATTATTAAATATCCAACATATAGAAACATGAAGTATTCTACTTTTGATTTAAATAATTAAAAATAATTAAATATAATATTGACTGCTTTAATGTTGGCCCTGGGTTTATACATTAATTTTTACCCACTTTCTGTTTGCTTAGATGGGTGTATATGACATGATCATTAATATACACTCAGCAGTCTTTAATCCTGGTAGGAATTCCCCTAGATTATACAGATGAAACTTGTTAGAATTGGCTATTTTATATTTCCACCTTTGCACATCATTGGTTAGGTCCTAGTCAGCGATTATTATTACTCAATTTAAATAGTTTAGACAATATAGATTTTTTGGTCTTGGTTCTTCTTTCATATATATACACATATGGTTATAGCCGTTCTATCGACTAATTAAATAATAGGAATGATAATTAATATGATGTACCATGTATTAGGTTTTTAATATTTTGCGATGTAGTAATATGATGTTATTAGTATGTCATTTTCTAAAAAAAGCTGTGTTGATTATGCAAATTTCTGGTCGTATATGTATTTGTTTACAGGATTTATTAGTGGTGGTATACATTAATGGTTTTATATAATTGTTAGTGTTTTTGGTTTAAGCAATAATGATATTCCATTTAGTTTAAGTTACTTATTTACTTGTCTGCCATATATTAAATGTATTAAATATATTAGGAGGTTTTCCAGCCACGTTAGGCTAATGACAGCTTAGTGGTGACTTGCCGTTATTATCTTTACTATTTAGTTGTATAGGTACAACTTGCCGCATGTACCGTTTTGTATTGCAGGGATGTTTTAACTTTAATTTTATTTTATTGTATTCTATTTGAGTTACTTAACATGAATTTTTATGGTTAAAATACCTTTATGGATTTCATGAAGGTAAGAAATTATTAGGTACTACTAAAAACGTGTGTATGGTTCTTTTAAGAAGTCAGATGTGAGTAACAACGCCTACCTGATGATGTCATGTAATGAGGGTTTTTTAAACCAGAATTTTAATGTAAATAGTGTTCTGAAGAAGTCTGGATAATAGCTGGATGAAAAGCACTTTTACACTGCTATTTTTGTCCTTGGTCTGTTGGATTTATTTGTTAAACCTGTGAAAACTGCAAACTATTAAAGGTGTGTCTCAACATTTCAGTGTGGAGCTACTATCTGTGTTCATTGGTTTGAAGTAATTTGACTCTTCAGTCAGGTCCAGGGGAGTGAGTCAGATCTGACAGTTGTCAGATCCAACATTGCCCTTTGGGGCCTCAGCTAGGTTGAGTTCTGCTATCTCAGCCTTGGGTTCACTGTCTTTGGTTCTGAGGGGTCCCTTGGTTTCCTCAGATCCAGAGATTTCTTTAGATCAGGGAAGTGGAGCCTTTGAGGTGATGAGGGTGCTGACTCCACAGACAGCCCCATGATCATCTTCGGATAGTCATTCCTCTAAAGCACCATTTTTTGCCACTATACCCTTGCATCCACAGGGATGCAGAGATCCTAGGCCACACGATGCCCCACAGGGCACCCCCAGTCTTCCAAAACCTCCCCAGAGTACCCTTCTGAGGAAGTCCCTTGGAAGAGGCTCTGCAA
Source organism: Protopterus annectens (assembly GCF_019279795.1). NCBI lineage: Eukaryota > Metazoa > Chordata > Ceratodontiformes > Protopteridae > Protopterus > Protopterus annectens. The sequence goes on along the minus strand of NC_056737.1, from coordinate 23,543,238 downwards.
GAGGAAGCACTTAGACTCTCCAGAGGAGTCCATCACTTCTGATGTGGACCTCAATGAAGCTGAAGGGTCCCCACAGTCACCTTCTGATGATGTCTCCTTTGGAGACATCCTGGAAATGCTTAAAAAGAGAGGCAGCTGGAAGTCCACCACCCCTTCTTCTGAGGAGTCCATTTACCTGAAAGCTTTTGGATCTCACCCTTCCATCTTTTGGGGGTGTCTGCCTTTCTATGAGCTTATGGATCTAGTTTCACAAAAGGCATGGGAGTCTCCAGATTCAGTGGAACCTGTTCCTAGGAGGCTAAACAAATTTATTACATCCCCCTTAGGTAAGGTCTTTTTAACCAAGGGGGTCCCAGTAAATGCTATGGTTGTGGTGGCAGCCACCATGAAGGAACTCTCAGAGACATCTTCATCTGTCCATCCACCCAATAGGGAACCTCGAATGATGGACAGGTATGGAAAGCATGTTTTTCTTCACCGGCCTTTCCACTTAGATTGCTGAATTACCTCAGTCATTTTATGACACTGCAAAGGGATCTCCTGAAAGAGCTAGGAGATACTCTCCAAGGTTCATTAGCTGAAGGGGTTGCAAATAAAGTATCTTCTCAGCTTGCTACCTTAATGTCAATTACAATGCCTCCATGAGACTCACCTTCTATGCAGCCGATGGAACGAGTAGAGCTGCGTGTTCTGGAATTTCCTTAAGGAGACATTCCTGGATGCGCTTATGTGACTGTGCAGAACCCTTTAAGTCTTCCTTTATAAATGCCCCATTTGACAGCTCATCCTTGTTCGGGCCCAAAGTAAAGGACAGACTCACCAGGTGTGAACAAAAAGGAAAGACTCTGTTTGCCGTAGGAGTCCATTTTTCCATGCCTATTAGAACTTACCCTAAAGGTCAGAAAGGTAGTGGTAAAATGTCGTTCCAAAAATCTCAGAGAGCTTTTCAGGACACGTGTGGTGAATCTTCTCCCAGAGGTAGAGGTGGAAGTAATAATGGAAGATGCTGACCTCGTGGCAGAGGGAGTCCACAGAATTAGAGTGACAGAGAATCTTTCTTTAGCAAGCCCTTTCAGTGCTCCTGAATGGAGGCCTGACTGTTCGACTCTGGAGGCAGTTGAGGGTCGCTTATCTTTCTGCCCAGAAGCTTGGCAACTTCTGACAAAAGACAAATGGGTTCAAAGCATCATATCCAATGTATGTATGTATGACATTCTATATGGTTCAAGTAATTATGAACCCATTTCTATCAACAAGATTAATATTGCATATCAAAGAATTGATTCCTATATTGAAGAATTCTACATAGATGGTAGAATAAACAAAGACATATATAAATTTTTGAAAGTTAAGTACCCTAGGCTTGCTACCTTGGTGGGTATACCAAAGGTTCATAAGAACGCAGTTGACCCACCATTTTGACCTATAATTTCGAGTAGCAAGTCAAAAGCTTTCCCTATGGGTAAATTTATAGATGTCAGATTAAAATACATATACAATAAAATTCCACATATGGTCAAAGACTCGTGGGAATTTTTGAGAAAATATCCTATCCAATCTTGGAACAATGGGATTAAATTTGTAAATATAGATGTCATCGATCTCTTTTCATGCATTCCAAAACAAGCTGGACTTGAAGCTTTTTGTAATAGTATTATGAAGCATTCAAACATCAAATGGGAAGAAGTCCGTTTACTTATGGAATGTATGAATATAGTGTTGGATAACAACTATATTTACTTTGAGGGTGAAGTACTTCAGGCAAACCATGGGGGTAGCTATGGGAGCAGCGTGTGCTCCCATATTTGCCAACCTGATGATGCTTGACTGGGAAGACATAGTATTCCCTAGTGCACACTTCTCTGACATTTTCCATTATTTGAGATTTTTAGATGACATTTATATATTGTGGAATTCAAGTATGGATAAATTGGATGAATTTATTAAATTTTTGAAGAATAGTAGTGACTTCCTCAGATTTACATATTCTCAAAGTTTTGAGGGAATAGCCTATTGGGATATATATATATATATATATATATATATATATATATATATATATATATATATAAACATGAAGGGTGTTTGTATTCTAAAATATATAGGAAAGGTACTTTTTCGAATGATTATCTTGAATATAGTAGTTTTCACCCTTGTAAGTTAAAACATAATATATATAAAGGACAATGTATAAGAGCTTCACATATGACATCAGACTACAATACATTAGTAGAAGAAATCCAATTTATAAACAATATGTTTCATGAGAGAGGATACCCACAAAATTTGTTGGATGAGGTGGACAAATATGTGTTACAAGAATGGGGCAATAAATATAAACCACTCTTAGGGTCTGACACATGTAACTTATTAACTAAGACTATCAATTACACCAATTGGGAATCGAAAGGGACGGACCATCACCAGAGATCTTTCATCATATTATATAGTGCAATTGTCAATGATGTTATCAGAATTATAATGAATTATTGGTACTTGATTACCAGTGATACTAGTCTCTCTGAAATTATAGGTAGTAAACCGGGAATAGTTTTTAAGATGGGAAAGAACATTAAAAGTTATTTAGGACAACATAGAACAATAAGAAATGATAGTAGTAGTGAAAAAAATTCACCATACTACAAAATGTGGTTCTTGTAATCAATGCAGACACATCACAGACAAAAAGGAAATTGTGAGACAAAACTCCTTCAAACCCAAACTTAAATTTCTTAAAGGGAATTGTAATACCAAAATGGTGGTCTATATAGCCATGTGCAAGGATTGCACAGGTTTTTATGTGGGGAAGACTGAGAGGTGCCTTAAAAAACGTATATATGAGCACATGTGCAATATAATGAAGAGGGATTCTACAAGCGCTTTATATAGGCACATTGAAATGAAAGGTCAGACACATGAATTTAAATTTGCTATACTAGACACCATTAAAAACGATCCTCGAGGTAGAGATTATAAAACTCTATTGAGTTATAGGGAGACTTTGTCGCAGTTATATCTTGACGCTACCGCACCTCTAGGGCTTAATGATTTTCTATCTTGTAAGCCAATATTGGAAATGAGTTAGGATAATTTTCTATGCCTTTCCATTCTTGCATGCACTTTTCATTTGGAGACGAATAGGTCATATACATATACACATATAGGTAGTTTTTATTATATCAAGCACATATATTTTTTAACATTAAGTACATATATATATATATATATATATATATATATATATATATATATAATATATATTTTATATTACTAATATTGTTTTATAAAGTTTGGCCTTTAAGAATTTAAGAGGAAGTAAATGATGGGATATTCTAGGAGGCACAGTTGTAGTATGCATAAAATATGGACATACATTTATTTAGCAACTGTCAGAAATAAATTTAGTTGCAGTAGTAATCAACAAAATCGTTTAACACAAGTTATGTATAGATGAACGATAATCTGGCCCATACAATTATTATAAATTTTAATATTCAGAGTGGTGCGTGAATACATTAATTGATTTCACGCGTATTCAAAGTACATTTATAATAGTATCCTGAAGTCATTGCACAATTTACTGTGTTTTATTCAATAATTACTATTTTTTCTGGAAAATAGTAAACTGTTATTTTTTGCAACAGTTACTATTTGTAATAACTTCCACGTAGCGTGATTACATAGTAACGAATGCAGAGATTATTCTACAGAGGCACGTTTACAAGCAAATATATCTAATAGTGCCAGCATTTTTTAAGATCTATTTGTGTTTTTATCTGTTTTTATTCATATTTTAGGATTTGGGCACATGTATTTCCATAGGTAGAGTAATGTTTTTTAGATAGGTAATACTGCTTTAATTTTTAGGAACAAAATGTTTTAATTAGTTGATTTTGGTGCCAAAAAAGTTTTATTAGGCGTCCTTGTAACAGATATGGTGTTCTGAAGAAGCCCATATTTTATGGGTGAAAGCGCTTAACAGTTTTTATTCAGTGGTGTTGGCCTTGTTTTATTTTGCAATAAATGTATCATTTTTTCATTTTGACATTGTGGAGATACTCTTAATGATGGTGTGGAGCTGTTTTATTGAAGGTGAAGCTGTTTTTTTGGCTGGACCATCTATTTACTGTTTGGAGGTGACCGTGCACTCATTGGTGACTCCGTAGCCAATTTATTTTAAGCAGTAGCTAATTTGTGACTATTCAATGAAGGTGCTGCTGCAGCTACTATCAGAGATCAACTAGCAGCGATCTCCAATTTTCATTTCGGAGACTCTGGTTCCAACATAATGTCTCATAAACTGTGCAAAGCCTTTCTTAAGGGTTCCTTGTTATTTAAGGCCCCCCCTATGGAACTTGAATTTTGTTCTTTCCTGCATTGTTTTTTTCTCCTTTTGAACCAGTATCCTCTTGTGAATTGAAGTTTTTGACTTGGAAAATGGTTTTCTTGATAGCAACTACCTTGGCTAGAAGGGTGTCAGAGTTGCAAGCTTTGTCAGTTAAAGCACCATACCTGCTTTTCCATAAAGATATGGTGTCCTTATGTGCCAATCCCTCTTTTTTCCCTCTTTCTTTTGCCCAAGGTAACTTCAGAGGTAAATTTGAACCAAACCATAGAATTACCAGTTTTTTTCCCAAATTATGAAAACAAAGCAGAATACATGTTACATCAACTGGATGTACATAGACAATTATGTTTTTATTTAAACAGAACTGAGGAATTTAGGAAATCTGATCAGTTATTTATTTCCTTTTCAGGCTCAGAAAGGATCTCTTTTTCTAAGGTAACCCTTTCTAAATGGCTTTCAGACTATAACACACGCACATATATATATATATATATATATATATATTGAATAGACTTGGTCTTCTAGGAGTTAAGAAAGGAGGGCGGGATGTAAGAATGAAGACGAAGATGGACAACATATATATATATATATATATATATATATATATATATATATATATATATATATAGATATATAGATATATATATATATATAGATATATATATATATATATTGATATATATATATATATATATATATATATATATAGATCTATATCTATATATATATATCTATATATCTATATATATATATATATATAGATATATATATATATATATATATATAGAGATATATATATATATATGTCTCAAGATAAGGAACTTCCAGGAAGAATTAAAACCCATTCTACAAGAGCCATGGAAACTCCTCAGCTTTTCTGGCTAAATTACCAACTGATACCATTTGTGCAGTAGCAGCATGGGCTAAACCACATACTTTTATCACTCATTACAAAATTGGTTTGGCCTACAGGAATATGGCCTTTTTTGGTTTGACAATTCTGAAGAATATTCTCCCTTGAGCCACCCAAGACTCTAAGTGCTAGGGACACTGTCCCAACCTGGTAAGAATGAAGATGAGATAGGATAATATCACATAAAGAAGTTATGTACTCACCATATTGTTCCATATGTGTTGTCCATCTTCGTCTTCATTCTTACATCCCGCCCTCCTTTCTTAACTCCTAGAAGACCAAGTCTATTCAATTGAATTTCCATTGACCTCTGTCCTTCTTCTGTAGGGAAGGGGCAAACAAGATCTGGAGATGGTTCTAGTACATGCTGGGATAGGGGTTTAGCCACAAGGTAGCAGGAGACCTCAAGACTGAAAAAAAAGGGCGAGTCGGATCCGAACCCAACCTGGTAAGAATGAAGGTGAAGATGGACAACACACACAGAATGTTACGGTGAGTACATAACTTCTTTTTTTCTGCTAGTGCTATATATAGGAGCCTTAACTCTGTAGCTCTGAAATAATGCTTTAAATTGGGTAATCCCAATCCGCCAGTTTTACTGGAAGAATGAGCTTTTCCCACTTGATTCTTACTGTCTTCCTCTCCCAAATAAAGTTCTTCATCTTTTTATTAATTCCTGTTGACTTCTCCTCTGGTTGATAAAAATATGCCTGACCTGTGTATAAAACTAAAGGGACTAAAAACATTTTGACTGCTTATTCCTTACTATCCATATCCATATAACAAAGTTTCCATTTTCTCACTTTTTGTATTATCTTTTCTTTAGTTTTTCCCACATATCCTTAGCTGCCACACCAGAACAATTTTTAATCCATACTCCAAAATACTTCATTTTATCGTGGCCCCATAAATATGGATATTGCTAAACTAATTTGTGTGTGGATACATAATTTAACACTATTGCCTTTGTTTTAGCTTCATTAATTTTGTATCCCCCCAAAATTTAAATCTCAAAATGTTCCACAACACTGGAATGTCTCTCTCTGGTTTTGTCAGGTATAAATAATATCATCTGCAAATAGAGCCAGCTTTTCTTAACTACTGTACCAATTATATCCTTGAATTTCTGAGTCCCTTATTTTTTTTGCCAGTGGTTCTAAATGTAATGCAAATGACAAAGGTGAAAGAGGACACCCCTGGCTGGTTCCTCTGCTCAAACAGAAATTATCAGAGAGGAACCCACCCACTTTCATTTTCTCCTCCGATCCCTCATATATCCTCCTAATCAACCTTGTATCTTTTCAGGAAATGCAAATGCTTCCATTGCCCTTCTCATAAAGTCCAAGTTTACTCTGTCAAATGCTTTCTCTGTATCAACACCCAACAACAATGGTATTTTCTTACTTTCAGCTTCCTCCTGGATCATCAGCTGTTAATATTGTCAAAAGTTTGACTCTCCTCCACAAAACCACATTGATCCATAACTATCAATTTTGTCATTCTTTTAGCCATTATAGACATGAACACATTATAATCATGGTTTAGTATTGAAACGGACCCGTATGAAGCTGGGTCTGATGGATTTTTACCCTCTTTAGGTATTACAGCTAAAACTGCTTTCTTCCAAGATGTTGGTACTTCTCCTTCTCTTAAAATACTGTTAAAACCTTCCAGATCTTTTTCAGTTTTTCCCTCCTAGCTTCCAAACTTCCACAGGAATACCATCTGTTCCTGGGGACTTTACTGTAGATTGGTTATACATCACAATTTTTATCTCATCTCCTCCTATCCTAACCATTAGCAATTGGGCATCATTTACCTCTAACATTGGCATATTTAAATTTTCCATAAACATTTCTATTTGTATCTTTTCTTGATTTCCATAATTCTCTGCTTTATTTATTTAGTTATTATTCCCACCTTTTATGTATAAACCCTTTTTTGGCTCCCCACCCAGTTTCAGCAAAAAAAAAAAAAGAAACATAAATAGTCACAGCATGATTCAGGTAAATAGATGTTCAAGAAGTGGGAAGGAGGTTTAAAAAAAGAAGTCTCAAACCTCCCAAAACCAAGGACACTCCAACAAGTCTGAATAACTATTCAAGAGACCTTGTGACCCCCTTCCAACCTGGCTCTCTTTCTCTGTCAGAAAGTTGGAATCTTTATTTTTCTTTTTGGCAACAGATTGTTTCATACAAATATGTTTTGAAAATTATTCCTCAGGGTTACATATGGCAGAGGGAGGAAATTCCTCCTTTCCAGGGGATCATTCCTCGCCTGCAGATCAGACTGTTTTGTTTCCTCCTGTTCTTCATCCCATGCTGTTCAATGAATGATAGAACCAGTTCCTCCTTCCCAGTTGTGGAAGGGTTTTATTCAAGGATGTTCCTAGTACCCAAGAAAGAATATGCTTGGAGACCATTTCTGGATCTTTTCTAAACCAGTTTCTGATACTGCCCAAATTCAAAATGATGTCACTTCTCAACAACATTTTTACTTCATTTTTCAACTTTCCTGGTAACACTAGACTTAAAAGATGTTTCTCATCACATTCCTATTCATCCAGACTCCAGGCGTTTCTTAACATTTTGTGTCTGAATCACATTATCAGTTCTCTGCTTTACCCTTTGGACTATCCACTGCACCAAGAGTGTTTATAAAGTGTTTAGCTCCAGTAATAGTTCATTCCAGTCTACAAGGTATCCACATTTTTCAATATTTAGATGGCATGCTATTCTTTGCAAAGTCTTTTTCAAAATGTCAGGAATCTCTCTCTCTCTTGGGTGAGAGATCTTGTGCACAAGCTGGGATTCCAAGAGAACATTCAAAAGTCTTTCCTGACTTCCTCACACAGGATTGTGCTCCTGGGATGTCAACTAGACACCTCAGTTCAAAAAGGTTTTCCACAGGGAAAAAAATAGATCTTTATTTAGATCTGTTTCTAGGTTTTTCCACTCAGATTAAAGTCACTGCAAGGGACTATCCCAGGATTTTGGGTCTCATGGCATCTGTGATACCCATGATTCCCCTGGCAAGACTCCACATGAGAAAGATACAATGGTATCTGAAATCCTTTTAGTCCCAGAATCCACACCCTTTATCTTTTCAGATCCCAGTACTGGTGTTTGTCAGAAGAGAAATCACTTGGTGAAGACAGCAGATTTCCTTAAATCAATATCGCCCCTTCTCCCTCCTTGCTCCAAAGCAGTCAGTCACTAGAGATGCTTCAGACTTTGCTTGAGGAGTTTCAGGAAAGGTAAATGTGCAGGGGGTTTGAGACACCAAGGACAGATGCAACCACATAAATATCAAGGAGATGCCTACCCCAATCAAGGCACTCAATTCTCTGAACCATCTTTGACCCCCGGGACCTCTTCAAGTGGTTACAGACAGTGTCACAGTCATGTGGTACATCACAAACAAGGGGGAACCAGGTCATACTCCCTTTGCAGACTAGCCATGTTAGCTTGGGTATAGCTTCATAGCCCAATCTCACTATATAGGTATCCAACATTCTACCAGAGCAAAACTGTGTGGCAGATAAACTGAACAGGACCAGGACAGACCCTCACGAATGGAAACTAGAACCTGGGATCTTCCTTAATTTGATCCATCAGTGGGGGGTTCTTCCAGTAGATCTGTTTACCTTCTCTCTGAAAAATTAACTGGCAAAATTTTGTTCAAATATACCATGCAAGAAGGCATGGAAGACAGATGCCTTTTCTTTTCTTTAGACAGGAATGTTCTTGTATGCCAACCTCTGCAAGAAGGGTATCTGAGTTGCAAGATCTCATGGTAAGTCATCGTACCTCATTTTCCACAAGGACAGGGTTTCTCTGAGAACTAATCCTCCTTTTATGCCTAAAGTGGTATCCAAGTTTGCTTTAAGTCAAACTACCCATCTCCCTGTTTTCTTTCCTGAACATAAAAATGAGGGAGAAAAGATACTCTATACCATGGATGTCCACAGGCAACTCTGTATTATATTGACAGAAATAAATCTTTCAAAGCATCTGATCAATTGTTAATTTCTTGTGAAGCTAAGATGAAGGGACAACCAGTGTCGAAACAGACTATTTCCAACACCTTTTGTTATACTTTGTGACAAATCTGTTCCAAGCAAGGTCAAGGCCCAGTCTGCAAGGACCTTGGCTTCTTCTATGGCTTTTTAGAAAGGGTTGGATTCTAGATGTTTTGTAGTAGTTGCTACTTGGTCCTCTGTACATACTTTTACAAAGTACTATAAGCTAGATTCCTTCTCTAGGTCTAGATCATGCTTTGTTAGGACCATTTTCTTTGGGGCTCTTGTACCCTTCTTCGTCCACATCTCAAATATAGTTAACTGTGGTAATCTACCCAAATAGCTAAGGCTACTGCAGCAGTGATCAATATGAAGAACATAGTATAACTGTGGAAGATGAACTTTACATAACAGTAAATGTTCAAATGATCACTGCTGCAGTAGCCTGTCCCTCCGTCCATCCCCCTTGTTTTTGTTTTTTTTTTGGTGTGTTTTTTATGCCAGGGTGTGGACTTTTTTATTTTTGTTATCCCTAGCCTTGTCATTTCAGGGCTCAGCCTTCCTCTCTGTGCTGGCAGGAAATCTCTGAAGGGCTCAGTGCCAAAACTTAGCATTTAGTCAGCTCATTTTGAGCCTCTTGACAGTTTGGATGTGTGGAAGGTGCCCTGGCTGGCTGTTATATCCTTGACGTTATATAACCCATATAGATAAGACGACTGCAGTAGTGATAATTCTAGCTACTGTTTAAGTTCAACTTACACAGCCGTACTTTCTCTTCATTTTAGCTGAGACTCCCTCCTCCTTTAATATTTTTCAGAATCCGCTCTTAAAAACAAAAAAAATTATTAAATGATTTACAAAAACGCAAGTGTTTCACCAAATCATTCATTGGCCTATTTCTCTTTATATCACCCATGTGCTCTAACTTTCTTTTATTAAAGTTCCTTTCTATTTTTGCCATAATAAAAACAATCATAAGACAAACAAAATGCTAAATATAATGGACCACTGGCAGATTAGATCGAATGACTCTCAGTATCCGGTTTAAATAAGGCTGTTTCTATATTTTTTACCTCCTGTTATCTATCTTTACATTTTTAGTATTTTTTGACATAGCAGTGTTTTGAAATTTTTATATGAATTTATGAAATACTTTTAGCTGAAGGGTGATTGACTTTTAATGGTCATGTGATATGTTAGAACTGGTTTAAATTCTTTTTCTGAACAGTTATGACAAAGTCATATTCAGGACAAACATGAGTAACTGTTCTTATGGAATTCAGTAAAGAAGGTCTGGTGGAGCACTGTTCCTTTTGGTTGTTTGCTTTGATACTTCCTTTGCAGCTGTTGTAGTTCCCTTCGCAGACAAGTGACAGACATTCTTGTCTATCTTGGGAGAAGGGCAGAGAATGCCACTCTGCCTAGCCAGAATGCTGTGCTATTCCTAGACATTGTTTCCCTGGAAAAAGTGTGTCTATTTCTGAAATTCCTGTCAGAAAGAAGCAAAAACTTAAATATTTCCTCTCCTGTCTCAGCCACTTTAAAACACAGTGATCTGATGTCCTTTTCATTCTTCCTCACTCATGGGTATCAGATCTGACACCAGATCCAATTCAGCCTCTTTTTCCAAACCTAGGCTCCAAGTCTGAAGCTTCTCCCTCTTTCCATAATGCACTACACCTTATCTAACTCCCCAGATCTCATTTGCCACGCTTCGCATTCAAATGTAGTTTCAGAGTCTTAAGACTATGAGTGTTTGTTTCTTTTCCAAAAATTTCTAAGAATCTCTTGATAGATATTGATATAGTTGTACCTTTCTATATCATATTGCTGGTTTTCTAATTTTACTCCTCTTCCTTTAGCTCTCAAGAGGTGTTAGGGACCAGTTTTTCCTCTCTCCTTTCATGCCATTGGCACTTCTTTTTCCTGTAGCAAAAGTCCTCCCTTGGATCCTATTTGTTCTTCTCCAAGTAGATCCAGGACTATCTCAGATCTTAGGACCTCAGATCAGGAACCCATCCTAGTGTCAGGTTCTCCTACCCCAAGGACAGCTTCTTTGGATCCGAAATTTTCATATCCTATGATATAGACTTGGCTACCTACTTTTCAAGTAGAACCAGTCTCACCAGCCCTTCCAGTAAAGGTTTTTCAGACACCAACCAAATCCAGGCATGGATCCTTGGCATCCTCCTCCACATCTTCCCAAAGTCTCAATGAGTCATATGAACTCCACTACTTCATTTTTCAGCTTTACATATGAATGTTCTCTAACAAGTGCCAATTTCTTGGATATCACTATTATTAAGGAAAATAATAACAGCCTAACTACCACTTTATATAGAAAATTATGTTGGAGGAATAGCATCCTTCATTATGATAGTTTACATCCACGTTATGTGTTCCGCAATATTGTGAAAGGTCAGATGACTAGAATACTCAGAATATGTAGTAATGAGCTGGATGCCATGGAGTTAATAAAACACCAAAAGCAATACTTTATAGATAGAGGTTATCCGGCTGAATTAGTTAGTAGTGTAACGGATACTCTTTTTGGAATGTCAACACACACAACAAAGATAGGCTATGTTCCCCATAGAAGAGAGAGTAATAAGGGCATTGTATATGGAATTAAATACACCAATGATGTTGAGCAACTAATTAGGATTATTAGAGGAAACTGGAAGATACTGCTTCTAGATCCTTTTCTCTCACAATTGGTTGGGAAGAAACCTATATTTAGGTTCAATAATTGCTTAAATATTAAAAGGCTACTTTGTAAAGAAAAACTAGATGTGGTTCCTATTGACATAAGAGCTAATTTTAAAACAGGCACCTATGCATGTGGTGGATGTTCGTCATGTAAATACATTAATAAGACCCAGTATTTCAACATCTCAGGTATTAATATGGATTTTAAACCCACTTTCTGTGCTACATGTAACACACAGAATGTTATCTACCTTGCGACCTGCAATCAATGTGATGCATACTATGTAGGGATGACATCGCGTAGACTCAAGGATCGTATTTACAATCATGTCTACGATATAAAGAAGATTAATCTTACCAATGCCCTAGCTATGCATTGTCATGATAGATCCCAACATAGTTTTAGTTTCCTGGTTTTGCAGGTGGTAAATCCAAATAGGAGAGAAGGAGACCATATAGGCACCATTGAGATGTTTGAATTAAGATGGATACTGAGACTAAAAGCCCATGTTCCACCTGGGCTTAATACAGTGGTTAGCATTCGTCCTGTTCTCTCAGGATCCCTATGACATGATGGTTACATTATTTGTTTTCTCTACCCACTTATATTATACACCTTATATATATAGGTTGCCATATATTCTTTGAACTTACTCTGGCTTACCAGTTGTAGCTCTTCATACCATTTGCTAGTGTTTTTGGTATTCTCAATTATGGTCCAGGCCTGCACATTGACGTGTTTTATATCTTGAACTTTGGTAATCACTGTTCACTACATGAAATAGTATATATTTGCATGATATAGACAGTATGAGCTTATGCCAATATATAATATTTTTTGAGTATATATTGACATCACTTATTGCAGTAGCTTAATTACTAGGTTAATATATGTTTCCGAGCAGTATAACTAATATTGTTTGAAATGTGCAGTATGAAAATAGTTAAGCACATAGAATGTAAGTATGAATATATACTTTAAGTATTTTTTGCCATTATGTTTTGATGTGATGCATCCTAAGCGTTCTTTTGAACTTTGATGGACTTGTTACACATTCTTATACCTGATGATTATTGTTAGCCCGTTGATGTTGGGCATTTGAAAATAGGGTTTTATTGTTTTATATATCTATTAGATAATCTTGAACATGTTCACGCAAATAGCGGAACATTTTTAACTCAAATTTAATATGGTCCATTTTTTCTTATGAAATAAGACTTTTATACTCAGCCAATATAACTTTTGGCTAATCATTATATATTTTTAAAGGGCAAACACGTTATACTGCAGCCCGTAACATTACATCTGCGCATGTTAATTGATTTTAGCAGATGTTGTTTTTGATCCGTAGCGGGATACGGCGTGAAATATCTTGTCATTTGGACCTATAAATGATGAATAGAGTAATAAAAAATTTTTAAGAGTATGTTGTTTTTTGAGCTATATATTATATGTCTTTATAGATGTGTTTTATAAATCTTGTTGATGAATGTTCTTGGAGCACAGTCTGGCAATTGAGTATACGTGCCTTAATATAGGCACCAGAAACATTATGAATCTGTCTTTTTAAATTGTAGAATGATTATTGCTTTAATCATATGATTATTGGTTTGTTAATTGTTTAATTGATATTGATTTTTTGTATATAAGTAGTGAGATTTCTTTGTGCAATTTGTAACCTGATGAAGCGCACTTGTGTGTGCGTGAAAGCGCTCGTTCTACAATAAAAACGTTTTTACTTTTTCATGGTGGTTCCTTGCAGTTTTACTCATCAAAGTCTCAATGAGACTGATATGGATAGGATGATGAGGAAGTTTCTCAGGGCACAGATTCAGATGGGGGTCCAACCATTTCTGATCCATCTTGGATCTGTGAGTGCTCCATTTCCTACTTTGCTAGCTTTTTTTTCTGATCTGTCCCTTGGTATTGGAAACCCAAGATTGCGGTTTCCTGAGAGAGTCAAGGTCAGATCCAGGGAAGCTCCCTTCCTGTACTTCGACCATGTCCCTGACCAGCCTCCCTTCTTTTTGGATCAGAGCGGGTACCAGATCCAAGATGTCAGGGCCAGGTCTGGGGGGGGGGGGGGTTGCATTCAGGTCTGAATTTGTCAGATCCTTTGCCTCCTGTCAGAGCTTCAGCCTTCGGCAGCTCTGGTCCAGTTCTGTCTGGAGGCCTTGGATCTGTGGTTGACTCTGCTCTTTCTCCTTTAGATTCTTCGGCTCTGAGGGAGAGGAAGAGAGTCTCCTCAGGTCTGTCAGCCTTCCAAGTTGCAGAAAGGGCTTTCTCCAGGATTAGAGCAGCATCTCATCACCTCCAGCGTTTGCCCCAGCCTGCATTGAGCCCGTCATGCCTGCCACAGGTCAGCCTGCCCTGAGGAGCCTCCAGACCACTCCCTTCCCCCCAGGAAGTCCCCACTGCTTCTGATACCTCTCTGGAGCACACCATGAGGAGGTCCCTCAGAAGAAGAAGTGTAAAAGGAAGCACATAGACTCCCCTATGGAGTCTCTCACAGAGGACACCGACTTTGATGAGGAAAGAGGATACCCCTGATCACCACCTGATGATGTCTCCTTTGGAAAGATTCTGGAATCCTTAGGCAGAAAGGTGGCTGGTCCTCCCAACCTCCTGCTTCTGAGGAATTGGTGTTCCTGGAGGACTTTGGGGTGGGCCCATCTATGTCCCGGGTTTCTGCCCTGGAGGACGCCCTGATGGATTTAGTCTCCCACTGAGCCTGGAAGAAACTAGACACTGCTAAACCTATCCTCAAGCTCCCTGATAAGATTCTCAGCCCACCTTCTGATAGTCTCCATTGGTGCAAAGGTACCCCAGTAGATACTATTGTTGTTGCACCTGCCACAAAGAAGGAGCTAGCTGAACAAAGCTCCACTGTCCATCCGCCAGTAAAGGAATCTCGGTGATGGGCAGACATGGGAAAGTGCATTTATGCCTCAGCTACTTTCGCTCTGCAGTCGTTAAACTATTTGGCGCATTTCACCCATTTGCAGAGAAATTTGGTCAAGGAGCTAACAGTCTCTTGCATAGAACATGTCTGAGGAGGAGACATTGAAGAAAGTTTCTCCCCAACTAGCCTCTCTGTCCTCCCATGCAAATTTCTCAATGAGGTTGATTTCACACACAGCGGAAGGCACCTCGTGGACAGCTGGCTCAGGCATAAGCTATAGGCAACAGACCTGGATGTGGGTTTCTGACTTTGTGGAGCCTTTCAAGGCATCATTCATTAATGCCCCCTTTGACAGTTCTGCCTTGTTTGGGCCATCAGTGAAAGACACACTAACCCCGCAGTGAATAGGAAGGAAATACCTTGTCTGCCATGGGGATCAAGTTCTCTTCCCCTCAGAGGACATTCTGAAGGAGCCAGTGTGGAGGGAAGAAAACTTGGTTCAGAAAGTCTCAAGGATCTTTCCAGGACCCATGCAGGGGCATCTCCTAAAGGGCAGTGTGTGAAGGCTGCCAGCCCAGCTAGCTAGAATTTTGTAAATAATCCCATGTCATTTGTAAATATTAATATGATCCATAGGCTTATCTTACAAATGTAACTAAAATGTATGTTATGTGTTGAGCTTCAAAAATGTAACCACAGTGCACCCTACTGGAAAAGAGAAAAACTCAAAGAAAATAAGTTGAATTGTTTACAATGGTGTTTATCTCCGCTAGGAGACAGAATGTCTGCAGCTAGAAATTCTTTCTATTGTCTGGAAACAGAAATAATTACAGGTTTCCATTGTAAAAGTGTTTAACAGTTTTACGACTACCAGTTCTGAGCAAAACTTCTGAGCGATAAGTATTTTTGACACAGAGGTGTTAAATTTTAAGTTCCTGTTAGCCTAGGAACTAAAGGCAGAGGTGACAAGAATGATGTAATCTGAGATAACCCAGCAGGAATGTTTTATTGTAATTTAAGAACTATCTCAAAGTACATCTGGGCATTTTATATCTTGTCTTTGGACCTGAAAAATCCATCTTCAGTACTTCTCATATGCATTTGCTTTGCTCTATAAGTAAGACTTAGATTACAGTGATTTTTCTTAGAGATAGATAGGAACTTAGTAAGATTAGTTTAGATGCTTTCTGTATTTATGTGAGACTGTCATGCAGTGTTTTAAAATATTTCCTGTGACTCTGAACTCTATCGTCACTGTATTGAGTTATTGAGCATTGTCTTTTTTATTATTTATTATTAAATATATTTAAACCTTTTAATTATGGCTGGTTTGTTTAGAGATATTTAAGCTTTTAGAGTACTTGCATATGTATTTGGTGACACTGTATAGGCCACTCTTAAATGGCCTTAAAAGTCTTGGACACTTACCATTTGGATAATAGTAACATTACACAGTAGAATTGGTCACCCTTTGGGAAGGGCCTTATAGTAGCTAATAAGGGTGGTTAGTGGCAGCTGGTACTACCTTATAGTCTGGGCATAAGGGGGGCATAGCTAGTGAACCTGTGCCAGCATTCTCCAGGAGAGTCTGTGTGTTTGTATATAAATCAAATCTCAAAGTGTGTGTGTCAGCTACTTGGACAGGGACATGAAGAACTGGTTGGACAGAGAGGGTGCTGAACGTTTTGGCATGACCACTTAGCTGAGATCTGAACCCTATAGCTGTGCCAGTGGGGAGTCTTATTGGGGATCTGGTGAGAGAGGGGGAAACCAGCCCCAGACTGACTGCAACCTCTGTGTGCTCTTAAGGGAAATTGTACTTTACTGTGTGTGTACTTGTCATCCTCCCAATGTGCACATCCCTCACTTGTGCCAGTGATGAAGATTGAGGCTTCTTGATTACTGGGCTAGTGCAGGGGCATCATACAGAGGAGGAAGGTTTAATGGCAGATGCCATCCTAGAGGCAGAGGGGGTCTGCAAAATCAGGGTTTCAGGTAGCCTTCCTAACAGACCCTATTAGCACTCCTGATGCACTGCCCAACTGTTCTACTCTGGAGGCAGTCAGGGCCATCTATCATTGCACCTGGACTCCTAGACAAACATAACGACCAACTCAAAAACATCCCTATAAGTGTATGAATTTCAACCCTAAAGTCATCATCGTTGCTTACTAAAAAAATAAATAAAAAACACAAGCACCGGAACCGTACCAGCCACAATAAGTTTAATGCTCCAAAATATTCCAAAATGCTCCAATGTATTTGTTACTAACAACTCTGAGGATGCCTATGGTTTCTTACCTTGGCGAAAGTGCTTAGTTGTTCATGTGTTGAACATTGTCTGCATTTTTGGAGCATTTTGGAATATTTTGGAGCATTAAACTTATTGTGCCTGGTACTGTTTCGGTGCTTGTGTTTTTTAATCATTGCTTACTAGTCTAGAGATCCTGCACATCTGACTTTTTACAACACCCCACTTCTGGTGGGGGGGGATGACAACTGTCGTAATGAAGCAAACTGTTTGAATAGGTTGGCTTCCTAAACACAGTTGAAGACAACCTCCCTTCTCTTTTCTTCAAAAGAATGTCCAGATAATCAATTTCTTCATCATGATATCTATAGGTAAAGGACAAAAAATTTGTACTACTGTTAAAAAATAACATAAATTCCTCAATTTCTACCTTAGTTCCAGTCCACAAAATCAAGATATCGTCCAAAAATCTTAAGTATTTAATAATTTTGGACATATACCTGGACTTAAAAATTGTTTCCTTCTCCCATTCTAGTAAAACCACATTTGCAAAAACAGGGGCACATTTTGCCCCATTGCAACTCCTGTTATTTGACGGTAATATTCGACCTCGAAGAACAAAAAAATATTTTTTAAGATAATTTCCATCAAATTACTCAAAAATTAACCCTGGTGTTGGTCATCCCACCAGTCCTGAACAAACACTCTTCGAAGGCTTTAATGCTGTCTTCATGTGGGATTACTGAAAAGAGACTGACTACATCAATAGTCAAAAAAATCCTCAATTTAGTAGACACTACATCTCTTAACATCTCTAGACAATGCCAGGAATCCCTTACAATATGATCACTAGCGGCAACAATGGACTTTGTGTGATATTCAACAAATGCAGCTAAAGGTTCAGTCTTTGAACCTCTAGCTGCTACAATGGGTCTAAATGGTGGATTTTGTATACATTTATGCACCTTAGGGATTCCAAAAACCACAGGAATAATGGGATTATCCACCGTCAAATATTCCAACTCAGTACCATTGATTACATCCTGAGAAAAAGCGTCAAACAACCCAACATCAAGTTTTGAATAGGCCTAATTGATTTCATTTTGAGAGACCCTATTATATGTAGCTGAATCATTCAAAATCTCAAACATCCTTATGCTATAATCCATGTTTGACATCACAACCATTCCACCCCCTTTATCTGATTTAATGAATCTCACTCTTTTGTCACTTTTAATTTCTTTTAACCAACATGACCAACACCAGGGTTAATTTTTTGAGTAATTTGATGGAAATGATCTTAAAAATAATGTTTTGTTCTTCGAGGGCGAATATTACCGTCAGATAACAGGAGTTGCAATGGAGGCAAAATGCGACCCTGTTTTTGCAAACATGGTTTTACTAGAATGGGAGAAGAAAACAATTTTTAAGTCCAGGTATATGTCCAAAATTATTAAATACTTAAGATTTTTGGACTATATCTTGATTTTGTGGACTGGAACTATGGTAGAAATTGAGGAATTTATGTTATTTTTATACAGTAGTACAAGTTTTTGTCCTTTACCTACAGATATCATGATGAAGAAATTGATTAGCTGGACATTTTTTTGAAGAAAAGAGAAGGGAGGTTGTCTTCAATTGTGTTTAGGAAGCCAACCTATTCAAACAGTTTGCTTCATTACGACAGTTGTCATCCCCCCCAGCAGAAGCGGGGTGTTGTAAAAAGTCAGATGTGCAGGATCTCTAGACTAGTAAGCAAAGATGATGACTTTAGGGTAGAAATTCATACACTTATAGGGATGTTTTTGAACCGTGGGTACCCTCTCAAAATGTTATTAAAAATTAAAAAAGAAATATACAAGAAAAGACGTGACATTTTTGGTCCCATTTTGAGAGGTGCAACAGCAATTACTAAAGTAAGTTCAACACAGAATGTGGGTAACACTGTGATGGCGCTGAATTATAACTACGACAGTCATCCATTGGTAAACATACTTAATTCGGTATGGGACAAGAGTTTTGATTTGTCACTAAAAACAGGTTAGGGGACAAGCCTATGGTTGTCTATGGAAAAGGAAAAAATGTTATGGATATTTTAGAACAGAAAGGTAGGATGACTAAGGACAGTTATAGGTCTAGAATGTACAAATGTGGTGGTTGTAATTATTGTCGCTACATTAATGGTGGTCCATATGTTGCGGTGGAGGGCTATGAACGAACATTGGAATGCTCAGGATGCGGTACTTGTACTACTACATATGTGGTTTACATTGCAACTTGCAGCTCATGCTCGGCTTTCTACATAGGAAAAACTGTACGTAGGTTAAAGGATAGAAAAGCTGAGCATGTGAGGGACATCAAAAATAAAAAGTTAAGCAGTCCTTCATACAACCATTCCACAATTTGTCAAAATTTCAAGAAGATTTTGTTTTTTATTATTGATAGGGTTATAATGAACGAAAGAGGGGGGTGATTTGAAAAATGTTTTAGAGTTGCGTGAGACAAAATGGCAGCTTAGATTAAATGCCAGGAATTTACCTGGCATTAATGACCATATTTCAATTGCCCATCTTTTAAAACAAAAACACATGGCAATTAGATAGGGGGATAATATTGTGTGTATATATATTAATGTCTCATTTTCACCAGACATTGTTGGTTTCAACATAGGATTTTTAATAAATATTTTTATATATTTGAATTTAATATATTTTAAAAGATAGTGGGCCAGATTTATGAAAGCTTGCATGGAGTGCAAGAAGAGTGTAGGAGCTCATGACGGCAATATGTCTGCTGTGCGATCCAGGTACAGCCGGCATGGGGCGTGCACGAGAGCTGCTAAAGCTACTCTTGAACGGACAGCGTCATGGTATGCAAATTACCTCATTTGTTGCTGAAAGCTATGCAAATGTGGTAAATTTGCAATCCAGGAAACACTAACCTGTCCGTATAAGATTAGTGTTATCTGCAGAAATGTACTCCGTTAGTAACGGAATACCGTTCTGTAAATAGCTAAACAGAGCTATGACAGCTCCAAATAAAGGATGCATACAGTTGAGGAAGCATGCCAATGGCCAAATATAAGGCCATTGGCATTTATAAATGTTTAAAATTATTAAAATCTAATTTTTTTTCCCCCAATCTCCGATGTTTAAGCATAGCGCAGCACCGCGCAAACTTGCGATGCTTTAAAAAACAAGAAAATAATTTAAAAATAGCCAAAAATAGGCATTTTCACTAAAAAGCTTATCCTGCCATAGAGGTGAATGGCAGGCTGAAGACAACATGGCCACTGAGTAGTGGTTGCTAAGGGGGGGAAGCTCAGTGCGAGAGATGTAACCATGCATTAGTAGGCAATCCTATGCAAATGAGTATAAGGAGAGTGAATCCCAATTTTCCCCAGCATGTGAGCCATGTCCCAAGAGTGTAGGAGTAGGTGAGTAGTAGAGTAGAATATAGGTGACATCATGAGGGGATATGTCAGATAGGCTGTAAGCTAATTGGAGCACAGTGGCTTGTGTTTGCCCTGAGTTGCTCAGGATTGCAAGAGGCATGCCTACAGTTGTCCTATTTGAAAACCTGAAACCAAAGGTGCACACTGTTAAAATATCGGAAATTTCTTGCAAATGTGCACACAGCATGTGCACTCATGTGCATGCGTGTGCATGTGTTTGTGCTGCACTGCCCCGGGTGGAAACAGAAAGGGAAAAGGAAGGAAAAGAAGTAGTATGAAGTAAACCAAGGAGAACTAGCAGAGCTGCCACGTGAAATATATCAGAATCAGCCAATTACATAGGCAGCAGACTATCCCAGCCCAGCACTTTAAACTCTGCAAACAGCATTCCCCTTTGTTTTTTCCCAAGAACTCTGCAACACTGCAGTATACAAAGAGGGAAAGCTTAAAAAGCTTAAGTCAGACAAAATGCTAGGGGCTGCTCTTGCTATAATAAACCAACATGTGCAAGGTGCTGAGGGTAGTGATGTTGTGAATGCTGCTGAGCAACCCACAGTGAGGAGAGGGAGAAGAGTGTACAGACCCACGGTAACCTACCAGGGACTACATGAGCTGGAGATAGTGGAGTGCTATAGGGTGGACAGAGACCTCCTGCAGCAAATTGTTGTGCTGTGCCGGCCATGCCTCACACACAGAACCAACAGAGGGGAACCCATCCCAGTGGATACCAAGGTATGTGTTGGCATAAGAATACTAGCTACAGGTACCTTCCAGAGACCAACTGGTGATATGATGGGGATTTCACAGGCATCAGCATCCAGGGTACTCCACCAGTTCCTGGATGCCATGTCAGCACATGTCAGTGACCACGTATATTTCCCCAATTCCCGTGAGGCATTGGCCAGCAATATGAGTTTTCCACCAAATAGCAGAATACCCTGAGGTAGTGGGTGCAATAGACTGCATGCACATATGCATCAAAGCACCACCCAGTGAGCGGGGTAGGGTCTACATCAACAGCAAGGGCTTCCCCTCCATCAACTGCCAGGTCATGTGCGATGCCCAGGGCATAATAATGAATGTGTGTGCTGGCTGCCCTGGAAGCTATCACGATTCCCACAACTGGCATCTGACGCAGCTGTACCAGAGATTTGCCAATGGGGACAACCCTGATGGTCACCTAGTGGGGGATGCTGGATATGCACTGGAGCTGTGGCTGATGACACCCATCAGAAATGCACACACACCTGAACAAGAACTCCATAATGAGGCACACGCACAAACAAGAAACATAATTGAGCGTGTGTTTGGGATGCTCAAGTCACAGTTCCGGTGCCTGGACACATCTGGCGGAGCCTTGCAGTACTCACCAACTACATGTACCCAAATTGTTATGGTATGTGCCATGCTACACAATATGATCCTGCGGAAACAGCTGCAGCAGGAACAGCATGGGGTAGGGCCAAACAGCCCCCCACCATTGCCAAGGCCTGCACAGGCACAGTGTGACTCGGAGGAGGAACAACCTGAGCCTGCCCCAGTAGGCAGAAGGAGGTGTGCCTGGTATGCCCTGGCCTTGGCAAAGAGGCAATGCATAGCGCATACACTGACTCAGTAGGAACCCTGGAAATGACTCGCACATACAGTAAAAGGAATGCCTAACTTGACACTACCTGTTTTCAAACATGTATAGGGAGTGTACTATGTGCATCTGACCTAGGCAGCCCTGCAGCACCACCTGAGGCATGAGTGCCCTATTCTAAGCAATATAAAGCACTGCTAAGCACATTTTACCAGTATTGAGCATATTTAAATACAATTGTGTGTAGCTGCGCACCGCGCTAACCAGCTCAACGCTGGGCAGTGTTGGGCAAAGTCTAGCAAAGTTGGGTAAACATGCTCACACCTGCTTTACTGTTCCTTAACCAGTCAGGTCTGCCCAGCAGGAAAATAAAAAGCAGTGACAGGGCTCGAACTCAGGATACTGTGCACTATAGTCACAGTACTGAACCACTAAGCCATGACAGCATTTCACTGGCACAGACACAACTTAAGTCACTCACACATACCAGTTGGGGGGGGGGGTCACATACCTAACAGTCACAGCCAGCAGGACAATTGTAGACAAACGCAAACACAAACAAATGCTGTATCATGCCCTCTGAAGAGGCATATGAGTAACCTCCCCCAGGCGTACGCAGACAGATAACAGCAGGCCAGGCAGTATGATGTGGGTTGGGTAGGTTATGAAGTCACAAACTAATATGCATGTAATTGGAAGCTAAGGTCTGTAGTACAGTGGTATGCCTCAAGCCAGTACGATAGGCAACAGTACAGACTGAAATGGAGTACTTGACATAGCAGTGCAAGCCTAGCAAATGTGTATAAGTGTCAGGTGTACCCCTCATCCTATGTACACCCACAGTAACAATCAGGTGTGCCCCCTGGGTAGAAATGTACAAATAATAGCTGTCCCCCCTGTATGTAGAAATGTTGATAAGTCTATGCAAATTGACTAATGGAAGGCCTGCAGGCACAGCATGCTTCCTGTTGATGTACAACACAAAGGTGAGCCCTGAAGTAAAAATAAACTTGATTTTTCACATGCATATAGTATATATGCCCATAGTGGGCATGCTCACACACACAAATTTAGCAAATTTCAGACAGCAACATACTAAAAGGTCATACTGGGCATGCTGACACACTTAAATGAAGCAAATGTCAGTCAACAACATACTAAAAGGTCATACTGGGCATGCTCACACACTTAGGCCATGTCTGAGTACAGCAGTGGGCCACACATATCTGGCAGTTGCAGTTCTTACTCCAGACACTTGTCACTATTCAACAATCCTGACTTGCATACACAGTGATATGAAAACAGACCCATATAATATATTGGACCCCTGTCGTAATCAAACTATGTACTACAAGTACTTAAGTTGTTCAAAGAAAGTGAAAATCCAAAGAAGATCAATAAATCTCCGATCAGTATCATCAAGAAACAATGAGCACTCCTAACATTATCCAAGCCATGTTCTGGCAAAAATATTGCCAAAAAGTCCATAGAGAACCATGAAGCTTTCTTTCGCTATGTCATAAATATCAATGTAAACTTATATATGTTCTGAGTCAGTGCAAAGTGTAAATGAATACATGTACATGACTGGCATTGCCAACATCTTGTCAGACAGGGTCATACATATTTACCCCCCTCTCACTGACAAAAGGGCCCATTACCATACCTGGAGATTGTGAAAACCCAGAAATCACATATACAATGGTTAAACAGCTCTATCCAAACCTAAAAACATGGTGTCTGTGGGATTACATGGTTTCCCTGGCTGTGCCATTTGTGAACTCCAAAACAAACAGACCCTGCACCTGAACAGTCTGTTGAGACTCACCCTCTGTACAGGATATGAAACTGTTGAATGGGTTAGAGCAACGTTTGGCACACTCCACAAGTGTTGGTGCACAGCAGACCATGGGAACTATTGTCTTATAAGCCTAATAAGCCGGATCTGCAAGGCCATGGAGTCCATCATTATGGAACTCATAAACAGAGATATTGGGAGCCTACAAACACCCAACCCCACCCATTTTGGTTTGGTCTGGTCAGGGGCAGATCATGGTTCCTAAACCTGCTAGACAGTTTTCAAGGCAGTCACCCAGGACATACATCAATAAAATGAGCTACACATGGCATACATATTGAAAAGCCCTTTTCCAACATCCCACACATGTCGTATCCACAAAATCAACAACCTGTGCATAAACACGTATGTCATCTGATGAATTGCCAACTAGGGCACAGATAGATCCCACAAAGTAAGAATTGTGGTCTCCCTGTTGGACTGTACGCTGGTAACAACTGCTGTCCCCCATGGCTCAGTCCTGGGACCCCTCCTGTCTGGTGCATACTTTTCAGAAATACAGTCAAACACACAAGGGCTATGGTTAGCAAAGTTTGTGGATGACTGCAAAAAGGTTGTCATAATCGATGTTTGGGACAACAAAGACATCCTTAAAAAGGGTCTCAGTCATTGGTGTCAAAATTATGGCCTCGAGCTACAGTCATACAAATACCACATAGGTGCCAACACCCTAAATATTGAGGTAATAATAAGGGATCTATGGACACATGTGGATAGTCATCTCTACTTCCAGAAACACATTCACAAAGTGGTTAGAAAATCATGCTATGTGTTCCCACAAATTGCCAAGGTCTTTGCATGTAGGTCAAAGGAGGTTCCCTCTACTCATCGGTCATCAGACCCATCAGAGAGTATCATGGCACACTTGCGATGAATCTGAATAGGCACCTTCAGCAAGTGGAAAGACCACTGAAGTACCTCAAGAAGAGGATTACTGGCCTCAAACAGCTGCCCCATGCAGCAAGACTGAATTTAACTCAATCTGTACTCTGTTGCATACTGTCTACTCAGGTGATCTCTGCCCAACAGACAGGTCCATGTCCAATGCAGAACTGATGTACATGCACTATCTGAAGTAAACCCAAGCTCACTGTGCCACATGCTCTAGGGATATCATCATCACAACAATAAGTAGAACATGTTGGAGAGATACATTACTAACTCACAGACTTCCCTTGCTTTGGAACAGGCTCCCAACCAACATTAAGCTGAGTCCCTCACTGACAGTCTTCCAGAGGAGCCTTGATGAGTGTATGTGAAACTGAACTGTTACACCATGGATCACTTCATCAGCTCTACTACACAGAGTCCTAGGGTACTAACCCCATGTGTGGTGATAGCTGCACACTCTGGCCATATTAATATATGCCTTCAGGCAGATAGCCTATTACCTACCTATGTACCTATATATATATGTAGGGGGAACACAGTATAATAACCAAAGATGGATGGGCAGAGATGTGTTTAAGAGGGTGACCATGACAGGGAGCCATCCAGGACTGTCCCACCCAGCACACATCCCAATGGCACAAAAGACATGAAGTGCACATCACACCCACTGTACATAACAGCCACCAGTATCTGTAAGTATTACAGTTTATGTGGTCTATGTGCCTGCTGTACAACATGACTGTACAATGTACAATCTACGATCTGTAGACATGTACCTGTCACATAGGTTCATAGGTATGTAGTAGACTATCTTCACGAAGGCATATATTAGCCTAGGCAAGTTGTGCAGCTTTCACCACCCCATTGGGTAGTCTCCTAAGCCCTAGTTCTAATAGTACCCAAAGCCCCTTTCTAGTGGGGCTGCTGATGTGATGCCTGGCATGAATTGTCTGTTTCCCATCCATTCATCAAGGTTCCTATTGAAGAGTGTCAGTGAGGGGCTCTGTCTGATGTACATTGTGACTCTGTTCCACAGTAAGGCAAGTGTCTGGGATGGTACTCTATTCCCACCAGCATGTTGTATTCATTGTTGTGATGAGGTTCATATCCCTAGTGTGTAGTGTGACTCAATTTTGTTATCTGTAGATGGAGCATGTTCAACAGTTATGTGTTGGACATGGCTCTGTATGTTAGGCAGAGTGTGCCTCTGAGTAGGCAGTACGCAACAAAATATTTAGTTTTACCAGTTGTGTTGCATAACACAACTGTTTGAAGCCAGTAATCCTCTTGGTGAGGTACCTCTGTGGTCTCTACAGCTACTGGATATGCTTAGTCGAGTACATCCAAAATGGTGCATTGTACTCAATGATGGGTCTGATGACTTAAGAGTAGAGGGCCACCACTACCTCTTTTGATCCTGATGCAAACCCTTTGTTGATTAGATGGGCCACATAGGATTTCTCAATCACTTTGGCAACATGGTTGTCAAAGGAAAGATTACTATCTACTTGTGTCCCCAGATCCCTTATTACCTTGTCAGTTTTAAGGGGGTAACACCTATGTGGTAGTTTGTGGGTACTTTGTTTTCACCAAAGGGGATTGCTATGCATTCTTCTGCATTGAGCTTGAGGCCATGATTCTGACACCACACATCTGTTTCATAGAGTCCCTTCTGGAGTATATTTATTTCATCTGGGGAATCTATTATGGCAAACACTTTACAGTTCCCAGCAAACTTAGTCAACCACAACCCTCCTGTGTTGGCATGTACTTTTGAGAAGCCTATACCAAACAGGAGGGATCCCAGGAATGAACCCTGGGGGACACCAGTTGTTACCGGTGTAGAGTCTGACATGTAGCTAGCTTAATTTGTGGGATCTGTCTGTGAGCCAGTTTGCAATCTATCTTGTGATGTATGGATTCATGCCCAGGTTGGTGAGTTCATCTATGATACCTGACTGAGGAATGGTGTCAAAGGCCTTAGCAAGGTATTAGGTAGGCTGTTTGGAGCTCATTTCAATCATCTGTAGCCTGGGTAACTGTCTCAAAGAAATCATCCAGTTCAGGAGGCGTGATCTGCATTTGATGAAGCCAAACTGGGTGTGCTCAACTGTGTGAAGGTTCCCAATGTCTTTATTGTTGACTTCCATTATGAATGGCTCCACTGCCTTGCAGATCAGACTCGTCAGGCTCATAGAGCATGAATGCCAAGGGTCTTTTGTGGCACCACCCCTGTGGAGGGGGAAGAACGTTGCTGTGCAACATTCTATGGGTACATATCCTGTAGATAGCATGTAGAGAGAGGTGTAGGTATCCTTGATGAATATGAATACATCTTCACCCTATGTGCTATGATCCAGGTTCTGATGCTGGAAGGTATGGAATGAGTAGTATCCTGGTAGTGCTGATGTGCTCTCTGGAGCCTTGAACTAGGTTTCTGTTACTGCACAGATATCAATATTCTCCATACTGAGAAGTGCCTTGAGTGTGTGCATTTGGAGGCTGAGATTTCTGGCAATGAGTAGCATTTAGCTCACTTTGTGGTTATTTGTGTTGGTTACGGTGTTTGGTTTGTCCTGAGTGACCGGTGTTCCACACCTGAAGTCAACGCCTCATTAGTCTGATCTGACCATAAGCTAATTACCCTACATATCCACATTCTGTCCCCACCCCCCCCATTTAGGAAACCATGTTAAAAAATTTCTCCAAAGCCAACTTCATGTTTCTTAAGACAGAAGTGGTGAACTTCAGGACACCCATGCAGATGGACAATACAGTTACGACTACTGAATCCTACACAATTGCACTTTATAAGCACTTATATGAGTGCATGGATTGTGGTATTCCAAACAGAACCAAGACGCTATCCTCCAAGAAAAGGAAGCCAATCTGGTGGTCCCCTGCCATAAACAAACTGCACAAGAGAAGGAAGAAACTGTTGCAAAAGAGGGTAAAATCCCATGAGTGGAGGAGCTCCCTGGTTAGCCTCAGTAAGAAGCTGCGATCCCTGATAAAATCCTCCAAAGCTAGTTACAAAAACAAAATTGCCACTGATTCTAAAGACAACCACAAAGCATTCTATAGCTATGTCAAGAATCTCAATGGCAACACGCAGATCTGCTCTGAGTTACAGCACAATGGCACTAAATGTACAGACCCAACTGATATTGCCAACATCCTGGCAGATAAGATCAGTGCTAACTTTACCCCCCTCTCACCCATAAAAGAGCCCATCTCTATACTGGAAGAATGCAAAGTTGCTGTCATCACGGCTGCACAGGTAAACACCACTCTCCAAAGCCAGGAACACAGCATCCATGGGACCAGATAAAATCCCAGGCTGCGTTCTACATGAACTACAGAATGAACTGGCACCACACCTAAGTACCATGTTCAAGCATAGCCTCACCTCAGGCTTTGTGCCTGCTGAATGGTGCACAGTGATGGTTATCCCACTACACAAGGGGGGGGAGCCACCATGGACCCTGGGAACTAGCGCCCCATTAGCCTTTTCAACAAGGCCATGGAACGTATCATCATGGAACTTATAAACAAAGACATTGGTAATCTCCAAACTCTGGACCACAGCCAATTGCTGCAGGGACAGAGGGCAAGGCTATTTCAAAGCAAACCATTACCAAATGGATAGGCCATTGCATTCATTTCTGCTGTAAGCACCATGGAAAACGTGTCCCACAGGGGATCAGACCCCACTCAACCAGGGCTGCATCTACCACTACAGCCTTTCTCAGAGGCATACCTACCAGGGACATCCTAGAAGCTGCTACCTGGATTTATGTACATGCTTTCACCAAGCATTACCATTTGCCAATTTTCTCTAAATCCAGAGCTGGCTTTGCCACTGCAGTTTTGCAGGGCCTTATAATGCTATTTAAATTCTTCCTCCCATCCTTAGGTTTGGGAATCTACCCAAATGTAATGACTGCAATAGTGAAACATGAAGAACATAGTACAGTTATATGTAGATGTTCAAGTGTATTCACTGTTGCAGTCCTGGTTACCCTACCTCCAGCCCTCTGACTTCTTTTGGCTGTACCTCTTCTCTCCTTTTCAATGCTTAAAAGCTTTTTGGTGTATTTGCTTTTTTGTTTGAGGTATAACCTTGTATATTTATAGATTTAATTGCTTCCCATTAGGGGGGCACCTGACATCTGGGGCAAGAAAAACTGATGTAATGATGTAGGCTGTTTGTTTTATACCCCTGATGACCTGACGTCACAGAAGAAGAGACAGCAACTGATGTAGGACCCAAGACTTTGATGATCAGGTTGACTGAGGGCTACTGCAAGCAGATAACCCAAATGTAATGACTGCAACAGTGAATACACTCGAACATATACATTTATGGTAAGTGTACACAACTGTACTTTCTCTTCCCCAGTTTTTCAAACAAATGAGAATATACCTTGCACCTTCCAGATGTTCACAGGCAATTATTTTTTTTTATCTCCACAGGACAAAATAGGAAATCTGATCAGCTATTTGTTTCTTTTTTAGCAAGCCATTCAGGTTGTGCAGTTTCTAAGATTACCTTTTCCAAATGGATTTCGGTTTGTATTTCCTTCATTTATTCACAAAAAGGTTTTTCATTACCTCAACTACCTAAGGCTCATCCCAGAAGAGCTATGGCTGCATCATCTGCCTTCTCTTCCAGGACCTCAGTTGATGAGATTTGTGCTGCAGCCACTTGGTCTAAGACTCACACTTTTATCTCTCATTATAGGTTGGGTATTATTTCTAGGAGCATGGCTTCCTTTGGTTCAACCATGTTCCGGCTTATCCTTTCTTGAGGGCCCCCCAGCATTTATGTAGCTGGGGACTCTGACCCATCAGTAAGGAAGAATGAAAAGGACAACATCAGATTTAGTTATGTACATACCATAACTAAGTATCTTTGTTGTCCATTTTCATTCTTTCTCACATCCCTCCCAGCCATCCACAGGCCTTGTGCCTTCAAGAAGTTCTTGGATTAAAGTTAGAAACCTTAGGTTCTGGGTTTGAGTCTTGATTTTCTACTATTCTCTGTTCTATTACTAGAACCTATTGTACTATAGGTTAGCCAACTCGATCTGTGGAGTTAGAGAAGGTGTAGTGCATTATGGGAAGAGGGAGGAGCTTGAGACTTGGAGCCAAAGTTTAGAAGTGGCCAAATTGGAACCGATGTCAGATCTGAGACCCATCAGTGAGGAAGAATAAAAATGGACAACACAGATAGTTATGGTAAGTGCATAAATTTTAATTTTGTTCAGGCTATTGACCCTTCCAGTTCTGTTGTTTCTGGTAAAAGGAAATAGAGATTCTTCATTTTCTGGAGAGTTTCAAATTTATGAACCGCAAGATGATTCTAATGGGGCAGATTATATTTTTGTCTCCTAAGATTTCAAGAGTTCCTTTGAAGGATTCTCTCTTAATTAATCTGTTATCTTAGGGGAACATAATGATGTTTCATAGTTCTTTAAAAAAGTACTATTATAATGTAATTTACACATTCTACTCCAATTCCTCCTGTTCTTTCTGCAGTGGAGAATGTTTATTTTATGATCTGTAATTTGCCTGACAGCTAGACTACTGCCCCCTCCCCCCGAAAAAAAGTAGATAAAATGTCTTTATACACTCTTCCCAGATCAGAACCAGCAGATGCAAAAAATTGGCTAATACTAATCTCTCTCCTTATGATAAGGTTAGGAAAGCGTTTGATTAAAAAGGGAAAAGTGTATTTTTCTCCAGTACTCATTTTTAAAATTCTGAGTTGTGAAGCTCTTTGAGAATTTAAAGAATATTTTAGCATGTTTCTTCTTCTGCTGACACATTTGCATTATGCAGTTTGTTTGCTTCTGTGTCTCAACTGCCTGCTCACTGTTTGAAATCTGCTTATGATTCTACTGATGCCACTTACAGGGCTGCTGCCACTGGAACTGTTATGAGGAGGTTTGCTTGATTGTGTTCTCAAAGCCTTCCTGAAGATGTTAAAAATGAAAATTTGAACTCTATTTTGCATTGAGACCTAGTTTTTTGACCATCTGCTGCAGAGGTCTTTAAAAGAGTGATGAGGGAGATAAGTTGATTCAGGGAGTATCTCAGATTTCCCACCCCCACTACCTCTACATTTATAGTAATCACAGCCACACTCACAGCTCACCCTCATATCACTTCCACCAATCAGAGCTCCTCAAGTCATATCACATTATACCACACCAATTTGCTCCACACAAAATACTCCCAATCACTCTCATTCCCACTAGGCATTTTTTACATCACCCACACTACCTCCCCATCCACATATAGTGCAACTCTATAATTCCTATTCAGACCCCCCCACCTAGAAACAACTTCAACTTTATAACCATGACTATCACACAACTAAGTCTTGTCTGTCTTCTCATAATTCTTTACAACACCACAAGTTATCACTCTAGCAATATCCCTAAACTTAGTAGCACAACACTACATTATGCACTCTCGTATACAGACACCACACATTATAATAATATCTGCCCACAGTTATTCAAGAACTACATAATGGACCAATTCAGAACTAAACACATATACTCTCATTCCTACTCCAAACAAACACAATACTTTCTCACACTCCTCACCAAACTCCAACATCTGTATAACCATTTTAACTCCAGGCTCACCATAAGTGGGGATATCCATCCCAACCCAGGCCCAAATCCATCCTGTCCAACACAAACTGCTCCAACACTAATGTCAGAACATAACACCTCCACTTTCTTCATCCATGGGCAAATCAACAACAGCAGCAAAACCAACCATCTTTTAATGCTAAATATTAATATTAGAAGTATCAAAAATAAAATACCTGAACACCAAGCCACAATAGCACACTACACCCCAGACATAGTTGCTTTAAAAGAAACCTGGCTAAATAAAAACATAGCTAACTCAGAAGTTCTCCCTACCAGCTACAATATCATTAGACAAGATAGACCACTTCATAAAGGGGGTGGAACTGCCTTACTGTACAAGTCCAACTTAACCGTCCATTAATTACCAAACTCCTACCCCTCCCCCAATAATTGGGACATACTTATCTCACAACTTCAACTTCACCCTAAAAAGGGCATCACCACAATTGTGATCTATATTCCACCTGGTAATACACCTGCTAGCCTTGAAGATTTCTTATCCTGGTGTTCTTCCACATACTCACAAGAAACCCTTATTCTGGGGGACTTCAACCTAGATTGGTTCACCTGTATATCACAACCACCAAGTAATCTAATAAATCTCCATGGCTACCAGCAGCTAGTCCAAATTCCAACTAGATGTGATAAAAAATCTAAAAGGGAATCCATCCTTGACTGGGTCCTAACTAACAACCCCACATTGTACCCTCACACAGGCAGTCTCCCAGACACCTTAAGTGACCACAACATAATATACTTTATACGTAGTAGAACAAGCATATGCAAAACCACTAACTATATATCCACTAGAAACACAAAAAAATTATCTCCTGAGGTCCTCAACACTTTACTCTGTAACTGTGACTGGACGCCCCCTAAAAACTCTCCTACTCGACCAGGCTGTAGCATATTTCAACAAAACATTTCTACAACATCTAGACACTGTCGCTCCATTGCGCAAAATCAAGGTTAGAACCTCTACAAACCCCTGGCTCAGTAAAGAAACCAAACAAATCCTCAAGTCCAGAGACACTGCCTGGCTTTACTATCAAAAAAACAGAGAGACACAAAGCTTAAGTAAGTACCAAGAACTGAGCAACCATGCAAAAAAGTGCATTAGGCTGGACAAAAAAATCGTACTACACAACATTACAAACTAAATACCAACACAACCCGCAAAAATTTTGAAAAAATGTAAACCAGCTACTAAAATCCACCCAAAAGGCTACCCCCAAACCAACCACCCCTGACACTAAAGTTCCCATCGAAACACAATTCATCTCCCACTTTGTGAACTCAGTTCTGTCCTTAGTATCACAGGACAGTTCCTTCCTCACTATCCCCCCCAACACAAATAACACTAATACAAGCTTTACCCTCAAAACAGTTTCCACCACTTCAATCAAAAGCATGCTCTCCAAACTAAAAACCTCATCAACAGCAGCCGACCTACTCCCCAGCTATTTCTTGAAACACACAGCAGATGCTATTGCTATCCCAGTCTCCACTCTCATAAACAGATCAATTGTTGAAAACTATGTGCCCAAACTCTGGAAAATATCCTATGTTACACCCATACATAAAGGCGGGACCTCCACTGAACTTAATAACTGCTTTACTCTCCCCACTGGCCAAAATCCTAGAAAAATGCATCCATACCCAGATGCTAAACTATCTCCTAGACAGCAACATCCTGTCACCTACTCAGCATGGTTTCAGACCTGCCCATAGTACCACTACAGCCCTCCTCTGCTTCACAGACACAGTAAACCGTCTCAAAAATGAAGGCCTACAAGTGTCAACTCTTTTTTTGGATATGTCCAAAGCACCTGACACAGTCTCACACTAAATCCTGCTAAACAAACTAAACCAATATCATCTATCAAATTCCACTCTTACCTGGTTCCAAAGCTACTTAACTGACAGGTACCAAGCTGTGAAATGGGAAAATGCTCTCTCTCCTCAGCTGCCCATAACTATAGGAGTCCCACAGGGTTCTAT
The DNA here is from genome assembly GCF_019279795.1 of Protopterus annectens. Lineage (NCBI taxonomy): Eukaryota > Metazoa > Chordata > Ceratodontiformes > Protopteridae > Protopterus > Protopterus annectens. Next base: position 23,509,636 of record NC_056737.1, on the reverse strand, counting down.
CTTAGGACCACTACTATTCACAGTCTTCACAAATGACCTCCATACCTCCACACAGCATGCATCTGTAATTCAGTATGCATATGACACTACCTTAATCTGTGCTGCACAAAACATTCCCACCCTCCTGCAAACAACTCAACTAGCATTCTCTGATGTTAAAAACCACCTTACCAAAGCCCATCTTATCCTCAATCCAAAGAAAACTCAGCTTATGATTATAACCAGTTCTAACAAAAACACTAACAGTCAATTCACTATCTACTCCACAAATGCTACTCCAATTGCTCCAGTGGCACAGGCTAAGCTATTGGGAATAACCATAGACTCCCACCTAAAATTTGATAGTCATCTCAACTTAACTATTAAAAAAGTACATGCCAAACTGGGGTCACTCTACTGTATCAAACCATTTCTTACCGACAACACAAGATCAGCCATTGCTCGCTCCCAGCTTCTATCCACCCTACTCTATGCATCTCCCATTCTGACTAATCTCAACAAAACTGAACTAAGCAAAATGGAAACCTGCTATAACAGAATTGCCCGCTTTGCTGCAAATTGCTCGTATACAACTCATCACTGTACTGCTTTGGGACAGCTCCACTGGCTTGAACTGGCCAACCCCCTAACCTACAATCAGCTCTGCCTCTGTCATTCTATCTATTACCTCCCCAATAAGTTTCCTGCCCTCACAAACCTAGTCCATCACTCAGCCAAAAGGCCTCTTAGATCATCAAGCAAACTACTACTAGAAGTCACCAACAGCTACAATAGCTTTGGAGATGCACTATATAGTAGTTCAGTGGCTAAAAAATGGAACTCTGTCCCTACTAGCATTCAAAACACATCATCCAAAGCCTCCTTTAAAGACCTCATCAGGCAATATCTCAAGCAAAGTTGGCAGTGCCATGATTGCTCCCCAGGCTAGTGAAAGCGGATAACATATACATACTAAATCTAGAGCACTTGGTAATAGTTTTCAATCTTACTCACAAACACTGGCTAATCAACAATGTATGTACTGTACCTGTGTACTATGTATGTATTCTACCTATGTTCCAAATTTCAGCTGTACACCACCAATCTATTAATTACCTTTATTTGAAAATTAATATTTTTTTGTTTGTTCTCTCCACTACAGCTGTTTATGTGCCGCATACCACTGTAAAACATGTCTCTTGTAATTTGTGTGTATACTGATCATGTCTAAATAACTAAATGTGTCTGTAATTTTTTTTGTGGTGTTTTTCTCCATGGGCCTCTGCTGAAAAAGGGCCTTTTTGGCTCAGTCAGACACCCCCGGTTAACAAATGTAAAATAAATAAACATTTTTCAACCAAACTTCCAAGTTTGCCAAAGGATTTAATGCTACCCCTGCAACCTTGTTTAAAAAAACAAAACAAAATAAACCAGCCTTGCAAGCTGGTGATAAGCAAACATCTAAAAACCAATGGCAGAGAAGTTTCAAAAAAGAAAGGAGGAACTCCCGCAAAACTAGGGACAGACTAGTAAGTCTAAAAAACGATATCCTAGGCCCCCCTCCCCCTTCCCACTCTGCCAAACCCTTAATCATTCCAGTAAGTCTAAACCTCCATTTTTCTGTGACAACCAATAGTTTCAGACAGGTTTTGAAAGTAATCCAGCAAGGTTACAGATGGCAGTGGGAGTCTCTCCCTCTATTTTGAAGGATTCCCCCACATCTACCAGACCAAACTCCTGTTTCCCTCCTGTTATTTGGCATCTGCTGTCTCAGGGGTGATAGAAGCAGTCCTTTCTCCTCAGTTAGGAGAAACGTTTCATTCAAGAAAGTTTTGCTGCTAAAGAAAGATGATTCATAGAGACCAGTTATGAATCTTTACTTTCTGAATCTGTTTGTGATACTGCCCAGGTTCAAGATGTTATCCCTTCACAGCCTGTAACCCCTTATCCCCCACTTGAGATTTAAAAGATGCATATTGCCACAGTCGTCTAGATCCAGATTTCAAGAGTTTAAGATTTTCTCTGACTGGAAGACATTATTAGTTCCTTGCATTGCCTTTAGTCTATCCTCTGCTCCAAGGATATTCACAGAGTCTAGCATCTGTGATAATGTACTGAAGACTGCAAGGTATTCACATTTTTCCTTATTTAGACTTATCTTTTCAGAATCTTTTTCAAAGGGTCAGGAATCTCTTACCTGTTTAAAGGATCTCCTTCACAGACTGAGGTTCCAGGTGATACAAAAGTCTTGTCTGACTTTTCCTCACAGAATTGTTTTCCTGGGTGTCTCTTGGACACCTCAGTTCAAAGAGATTTTCTTCCACTGGAAAAAGTAGATCTGTATCTAAATCTTTTCTTGAGATTTTGCACTTGAGACTACTGTCTCAGCCAGGGAATTTCTCAGTTTCTGTGATTCTTATGACCCATCTTGCAAGATTCCATGTGAGAAAACTCAAATGGTACCTGAAATATGTATGGTCCCAACATCAACATCCCCTGACATTTCAGATTGCAGTATTGGGGTTTGTGAAAAGCAAGAGATTTTTTTGTGTGCAGACACAATATTTGTCAGAATCCAGGTCTCCCATTCTCACACCCAGCTCCAGCACAGTCAGTCACTACAGATGTATTGGACCTTGCTTGGAGAGCAGCATCTGTGGAGATAAAAGTGCATGGTCTTTGGAGCAGAAAATACAAACCAAAAAACACAAACATGGAAGAGATGTTGGCATTTACAAATGGTCTCAACTCTCTAATAAGTTATGGTCCTGGGACCTCTACTAGTGTTTACAGACAACACTACAGAGATGTGGTACATAAACAAACAATGGAGAACCAGATCTGTGAAGACTAGCCATGGCAGCATAAGATATAGTTTTTCAAAACAATCTCAGTCTACAGGAATTTTCCTTAACTGTGAGAGCAAAATTATTAACAGACAAGCTTTACAGGATATCTTTATTGCCTCCAGTCACAGCAATCATTTAGAAAAATTCTGCTCCAGGACTCTGTGCAAGAAGGCCTGGTAGACAGCGTCTTTGTCTTTTGCATGGGCTGGATTGCTGCTGCATGCTTTTCACCCTTTCCACTGATATAAAGTCATTATTGTAGTGACTCCGTTCTGGCCCAGGCAACTCCTTTCTTTTGGAAAGGCCCAGGAGCAGCTACCACAAGCTTTCTCACAGACTGAATCTACTTACACAAGATCTGGGATGTTTAATGCATCCTGACCTCAAAGAACTGCAGCTTTTAGGTACCTTTCTTTCTGACAGCATGCAGGAGGTATTAAAGGAGGCAAGAAAACCTGCTTACTAGAATGTCATATATTAGTAAATGGAAAAAGTTTTCTACTCTGTGCCAAGAAAAGAACCAGCACCCATTCAGGGCTAGTATTTCTTTCACTGGTTTTACATTATTTGTGCGAGTTACTGTTCTCTGGCCTGAATTACTACTTAACCAAGGTTTATTTGCTGGCTATTTCACGTGCCTGCCCATGGATCCCCTCTTTCAATGCAATCTCAAGGAAAAATGTTTTTGAAAGGAGTGTTGCATAAGAAGCCTCCTAGAAAAGATCTGGTTTGTCCTTGGTGGCTTAATTTTGTGTTAGAAAAACTAACTATTATTCCATTTGAACCAACTCAGCAGGGCTGACCTGAGGTTCTGGACATGGAAAAAAGTGTTACTAATTGCTCTGACCTCTGCAAGAAGAGTATCCATGCTGCAAGCTTTCATTGTGGGTCAACCTAACCTCATTTTATGTAAAGATATAGTTTCCTAAAACCTAAGTCTTCATTTATGCCTAAAGTGGTGGTCGAGTTTACATTGAGTCAAGCTATCCATCTTCCTGTCTTCTTCATAGAGTGTATAAATGAGGAAGAAAGGATACTTCTTACCTTGAATGTCCACAGATAACTCATAATGTCTTATCAGAGCAAACTCTTTCAGGAATTCTAATCACATGTTCATTTCTTGTGAAGGTAAAAACAAAAAACAGTCCATGTTAAAACAGACTATTTCCAAGTAGGTGTCTTATGCTATTACTTTTTGTTATAGCCACCACAACAAAACAGTTCCTGGCAGGGTTAAATCTCACTCTATCAGATTCTTGGCTTCACCTGTTGCTTTTTGAAAAGAACTGGAAGTTAGAAATATTATAAATGCAATGTCTTGGTTCTTTCTGCACACATTTAAAAAGCAGTGTAAACTGCATTCCTTCTTCAGGTCTAGGACAGGCTTTGCTAAGACCATTTTCCTGGGGCTCCTAGACCCTCATCCTTCCTCCTCACAGTAAGTCTAAACTATAGTAAATTAAGCCACATAGCTTAGGCTACTGCAGCAGTGATTCTTAAGAAGAACATGGTACAGTTGTGTAAGTAAACTTGCCATAATAGTATGTGCTCATATGATCACTGCTGCAATGGCCACCCCTTTCCTCCATTCCCATTATTTTTGTTTTTTACATATTTTTATGCTAGGGTGTGGACATTTTGATGTTTTATTCCTTGCATTGTCTTCTCCGGGCTTCAAGCTCTCTTTTTCTGTCTCTGTTGACATAAAAGCTTGGAAAGGCTTGGTGCCCAAACCTGAATTTGAGCTGACTAAATGTGTGTGTGTGTGTGTGTGTGTGTGTGTGTGTGTGTGTTGTTGCACAATTGTACTTTACGGGGACATGACAAGGTGAAGTATTTAGGTGTATGGATCAAAAAGGATTCTGTTACAGTAGCAATGGATATGTTGGAGGAAACTTAAGAAAAGGTGATACAAAAATTGAGAACTAGAAGCTCTTGATTATGGATATGGAGAGTAAATACAAGGAGTGAAAATCTTTGTAGTCCCTTTAGTTTCATATACAGGATAGGCATGTTTTTATCAGTCAGAGCAAAGTAGTAGACCATTAGTAATAAAGAGTTATATAATTTATTGTGGTGGGGAAAATGGCAAGAGTTAAATGGGATAGGTTTATTCTCGTCATTGGATAAGATGGTTTGGGATTACCTGATTTGAAGGGGTATTTTAGAGCTACTCACTTAAGGTTCATATAGAAATGCTTTTACAAAGTAATAGGAGAGTAGGATTTTGAATATAAGTCCTCAAGGAGAATAGCAACAACCTTTAAAGCAGGAAAACTGCAGCACCAGGAAAACATCAGTTTGAGACAAGAATGTGATATAAAAGAACTTGAGCGCAAAGGAGTGTATAAATATTTCGGAATTGATGAAGTATCAGCAGTAAAACAAATGTGAATAAAATTTAGTAAGGAATATTTCAGAAGACTAACATTAATCCTGAAAACAGCACTGACATCTAGGAACAAAATCCAAACTATAAATCAATTTGCTTTTCCTGTCCTAACTTACAGTTTGGAGTGATTGACCGGCCCCAAAATGGGTTGGATAGATTAGACAGGAAAACAAGAAGGATGATTCATGCTCTCCAAATGATTTATAAAAGTCAGTGCATACCAAGAATATATATTCCCCATGCTGAAGGCGGGATGGGCCTCCTTGAAATTGATTACATGTATAAATCTGCAATTGTGGGACTCCACACATATCTGCTGACCTCACAAGACTATATATATATATATATATATATATATATATATATATATATATATATATATATATATATATATATATATATATATATATATATATATATATATATATATATATATATATATATATATATATATATATATATATACACACACACACATATACATGATGTGTCTGAATGGCGGATAAGGCAAAGGAACTGTGACTGGAACTTAACTCTGTGGGGATTCCCTTGGACTAAACTTTCTGGAAACCAAGTGTTCCACATAACATGCAGATTCCTGTAGCTAGTTCTTTTTTTTTAAACAAGAAACATCTTTATTTAATTATCACTTATGACATAGGCAGTCATACATACATATAAATGAAAACAAACTGTGTTGACATAATTTTAGATGCAAACATTATACATCACTTATCTATCCAGTCACTGTCAGCCAAACATCTAGCTCTTTCAAATCCTGCCTTCTTTTAAACTTCATTCCTCCTCTGCATGTATTGTTCCCAGAATTCCCATTTTTTCTATATACTTTGCTCCTACCGTTTTCTAAAGATCCAATTTCTAGTTGTTTTATCTCTGTTACTATATTCACTACTTCTAGTACAATTGGTTTAGATTTTGATTTCCATTTTCTAGTAATTGCTTTTTTGGCAGCCACCATAATTAGACTCGACAAGGCCTTACTATGTCTAGGCAATTCTGATTCTGTATCATAGCTCAAAATATTTTTTCCTTAATTGTATCAATTTGCTCACCCAGTGATTCTGATAGAGTACTCTACTGGGAATTTTTAAAATCTGCCAACTTATCACACTCAGAAAATATGTTCCCAATTATCTCTTTCTTCCCCATAACACCTCCAACATTTGCTGTCTACCTGAGGAAAATAAAGTCTACTTGGGGTATAAAAATATCTATATAAACACTTCCAAGCAAAGATCATAAATCTTCTAGACTTTCTTGCATATTTGGCAGACATGCATATATCCCCAAATTGTTTGTGTGAATTGCTTATCCAGTCTCTCTTCCCAATCCTTCCTAACTTCCTCTGATTGATTCTTATAGTTATCATTCAACATTTTATATGCCCTACTAATTATTCATTTTTTAACAGCAGCTTCTGTTCTAGATTCTACTAAAAACTCTACCAGTGCTGGTCTTTCACTTATGACACCACCTCTATTTCTTTCTCTTTGCCTACATTCTGATATCAATCGTTGATAGGGAAGGCAATCTCTATCCTGCAGTCCAAATAAATTCTTGCCCTATTCCCATTCTATTACTTTTCCCTCTCTATTTCTTTGCTCCCAATGCCTTGATTCTTTTGCCAATTATTTCCAATAAATTCCAGCTCCTTCTTGCCTATTGTCTGTATCTGTAATTGCAGTCTTCCCTATTGTCAAAATCTCCTTTCTCAATTCCCATTTTGGCTTAATTCTTCAAAAATGTTCTGCTAGTTTATGAATATAATTCTATATGGTTATTGTTACTCTTCTTAATGATCTGCATCCAAATTCCCACTCTTTCTCTGTTTCTTGACCTCCCCTCCTGTTTTGTCATTAGCTCTTTCCACTTTAAGTAATAAGTTTCAGCTTGTGCTATGTAAATACCCTTCAAATTGGGTATTCCCAAACCCCCCTTGTTTTTTGGAAGAATCCACTTATACCACTTGACTCTTGCTGTCTTACCCTCCAAGATAAAATCTTTCAGCTCCTTATTAATTGCTATGCAGAACTTCTCCTCCTGTTGATAAAAATATGCCTGACCAGTGTATAAAACTAAAAGGACTAAAAACATTATAATTGTTTGTATCTTGCTATCACATCCATAAAACAGAGCTTCCAGTTTCTCAGTTTTTGTATTATCTTTTGTTTACTCTCTTCCTGCATATCCTTAGCTGTCACACTAGGATCATTTTTAATCCATACTCCCAAATACTTAATTTTATCATATCCCATAAATATGGATATTGTTGAACCAGTTCATGTGTGGGTACATAATTTACAGCTATTGCCTTTGTTTTAACTTCATTAATTTTGCATCCCGAAAATATTTGAAACTGTCTCAGAATGTTTCACAATACCGAAATGTCCTTTTCTGGTTTTATTAGTTATACAATAATATCTTTGCCAATGGTTCTTAATGTAATGCAAATAAAAAAGGGGAAAGAGGACACCCTTGCTTGGTTCCTCTGCTCAATTAGAAATTATCAGAGAGGAACCCACCCACTTTAATTTTCACCTCCAATCCCTCATATATCCTGTTAATCAACCTTATAATTTTATCAGGGAATGCAAATGCTTCCATTCCCTGCTCATAACTTCCTAGCTTACTCTGTCAAATGTATTCTCTGCATCAAGACCCACCAACAACAGTGGTACTTTCTTACATTCTGCTTCCCTGTGGATCATCAGTGTTCTGTTAATGTTGTCAAATGTTTGCCTCCCCTCCACAAAACCACATTGATCCATATCTGTTAAAGTTGGCATCACCTTTGCCATTCTTTTAGCCATTATAGACATAAACACTTTATAATCATAATTTAGGATTGAAATGGGCCTGTATGAACCTGGATCTGATGAGTCTTTACCCTCTTTAGGTATTACAGCCACCACCGCTTTCTTCCAGGATGTTGGTGCTTCTCCTCTTAAAATGCTATTAGACAAAACCTTCCAGCTCTTTATCAGTTTTTCCCTCCTAGCTTCCAGATTTCCACAGGAATACCATATATCCCTGGGGACTTTCCTGTGGATTGGTTATATATCAACATTTCTATCTCTCCTCCTCCTATCCAAAATGTTAGTAATTGAGCTTCATCTACCTTAATTCTTCCATAAACATTTCCAGTTGCACCATTTATTGGTTTCCATATTTCCCTGCTTTATACAGACTTTCATAACATTTCTAAAATATTTCTAGTACCTCTACAGGATCTCTTCTTGTCTTCCATATTATAGGCTCCATAAGCTTGGTGACAACCCTTTCTACTTTTTGTTTGCCTAAGGAGTCATGCTAAAAGCTTTTGTGCTCTGAAGTTATCAAAAAACAGTTGCTTAACAGCAACCTTTCTAAATTCATGCATATTATTGAAATAATCCCTTATTTTCAGTTTAACATTCTGCAATTACGCCTCTTCTTTTTGTGTGAGATACTCCCCCTATTCTGCAATACTTTTCAGTCCCTCTAAGTAATTCTTGCTACTTGTTAACTATATATCTCTTTCTTTTATTTCCACCCTATTTTTTAAACTCCTCATTAATTTTATCCCACACCCTACCTATATTTTCAGAAGAAATGTCTATCTTCTCTAATAAAAACTCTGAATAATTTCCACTACCCATTCTTTAAATTCCTCTCTTTTCAACAGATAGGTGGGAAAGCGCCATTCTCTCATTTTTATTTTAGTTATTATTGGCGTGTGATCTGAAATAGTTATTGGATGTGTATCAAAAGTTTCAATTAAATGCATGTGTTCTTGTGAAATGTAAGTTCTGTCAAACTTAGTCCAGTTTTTGTATCATGGGGAATAATATGTAAATTTACTCCAAAGTCATACTACTAAATTTGTATCTTACATGACAAATATTTTCATAAATTTCTTCAAAAACGTAACCCTTCTTTGTTGTGTTTTTCCCTTCTGGGCTCCCAGACACATCTTCATAGCTGCAAATCAATTTTTAGTCCTCACTTATAAGTAACATTCCCTGCTGAAAGCTAATTATTTCTCCAAGAATTTTCTTAAGCTTCATTATAGCAATTTGAGGTGGAATATAAAATACATACTATTGTAATCCTCCTCCCTTGCTATAGTAGCCCATTAGTACTACAAATCTACCAGTATTACCTTTTTATCCTCTTCTATCACTATTGGTGATCCTCTTACAATTAATATAAGTACTCCTTATTTCATTTGGCACAGGTATTCTGCTGAATAAGCATCCTGAAAACCTTTTTTATCAAATTCACGTTTATTTCTTTCCAAATGTGTCTGCTGTAGTATAGCTATTTGCACTCTACATTTCTTAAAATAGTTCACTATTTCTTTTATGTATATATCTGAGACCATTTACATTTAAAGATAATATAGACAGTATCATTATGTTAAAATGTTATTCCCATCTTTTATATATAACACCTTTTTAGTTAAGTGTCTAGTTCCAGCTTTTGTGTTACATTCATACACTAATGTTTGATGGGTTAATCTTTTATACAGTTGTTTATTGTTATATCCATTTGAGCCTATGTCACATCTTACAAGACTTTTTTTTGTTTTATTGAAAACCTTCAAACAAAAACACACACACCCAATACACCCCTAAAACCTATTAACTTAGTACTAACACACAAAACTATGTATATCTTCAAATATTGAAGTTTTGCATTCCTAAAAGGAACTATTGTCCATGACTGACAGCCACATTCATAGACTTGGAATAACCTAAAAGGAAGGTTATCCATGCTAAGATGCATGGTGCAGCCTGTGATTCTACTAAGTGCTGTCTGGTTTCATCTTATCTTTATTAGTCTCCCAGATTGGGAAACACTTGAATGCTTTCAGAAAACATTATCTGTTAGCCATTGAAAGAAAGAAGTATTTTGTTTTTATTATTATTTATCTGATTGTCTCTATGAGAATCAGATACAGAGTTGCTTCTACAAGCACTCATTTATTTGCTAGAGGAAAACATGTTATATTCAATGTTCTTTTTATTTATTTGTTTTTTCTGGCAGTAATCCAGTCACTCCCCTATGCAAGAATGAGAAAAAGCACATACATTTTTCTGGTATTATGCTCTTTTGACCAGACTTCTTTTTTATGTTGCAGTGCCTACATTTCTTAAAACTGAACAAGGAGAAAGAAGAAAAAAACAGTGGAACCTGTTTACTTTACACTCAAAACTAACTGAGAGAACTTTACTTTATAGCATGCAGATTATATCATGCATTATAAAAATACTACTTATAAGAACAACATTTTGTTTTATTTACAGTTAACTCTTTCCTTCCTCTTCTGTTCTCCTAAATATTCTTCCAAACATTAATGGCGTGAAGTAGGGCATATGTTTTAGAGTCCCCTACAAATTTAACAAAGTCAAAAAGTCCATATTTCCATGTGTTCTTGGTCTGTGATGTTTCACAAATATAATTAATGAGTTGTCATCCTACATTTACTTGCCAATTTCTGAGTTGCTGGTTTTATTCCTGTTGATCTCCATCTCCCAAATCTATTCTCTATTTCATTTCCAACATACTCCTCCTTCTTCTAGTCAACTCTTGTGCTTTTTTTGTGTCTCAAGCATTTTCCATTGAAACACTGGAAAAGGTATCACTGGGACAGTCTGTGTGTGGTCTTTATTACCAGAAGAACAAGAAGCAGAATTTCCTTCTGTTTCATAGCTCACTTTTTGTTGGACAAAATTTTGTATTTCCACCTTAGCATGCACTGCATCAAAAATGATGTTGTCCTTCTAGGAACAAGTATTCTGACAATATTCATGATCACTTTGCTCTCTGTCATACAGACTGCTCAGAGGCAACCTGTGCCTTACATACAGAGCAATCTCTGACCCAGCTTTAATGGAAATGCTGCACATTCGCAAGTCAAATGGCACACGGGTCACTCACTCAAAGGATCTTAACCTGGTATGTGATATCAACAGACCTTGCTAGAGACAGATTTGTCTCACAGATGTTGCCTCACTTATGGAACAAGCTTCTTATTCATGTTAAACAAAGGGCATATTTAAGTGTAATTTGGATAATTGGATGGGTAACTGGGAGTTCACCCAGGGGGTTCCACCTGTGTCCCTCTTAGACAGGGGCAATAGGTGCTGATTTTAGTGTCTACTTGAACCGGACACCCTTGGGAACATGGGTTGAACTTGGCTAAGCTTGTGAGGGCCCTGGGACATTTAGCCTAGTAACCTCCTATGATCCTATGAATAGCTGGGTACGGCAGCTTGAATCTCATGCCTGCTTTTCGACATTTCCTGATTAGTGGAATAAATTTACTCCTCTACCACCTAGTGTACAGTGAGTAATCATTTTCCACAAACACTCTATTGTCTCCCACTTTTAGTACTTTGCCCTTCTGCCACAGTTTTTTTCAGAATCAACGCCTTCTGTTGTTAGGATTGCATTTTTACTATTAATGGTCAAGGTTGCTTTCCCAAACTCAGGTTTGGAGCATACACACAATGTGCCCTTTCAATTAACGACTCCTGCTGTGAAATATCAGTCAGATTACTTATTTGTGTCTTCATAAAATTAATGCACTCTGTTCCTTCTAGTTTCTCTGGTACAGCAGAAAATCTCAGGTTTTACATTACGTGCGTCATCCTCTAATTCTGTTATTTTTTGAAACATCTCTTCTTGAGCAGTTTCATATTCAGATAGCCTTTTATTCATTTCAACCTCTGATTTATTGCAGTCTTAACACCTCCTGTGAATATCTGTTTAAAGCTTCTTCCATTTTTTTCAGCTTTTATTTCAGTTGATATATTCCTTCAGTGTTCTATTTTAATCAGCTCTGAATATATTTGATTTATTTTTTTCTCTAGGTTGAAAGTCATGTCTTGCATCAAAGCTGAAGCTTGCACTGCTTTTTGCTGAACAGCTGCAGAATCCTTCCCAGTCACTGTTTTTTTTTCATCTTTTGTGATTGATGTTCTCTGAATTTCTTTTTTTGCTGGCATCCAGGTACTGCACTTACAAGCCAGTTACTGAAATCTACCCAAAAATATGAGTTTACTGGCTGGCTGTTCTGAGTTTCTGTTTTCACACTGGGAGAGATGAAATTAAGCTATGTGCAGCCATCTTGGAAGCCTGTAGCTAGCTCTTTAGCAGATGAAGCTATTCACTTTCCATTTAATAATTGCTTTGACTCCTCTTCACAGTTTTCCTCATCCTTCTCCTTTACTGTTTCAATAAATTTTGAGTTGCAGTTCACAAATTTAATATTCTGTTATTGCTTTAGAACTATACACAGTTTTCCATACTGACCTTATAGATATGTGGCATAACAGACATTAATGATGTTCATTATTCCACTGCTGCAAAAGCTATTTAGCTATGTGGGTAGTATCCTACCTAGGATAAACAACTGGGCATTTTCTCAAGTTTGTGTCTGCCTCCCACAGCTACAATCTGACTGCTGATTGGCTAGTCTCTTGTAAGGATATCCACCATCAAAGTGTAGAAAATGTCAGTACTTTTTTGTTGCCTCTAGAGGAAGCAGCTTTAGGCTTCACAGAAGCAGCAGCAATCTACTTCATCCTTCATTTTTGCCACGTAAGTCCCTTCCACGCAGAAGTTATTGCTCTATTAAGAAAGTATTTATTTATTTTATTTCCTGATTAAATGCAGCATTTCCCTTTTAAGAAACCCAATATTTTTTTACAGTTTCAAAACTTTCCTGTTAGGGAGCACTATTTTTAGCTTAGGGCTTGTTTTTTTTTTTACTACTGGGTGCAAAATTGTGTGATAACTATGTACTGCTTGTCAAAACATTGAGTTGTTTTTGTGAGTTTAAGGACTGGGAAATTTCTATGGAGCTGAAAACATTGTATGTTTAATGCTTGTGTACTTTGTGATAGTTTACCTGCTATATTTTCTGTCAGTGCACTTCTGTGAAGAGTTATTTGCTTCTGACAGGGATTTTTGTGTTCTGCTTGTGCTTTTACTTTTGAAAGGGCATTCTGTGGGGAAGTGTGAAGACTTGTCTGACAACTTTCAACTGACTAGTTACATCAGCACTTATTTGTCAAGTCAGGCTTCTTCCTTGGCTACAGCATGGGTACATTGTTCCTGCTATATCTAAAATGAAAAAAATCAGTAAACAGTCTTTGCTGCTGCCACAGGCTCAGACAGTGCCTCAGCCATTAGTGGGAGACTCTGCAGTGGCTAACTGTTGTTCCTCAGACCACACACTGGTTTCTCTGACTTCCTTCTGATGTAATCCTTTCAGCCACTATGGACCAATGTCCGATCAGGCATTAGAAAACCATCTTTGGCTTTGAGAGACACTCAGGGAGATTCTTTTTTGGGTGGTCAGGGAAAGAGACCTCATGATAGCATTGAAGTGCTATCACATAGGTTCATAGGTAGGTATTAGGCTTTTGGCCCCCGGGCCTATATAAATCTAGCCAAAAAGGTACCCTGGCTTTCGCCACCCAAGAAAATTATTTTCCTGTGTTAGTTAGTTGGTTTTCTTCCAGGATGGTCCCTGCAAAGAAAAAAACAAAAGGTTACACATTGTTCATCTGAAGACATGGTATCTGTTTGTAAAGGTGATTTTTTTACCTTAGTCAGGCAGTTGTTGCAAGCTGTTAATCCTGGTGTTTAAAATTCCTTACCAGAGGGGGCAGCATCTGTAAGGAAATCCCCAAGGAAAGTTTGTAAGAGGATTCTGACACTGACAGAGACAGTGCCTGGAGATTCCCAAGCCTAAAACTCTAACTCTGAGGAAATTTGTTCCTCTCCAACTCCCTTAGTGGAATGTTCCTTTTCACGGATTATTTCCAGGATAAATGAGGTGTTTTTGAGAGAACAAGTGGATATTCCCCATGAACTGAGGAAATATTATAATATTATGATATGGTATAAGTCAATGTACATCATTCTATAAAAAAAAAAAAAAAAAAACAGATTGCAGGAGGGGAACAGTAAAAAACAGGGAGCCTTTGAAAACAAGGGAGAGTCTGCTACTTCAGAATGAATATACCAGCATTCTGTCCTCCCTCCTCTACTGTTCCTGTTTCTCTTTAAATCTGTTCCAGATAGTAGCTCTCTACATTCCCCTTTGACAACAGATTGTACCGTATTTCCCCGAAAATAAGACCGGGTCTTATACTCTTTCCCCTGCCGAAATACGCATTAGGGCTTATTATCAGGGGATGCCTTATTTGCCCCCCCCCATACAACAATCTACATTTATTCATTCATGCACAAAAATTGACGTTTATTCATGTACACAAATTGACATTTATTCATGTACAAAAATCGACATTTATTCATGTACACAATTTGACATTTATTTGGTACTTTTCTGTTATTGGACAACAGTTATAAGTAACGCGTTAACAGCTGTGTGATAATTCTACATAAACAGTGCAACAAACATTTCAACATCAGAATATCTACACCTTGGCTTTCACAGTACAATATTTTATGCTTAACAGAAAGTGTAGAAAAAGCTCAGTACATGTGCACTGGAGGAGGGGAATAAAACTGAAAGCAGAAGCAATCTATTCTGTTGCCCCTATAATGGAAAGGTTATTCAATTACAGTTATTTCATCTTCTTCTGGAACATTGTCATAAGTCTCCAGTCTTCTGGCCTGAATTTCTTGCGACTCCATTTCCTGAATAACCATTGGCCTCAATCTGTCATGCCTAGCAATAGAGCTCTCCTTAAATGATCACTGCTTGTCCAAGTAGCCTGCTCGTAGTGCATTGGCAACACAGCTGTCAGTGATTTTATCCTATGAATTTTTCACCCAAGTCACGACCTCTTGCAGGCTAGGCTTCACAATGTTTCCATGCTGATTTCTCTCCATTCTATTTTCAATGTAGTCATTGAGTTCCATGCCCAAATGGTCCTTGAATGGCTTGTTTATTGCAATATCAAGAGTCTGGAGATAGGCATTCATTCCTGCTGGAATCATTATTTGATCTATTCTTCTCCGTGCAAGGAATTTCTTCATGTCATTAGCATGGTGAGTGCTGGCTGATTCCCAGACTAGCAGACCTCTTTCGCCACCTTGCAAAACAAGTGGCAACATTACATCGACCCACTTCCTTATAACTGCTTGTGTGCACCAGGCTTTTTTGGTTTCAAGAATGTAAATGCCTGAAACACGTTCAATCTTATCTTTCTTGCCCTTTCTAATGATTAGATGTGGGGCTTTCTTTCCATCTAGACAAGTTGCCAAAATGCAGGTAACACGTGCACTCTCGTAACCAGTGGAGGGAATGTAGATTGATGAGGCACCCCTCTGATCAATTGTTTGAGATCCTTGGCCCATAAACACTGCAGTTTCATCCATAGCAATCATGTTGGAGAGTTGGTATTTAGAAAAGTCAGTGCCATCAACAATGGACTTGAATGCAAGTGCACGTTTAATAACTTCGTTATCTTCCAGCTTGAACAGTGTTGATCTTCTTAGAGACAGTTCATATCATTGAAGGAAACCATCCAGCCAATGTTGTGATGCTTTGAATTCTTCTTGGGATATTTCTAACTGTTGTGTCATTGCAAGGGCAAATGCTTGAATATCAGCCCTGCGCACAACCAAAGCCTTTGCTCTCCTGTTAGCAATCCATTCACTGATGATGTCTTCCAGCTCAGGAAATAATGGTTGCTGACCTGATCCACACTTGCACTTCTTAGCATTTCTTTTGTTGGCCTTTTGACTGGGGTTATCGTATGCTGCACACCATTTTCGGACCATTCGGAGATCTAACTTCTCTTTGCAGAAAGCCATCAGATTCATTCCCCGGGAGTCCTCCACGATTCCTTTCTTGTACTCTATGGAATAGTTCTTTCTTTTTGCACTCATCTTGTCTGGAGGGGGTTAATTGAAGACTTACGAGACTGGAGAGGCAACACAAAATGGTGACGGCTAAGAAGACACAACCACAGACATTTGTTATCAAGTGCGCGCGCTTTATGCACGTTGTCTGTACTTTGACCAATCAGAGTACACCTGCCAGTGTTTATGGGCCAAGGATCTCAACTGTCAAGTGTGAGTGATGATTAGGGTTACAGTAAGAATCATGGAGGACTCCCAGGGAAAGAATCTTATGACTTTCTGCAAAGGGAAAAAGTTGGGTGTCTTTATAGTCCAAAAATGGTGAGCAGAGTATGATAACCTCAGTCAATGGGTGTCAATAATATTATTTTATAATTCATCACGTCTGTCGTGTATTGTTGACAATCTTAAATGGGGCTTATTTTTGGGGTAGGGCTTATATCATGACAACCCTGGAAAACCATGCTAGGCCTTATCTCTGGTTAGGTCTTATTTATGAAGAAATATGGTATCAGACACTTGGGTGATAAAAGTGGTGCAGGAGGGTTGCAGTTGGCACTGGATGCCAATACCTCCTTTCAGGGGAATGCCCTCCCACCCTTTGAACCACAGATTTACCTCAGGTTCTTAAACATTTGCTGACCTTGCGAGTCATAGCACTAGTGCATTTAGATCAAAGGGGCAAAGGTTTCTACTCGAGAATGTTTCTGGTTGCAAAGAAAAAGATTTCATGGAGACCAGTTCAAGAGTGTTCCTTTCTCAACCTGTTTGAGAAATTACCAAAATCCAAAATGCTGAACCTTCAGATTCTGTTAACTCTTGTATCTCTTCTGAGTTTTATGGTAACATTAAATCTGAAAGATGCACATCATCACATCTCCATAGCCACAGGCTTCAAAAAATGTCTCAGATTCTCTGTGTCTGGGTCACATTATCAGTTTTCTGCATTACTCTTTGGGTTATCTACAGCTCCAAGGGTGTGTTTACAAAGTGTCAGGCTTACAGTGATAGCTCGTTGTTGACTGCAAGGCACTTGCATATTTCCTACTTACTTATCTTTGCAGAGTCTTTGCCCAGATGTTGAGAATCCTTAACACAGGATCCAGTGTTGTCCATATTCGACTGATTCAACCTCGGGGAATTCAGATTTGACTCTGATTCAGCCTTAGCAACTTCAACCTTTAGATCCTGGGGTCTGACTTTTCCCCTAGCCATAGTTCCCTCTCAATTGTCAAACTACCTCAGATCTCATTTGTCGCTTCAACCAGACAGTCCTTCCAGATCAGAAGTTGTAGTTTCAGAAGAGTCTTACAGCTATTTTTCTTGTGTGTGCTTATAATTAGAGTAGGCATTTTTGTTTATTTAATATTTGCAGATTGTCTGGACATCCTTTAATATGTCAGACAAAAGTTTGAAGAAGTGTGGAAACTCTGGCCTCAAAATCCCTCCACAGGACCCCCACTCCCTCAGTGTATATTGTTTAGGAACAGTACACCTGGATAAAGAATGTGAAGCCTTTGGTTCTTTTAGTCATAAAGCTCTTCTGAGTAGAAGAGGCAAACTAATGTTGAAGGGACTCCTTCCATCTCCTTCATTGACTTCTTTTGTTTCTCCTACAGCTTCTACCCCCGAGGAGAAAGAGAAGGAAAAAGAGAAGGTAGCTGCAGACTCAAAACAGACACCTAAAGACAAGACTCCTGAGAAGGGCATTGAAAAAGCAAGAATACGATCCCTGATTTCACAGTTTTAGTGGGTCCAGCATCAAAAACACAGAAGTCTTTGTATCTGAAGCTTCAGATCTGCTCTCTATCTCCATCCAGGCTTTTTGCTGGAGATCCAATCAGTCCTCAGATCCATTCCCCCATTCTGCAACCACATTCCAGGGCTTCAACAATTGCTTCTTCTAGGTTTGCCTGTTCTTCAAGGAGTCTTACCAAAGCTGACATTGACAGGATGATGTGAAAATTCCTCTTGCCACAGATACAGTTGAGTGTCCTGGCTCCATCCCCTCTAACAGAACTGGAAACACCACCATCGACCCTTTCATGTTTGATTCCATTGCAGGTCCATCTTTCATAACTGAAGCCCTTCAGATACAAAAATCTCTGGAGCAACCATGTCAACAAAGTGCCATCCACTCTAGCTACAACTATGACCCAGTCTGTCTCAGCTATGAGTCTCTCAGATCAAGAGTCAAATCTGAAGCTTCAGAACTAATGTCTGGGGAGAGAGTTTGACTCTGAAGTTGTTGAAGCCATCCCTTCCTCTCAGAGCTTCTGCTGTCAACAGCTTGGCTCCAGTGTCGGCCTCAGAGCCATGAAGGGTTGGAACT
Organism: Protopterus annectens; assembly: GCF_019279795.1. Taxonomy (NCBI): domain Eukaryota; kingdom Metazoa; phylum Chordata; order Ceratodontiformes; family Protopteridae; genus Protopterus; species Protopterus annectens. The sequence continues at coordinate 23,491,236 of NC_056737.1, read as the reverse complement.
TTGCAGTCCCTTTCTGTATCAACTTTTAAAGAGACTTCCTTGGCTCTTATCTCTTCCATGGCCTTTAAGGCCTTCCATCAGCTCCTGTCACACTCAAAAGAAGAGGTGCCAGCATCCTATTCAAGTGAGACCCACCTCAAACTTATTCTGCTCTGGAATCTGCTCCTTCTCATTGACAAGGATAGGCAATAAACATCTTGGTGAAGTACTTTCATTGAAGTTTGATTCAGACCTATCATCAGATATTCCCCATCAATAGGTACATAAAAGTAGAAATGCAGAGGAAGCACTTGGATTCACCACCAGAATCTGTCACAGAAGATACAGACTTGGAGAAGGGGGAAGGTTCCCCGAGATCCCACTTTGGAGATGCCTCCATTGGAGAAATGTTAGACTTGATCAAACAGAAGGGCAGTTGGTCCACATAAATGCCTTTTCCAGAAGAATCCATGCTCCTGGAGGCTTTGGAAACTGTTTTTTCTACATCCTGGGTGGTCCTTCTCGCTGATCTAGTGGCTCAGCAAGTCTGAAAGAAGCCTGAAACAGCACAGCCTATACCCAAAGAGGTCTGACAGGATTTTGGTGGTGCAGAAGACAGACTTCAGAGGAGTAAGGGTCCCCCTGTGGATGCCATCTTTGTCAGCAGCCTCAAAGAAGGAACTCTCAGAGGAGAGTTCCTCTCTGCAACCCCCCCCCCCAAACAGGGAGTCCAGGGGCTCGGTCAGATTTGGAAAATGGAGGTACACTTCAGTGACTTTTTCCCTGAGAGAGCTAAGGTGCATGGCCTATATTATTTGGTTACAAAGAGATTTGACCAGAGATCACCAGTTCTCTTTCAGGTAGTTTGCCAGTGGATATTCAGAAAAGAGTAAACTCCCAGCTATCTGCCTTAGCTTCTATTTCGAACATCTCCATGTGTCTGCTTTCAAAAGCAGCTGATGGGACAGCTAGAGCAGCAAGTACTGGTTTAGCTTTACACCACCATTGTCTGGATGTGATTGTGTGAGTTTGTGAAGGGCTTTAAGATGTCCTTCATCAATGCTCCTTTTGCCGGTACTAAATTGTTTGGTCCGAAAGTTAAGGACACACTAATGAGAAGTGAACAAGATGCTAAGACTCTTTTCTGCTTTGGAATCTGTTTCTCCATTCCTCAAAGAACCTTTTCCAGGAATCCATGAGGAGAAGAGCAAATGTGGTTCCTCAAATCTCAAGGTCCTACCTAGGAAGCTTCTTCATGGCAGCAGAGAAGGTAATTTCAATGGACATTGCCCAAGAGTCAGAAGCCCTCCGCAAAACCAAAGATTTTGCAGTCCCTTTCTGAGAAATCCTTTAATTGCTCCTGAAGGGTTGCCTGACTGCTACACTTTGTGGGCAGTCGGGGGGGTACCTTTCCCTACACCCTCAAACCTGCCATGCCATCATCTCAGATTCATGCATGTTAAGGAGCATAACCAGAGGATATTCAGTACCATTTCTAACAATGCCTCGGGCAAAAGCAAGGATTCTCTTAGTACCACATAATCAGTTGGAATCCACAACAGGAAAAGTAAACAAGTTGTTAGGAAAAAAAAGAGTCATCCAGTAGGTCCTGCCAGACCAGATAGGATCCTGTGTCTACTTAAGGTTCCTTTTAGTTCCAAAGAAGACAGGGGACGTAAGGGCCAGTATTGAACCTAAGTCATTTAAACTAATATATGAAACAGACAAAATTCCAGATGGTCATCTTTCAGTCCATTTTGCCTCTATTCAAAAAGGATGACTGGGCGTCCTCTATTGATCTCCAGGATGTCTATTACCACATAAAGATACACAGACACTCCAGGAGATTTCTTCATTTCAGGCTGTGAAACAGTCATTTTCATTTCAGATCTCTGCCCTTTGGACTCACCACACCCCCCAGGAGGTTTTCAGATGCATTACAGCAGTAGCAGCCTATCTCAGACTACAAGGGTTCCAGGTGTTCCTGTACTTAGACAATTGGCTCTTCACTGCACCAAGGATCTGCTAATTTATCGGACGCCATCTAAACAATACAACTCAAAATAGCCACCTTACCTCCACACAGGATTCAATCAGTCCATCAAATAGCGTCATAAATACTATACAATACTACCCCTCCAGCATGCTTAATTATAAAACTCAGAGGACTGATGGCTTCAGCCATTATTCTTGTTCCCGTGTCCAGATTCCATATGAGAGTTCTGGAAAGGAGTCTGTCACTCCAGGGGTCTCAATATTACAATTCCCTCAACACTCCAATTAGGTTGACTTCACTATGCAGAACCCACATAGAATGGTGGATCATTTCATCAGCATTGACAACAGGTCATCCATTTTCTCCACTTTCCCCTGCAGCAGTACTTACCACCAATGCTTCTCTTTTATGTTGGGTGGTATTTCAAGGGGAAGATGGTTCATGGTACATGGTCACCCATAGAGACCAATCTTCACATCAGTGTTCTGGAAATGAGACCAGCCCTTTTGGCATTGCAGACATTTCAAGACACTCTTCTAGTGGGTGTAAGTGCAGTCCAGAAAGACAAACATGTCAGTGGTCTGGTATATCAACAAACAGGTGGAACCAGGTCTTACCCATTTTGTCGAGAGGCCATGAGGATTTGACAATGGGCAATGTATTCCCATCACTTTCTGATAACAATGCTCATGCTGGGGACTTCCAATGTACTAGCAGACAAATTGAGCAAGTGCATTCTTTTTCTCACAAGTTGCGAATGAAATCTTCAGTCACTGGCCAACCTTTCTGCAACCTGTTTGCCTCTTACCTGAGCAACAAATGCAGTAGTTACTTTGCCTTGACCCCTCCACATGGCCAGTCACCAAGGGGTGCTACAGTTGGCTCCCAGGTCTCCTTTATGCATTCCCTCCATTTCCTCTAATTACAAAATTCATTCAGAAATCCAGAAGGGTCAAGGCCAAAGTTATTCTCATTGCCCCATACTGGCCTCGGTAGGTTTGGTTCTCATATCTTTGATCTCAACTGCTCAGCCCACCCTGGACTCTGGCTCATAGGCCGGTTCTGATCTCTCATCCTTCTGGACATCCTCTCCTGGGCCTAGACTCCCTGAAATTAACTGCCTGGTTACTTCATTTCTAACGATGGCCAGGGATGCCAGGTTTACAGAAAATCATATTCTTTCTGGTTCACAAAAATCTAGCACCAGAAGAGTGTATCAAAGTAAATGGAAAACATTTTCTTGTTGGAATATAGGGAAAGGTTTGGACACTTTTTCAGCTCCCCTTCCCTCTATTCTAGAATTCCTGTTTGAACTATTCCACAAAGGTTCTAGTTTTTCAGCAATCAAAGTTCAACTTGCAGCCGTTTCTAATTTTCACGTAGGCCATAACAAGACTTCTGCAGCTTCATTAAAGGTGTCTAAGGCTTTCCTTAAAGGAACTTTTCTTCTTCCCCCTCCAATTTGAGATCCTGTCACTCCATGAGACATTACAGGGATGCTCCAGGTTATCATACAGTCCCCCTTTGAACCAGCAGCTTCAGTGGCTCTTGAGTTTTTGATATAGAAAATGATATTTTTGGTGGCAGTCACCTCTGCTAACAGGATTTCAGAACTTCCAACTCTCTCATGTAAACCACCTTATTTAGTTTTTTTCAAGGACAGGGTTTTTCTAAAACCAAATCTGTCTTTCATCCCTAAGGTGGCATCCAAGTCCAACACAAACTAGACCATCAATGTGCCTGTATTCTTTCCAAAATTCTCTAACAAAGGGGAATATGCATTACATTTACTTCATGTTCATAGACAATTTAGATTTTTTTTTTTACATAGAACTAGTAACTTCAGGAAATCAGACCAACTATACATCGCATTCCCTAAATCTAAGCTGGGACAAGGAGTTTGCAAGATCACTTTCTCATGATGGCTGTCAAGTTATATATTCTCATCCAGAAAAGGAAGTGAATTCCGCTAAAGAATGCTCAGCAGAACAAAAAACAATGTAAATATTGGAAGAGCGTTGCACCACAGGTATTAGTATTTCATCTGAGTATTCAAAACTTGCTAAACAACCAAAATGGCAGAAAGACAGCTTCAAAACAACAGCTTCAATAACAGGCTTTTACCATGTTGAATCCACAATATATGAAATATAGAGCTTTGCTGTTGTAAAGGTCAAGTGGCGTTGTAATTCCACAGCTTTAAAACATGTGGATGTCATAAAAATAGAAAAAACTAAATTAAAAGTGAAGAACCCTTCTGATGTAAACAATGGACAAGCGCTTTCAGCTTTTTCAAGCCTTCTTCAGATCCAAGTAGGTGAGCTGGGTTCAGTGTTTAAAAGTTGGTATCATCCAATGAAACACCTCAGTGAATGATGAATGTTAACCAATCAAGTTAGTCCATTGGTACACACCTCCATAGCTTGAAGTTAAAACTCTTTATTTAAAACTCTTTGTTTAAAACAACATGACAGTTTGACATATTTAAGACAGACTCAGACATATTTTCAGAAGGAATAATAGTAAAATCTTTTCAGTAGGTTCTGGTTAAAAGAACAAGCTCTGCATAAAAGCCAAGATTTTGAGAGAAAAAGGGGAAAAGTTAAAAAAAAAAAATATATAAAAATTTTAGATGGTCATTTAGGGTGCTTGTTTTTATTTCATTTCAGCAGTTTCTTTGGGACATCAGAGCCTAAGTCAGTATACCTAAGGTTTCGGTCAATAAAAGCAGGTCATAAGTGAACCCAGCTTACCTACTTGGATCTGAAGAAGGCTTGAAAAAGCTGAAAGCACTTGTCCATTGTTTACATCAGAAGGGTTCTTCACTTTTATGTTTGTTTTTTCTGTTTTTATGACATCCACATGTTTTAAAGCTGTGGAATTACAATGCCACTTGACTTTTACAACAGCAAAGCTCTATATTTCATATATTGTGGATTCAACATGGTAAAAGCCTGTTATTGAAGCTGTTGTTTTGAAGCTGTCTTTCTGCCATTTTGGTTGTTTAGCAAGTTTTGATTACTCAGATGAAATACTAATACCTGTGGTGCAATGCTCTTCCAATATTTACAAAGTTATATATTCTTTGATTATGAAAAATTGGGTCTAAACCTGTCTAAAAAAAAGAAAAACGACAGCTCATTCCATGAGAGTAGTGTCAACTTTTGCAGTTTTTCAACATCATTTTCTAATCAATGAGATTTGTGCAGCTGCAACTTGGTCTACAGTGCTCACTTTTGTGTCTCATTGTAAACTGGATGTACAATCCAGAACTCGTTCCTCTTTTGGTTCTGCTTTTCTGAGGAACATCCTTCCATATGTCCACCTGGGAGTTCATGTAGCTACTGATTCTGTCCCAAAGGTTGAATCAGATGAGAATGGGACAACATCGGATACAAATGTTATGTACTTACCATAACAATAGATCCGTGTTGTCCTATTTTAGTCTGCTTTAACATCCCTCCCACCATTCCCCTTCCAAATTATCACCATCAGCTACTTGGAGAACAGGTAACATCTATGGGAGTCTGCTTGCCTCTGACCTCAGCAGGCTAGTTAGCATACTGTCCATCTGGTATTCTTGCCCTTTTATCTATCTGTAAATGTATTACTTTTTAAGTATATATTTTTTTGCTCAAGTCAAGCTTGATCTGAGGTAATTTGACAGTTGATTGGAAATTGTGGGTAGGGGAGGAGTTAGAGTCATGGATTCAAAGGTTTGAAGTTGCCAAGGCCGGATTTGAGTTGTATCCAAATTCCCAAAGGTTGAACCAGATGAAAATAGGACAAAATAGATGTATCATTATTGTAAGTGCATAACTTTCATTTTTGCCTCTTCTTACTAATCTGGGGTTCCGGATAAATTTGCAAAGGTCCTCCTTGACTCCATCACTCAGCATTGTGTATGTTCATCATTCCACTGCTGCAGTAGCCTGTAGGTTATACAGGTAGTGTTTTTCCCCAGGACACAAAACTGGCCGGCTGCCACAACTATGGCTTCCACCCACACCTTTACTCAGATTTCTGATTGGGTAATTCTGTAGAGGAAAATAAGATGTTAGAATAAAGATGCTTCATTATTTTAAATATGCTTCAGTATTTTCTTTCTGCCTCATGAAGAAGTAGCTCAGGGGCTTCACAGGGGTAGGAGCTGGTCTTCAGTTTGTTATAACAGATGAGTCCAAAGAAGAGAACCCTTCCACACAGAATATTGCCCTTTAAGAAACGTTGGTGTTTATTTTATTAGGGTTTTAAGTGGTGATGCCCCTTGGAGAAATCCAATCTCTTTCTAATATCAGATATTTCCTGTCAGAGACAGCTATTTTTAGCTTTGGTTATTTTGGTGAGTATTTTAGTGAGAAAATGTAGTGCTTGTGTAAAATTTATGGCTTATATTTAAACATTTAGTGTGGGAAGTGATTTATTTGGGCAAGAGCTATTACAGGGTATGTTAGGACTTGTGTTCACTGTGTAAAAACTTGCCTGTCATATTTTTCTGTCAGACTGAGTTTCCTGAGAATGGGTTTCTGACAGGAATTCAGTGTGTTTATTGTGCATTATTGTGTTTAGGGGAATGTATATGCAAGTGTGCTGCTTGTAAACACTATTTGACAACTTACCTACTGACCTACTTCATATGTAAAGCTTACCATATTTGAAGCATGCTCCTCGGTCACAGCATGGATGCTTACCTGGCTCCTATTGGTCCATCTCCTGCTGTAACAAGAAAGAAAAAACAACTTACCAAAGAGACCTTGCTAATTCCATGAGTACTGTCAATTCCTCAGCTGATTGTAGGTGATTCTGTAGTGGCCATTAATCTTTCCTCAGACCACTTACTCACCTATCTAGCTTCCTCTGGTATAGTACTTTAAGCCCACATAAACCAGAGGTCAGGCAGATCCAGTTCAGCTGTTCCACTGTCCAATTTGGGTATAGGAGAACCACTTCTTCTGGGTCAGGAAGGCACTCTTTGAGATGCTGCATGATGTAGATGAGGAAAATTACATATTGGTAGAGTAGAAGTCTTCTCCAACTCAGTCATCAACTATACCTGCAAAAAAACCCCAAAAAGTTAAATGTTGTTAATCTGATCTCATAGCAGCTGTTAGAAAAAAATAATTTTATTACCTGAGCTAGGAAGTTCTTACAGGCTGTTATTCTTGGTATCCAGAAATCCTTACCCACAAAAAATGTCTGTAGAAAGATTCCCACAAAAGACATGCCAGAGGGTTCTGACAAGGACAGGGCTTCTTTTCCTATAGACACCCAAGCCCAGTGCTCAGATTCAGAGGAAATTTAGTCTTCACAACTACCTTTGGAAGACTTTTTTTCTTTTCTCAGACTATAGTCAGTATGAATGAAGTATTTTTTTTCTGGGAGCAAATGGATCCTCCCCCTGAACTGAGATATAATATGGTACAAGTAGATATGCCTCATTCCACTCCCATTCCTCCATTAGTGCTAGCCTTGGAGGATGTATTTAATACTGTCTGCAACAACCCTGATTCTCAGCATTCAGTTCCCAAAAAGCCAGATGGCTTTATAAAATTTTTCAAACTAACAAGCATTTGTTCTCCTACTTTAGATCTGACCATGTGGCCAGCTGATGTTATGTTTAAACTTTTTTGTTTGGTACCTGTTTTATGTGAAAACACTTTTTGTTTGGCACCTGTTTTTATGTGTGTTTGTATATTTTATTTGGTTATGTTCCTTTAAGTAAGTCACATGATTTCTTAGACACATAAACTAAATCACATGGTTTATATGGCTATTTAAATGTCCTAAAATCCTTCTATTGTGGACATGGAAGGAAAGAAAGACATCTGGTTGAGGAATATTTTATTCTTCTACTTTAGCGTATAGAATTTTTATCTGTCAGACTTAAAAGTGGAAGTATTTTTCTATAGATTGTTTGAGGGAATTATCTACCACACTTCCCTCAAAGTTAGTGCCTGTTTGAATTCCATTGTTTCTAACATTTCTAAAGTGTCAAAACATGGCTTAATGGAGTGTGTGTGATTATGCAGATACTGTGTCGAGTGTCACTGCTACAATATTGAGGAGATATGCCTTGGTAAATATTCAAACAAGTTCTGAATAGGTAAAGTGTAATATTTTAAATTTAGCTTTAGATAACAATGTTTTATTTGGCCCATCCACTACTCAGATCCCCAGTTTGATGAGTGAAGGAAACTAATACATGGAGTTTCCAAGGTTTTTTAGACCCCCCCTTACAAATCTCCCAGATCCACTTTTCCATCTAAGAAACAAAACAAATGATCTCTGCTTTCTCAAGACAAACAGGGATCCAAAAAGAGATTGCAGGTGGAAAACAAGGAACTTTTTTTACAAAGGGACAGTGTACTACTACAGAATTACCATACTAGTATTCTCCCCCACCCTTCCTACCCTTGTCTCTCAAAAATCTGTTTTGTAAACAGGCTTTGTACTTTCCCCTTTGGCAACAGATTGTTTCAGATTGTTGGGTGTTAAAAGTGCTTTAGGAGGGATACATATGGCAGTGGATACAGACACCTCCTTAAAGAGGAGTTCCTCCCGACCCTGCTAACCAAACAATTTTTTCCTCAAGTTCTTCAGCACTCACTCACCCTAGGACTCATAGAACCAATGCCATTAAATCAAATGCTTCCATTCCAGAATATTTCTGGTACCAAAAAGTGAGTCTTCTTGGAGACCAGTTCTAGACCTTTCTTTTCTAAGTTTGTATGTCCAAGTTCCAAAATCCAAGATGTTGACCCTATAAGTTTTGATACATCTCTTTCCCTAGGGAAACCTTATTTGATCTATAAGATGCATATCATCACATTCCCAAAACCAAAGGCTTCAGGAAATTTTTCAGGTTTTCTGTGTCTGGATCACATTATCGGTTTTCTTCATTATCTTTGGGTTACCTACACCTCCAAGGATGTTTATAAAGTGTCTAGCTCCTGTCATAGTTCATTGCAGGTTGAATGACATTCACATATTTATTTAAATGATTTGGTCATATTTGCAGAGTCTTTTCCCACATTTCAAGTGTCATTACAATGTTTTGTTTTTCTCTTTTGACCAGTCTGGTATTCCAGATAAATGTTCAGAGATACCACTTGACTGTCTCATAGAAACCTTGCAGCAAAAGACTTTATCAACACATGAGAAGGTGGATTTTTATCTGGAAAGTTTCCTGAACTTCTCAAATCAGTATCAGACTTCAGCCAGACAGTATCCCAGAATTCTGAGATTCATGGCCTTCATGATTCATCTTGCCAGATTGCACATGAGAAAGATTCATTGGTTTCTAAAAAAACACATGCTGCCAACATTTGCATCTTCTGGCATTTCCATTTTCAATCTTGAGTCTTGTAAAAAAGGAACTGCACTGGTGGAGACAGCAGATATGAGCAAATCCAGACCTCCCCTTTTCTAGACTATCTCCAAGCAGATCTTTAACTTCATATGCCTTAGATTTCACTTGGAGGTGGTTTCATTGTGGTTAAAGGTACAAAGCCTGTGGAACTTCTCAGACAATCCAAAGCACATCATTCTCAAAGAGATGTGGTCTGTGATCCATATCTTAAAATCTCAATATCATCATCATCATCTTTGTCATCTTCTTTTTCTTCTACAGTTCTCCAGGATCTGTTTGGGTGATTATGGAGAACATCACAGTGATATGGTACACAAACAAGCAAGACAACACCAAGTTGCACCCTTTCTGCAGGCTGGCTGTGATTTTTTAGGTTGTAGCTCTTCAGCACTCAATAACCCTCCAAGCATCTTAAATTCTTTCAGAGCAAAACATAAATTACCTTTAGTGCATAAGCTTGTGGTTTCTATTCTCACACTACATAGATTGACTACTGGCTGCACTCCTGAGTGTGTTGTCCTTTGGCTGAGATATTAAACCAAGGTCCCATCTGCTTGTTTTGGTAGTAAGTCAGATGGATGTAAAAGATCCCATGACATCTACTGAAAAGAGTAGGGATCCTTTATTTAACAGAACATAAAAACATTATTTACATATTTACAAAATGTACATATTTACAGGCACATATATACATATTCCTATTTTGTTAATTATCACTTTTTTTAACAATCTCATTGTTATTCTTCCATAATGGATCCTCATTCCCTCTTACGCAACCATAATCTAAGTTTTCACAATATATTTGCTGAAATCCATTTCTCATTAAACACAATTTCATTCTTCTTTCATTCCAAATTACCCCATTACATAAAATAAATTCTTATCTACCTTTCTCACATATTCTTTCTTCATGTTGTTATATCATCCGTGTGTAATCATATCCATATCTATATTGTAATAAAATTTCTTCAGACAATTTTTTTCCAGAGTTTCACTAAACTTTTACATTTTAAAAAACATGCTCTGTTGTCTCTTCATCTCCACAAATTAAACACACTGTTTCAACTTTCTTTTTATATGGCATATTCGCATTGACTGGCAACTTATTTATTACCAGTCTGCATAGGAAGTCTGAGACACTACTATTCTGGGTAACCACGATTTCCTACTTTAATGCTTTAATGACTACTTCTGATAAATTTCCATGCTACTATTACTGCTTCTGCTAATAATGATGATGATGATGATGATGATGATGATGTTTCTTCACATTATTATACCACATCCTTCTTTCTCTATAGCATCAATTTTTGTTTTCCATGTTATTTTTTCTTGATAGTTTTTAATTTCTTCACTTGCATATTCTTTTTCTCCTTTTCTTATTCTCATCATTTCCCAGAACTGTTTGCATTTATATTTAAACATTCTTATTACTGATTTCTCATTCTCTTCCATTATCCTGTTGAATATTCTATACAAGTTTAAAGAAGCAGAATAAACAAGTGAGTTTAGTAGCCCCAGTCCCTCTTCATCTTCACTCATATACAACATACCTCTTTTAACTTGGTTTAATTTTGAACCCCATATGAAAGAAAACACCAACTGCACAATTTCCTTTTCATATTTTTTCTGGGATCATATAAACATTTGATATACATGCTATTTTCCTGTTAATGCAAAATTCACCCAATAAACATTTTTCCTGAATGATAACTTATAAGTCCTCCACAGAAGACATAATCTGATGTTGTCAGTTTTCATTCTGTCCTCAACTTACAGATTTGGTTCCAATCCCTCGGCTCTGACTCGTCCGTTGCAAAAGCTTGTGGCAACCAGAAAACTCTTGAGCTACTCCCTTACCCACAATGTACACCCCAGGTACCTCCGATCTTGTTTGCCACTCACAGTGAAAGACGTGGTGTTTCAGTCCTCTCAAAAGACTAAGTGAACTGTTATTTCTCTTTAAAAAGTAATTTCTTTCCTTTTCAGTCTAATTACTGTGTTGAATTACCCTTTTTGTCTAAAACCTCTCTTTTTTCGTATTAGTGTACTTCCTCTGTACTATTGTTAGTATTCTTCCCTTTCTTACACTTTACAGTGTATTCCTCTCTGTGAATAACATCTTTGGTAGTCTTTTCCTTTTTTCTTATAAAAAAAAAAATAACACAGATTTATATATTTCTAAATATTTTTTTGCAGTATTTCTGTTAAAAATGGCTATAAGTGACCAGACAGACACCGTACTACTTTATCCGTTAGTATTTATTTGTATTAGTACAAATTCTTGCCAACAGTTAAACTGTCAGAGTTATTTAAATTCTATTATAGCACAGCTAGAAACACAAGCTACAGACTGATGCACACTCAGTCAAAACATCACTAAAGAAGAGAAAATAATGTTCAGTTTATATACCCTTTTTAAAGGGCAAGCAATGTTATTTTTAATGTCATTGTGATTTGTTTCTCCGGTTTCTGTTTATGTTGTCTTGTTCTCCTTTGAAAAGTCAAGTTGTTATTTTTGCTATGGAAAGTTTCTGTTGTTCTCCTTTGAAATGTCAAATACAAATTCTTGTTATTTTTGATAAGGAAAGTCCCCATTATTTCTGAAATGAAAAGTCCCTGAAATGAAAAGTTCCTGTCTGAAATGTCAATGTAACTTCCTTTTTTTGTATAACAGGATGCAATCTACAATAAGCCCACAACTACACGTATTAATAACTAAACTAGACATTTACAATAAGTCTATAATAAAGGTCATAAGCCATTTTTGTCACCTAGCTGTTCTGCAAAGCAAGCCATATTATTTTAAACTGCTGTTCAGCCTTGCACAATTTTCTTTACTGCACACACAGTATAACTTTTTGGGGAAAAGCATTTTAATTTATACAATCTCTATCAATTCACCCTTTTTAATTAAAGCCAAAAAAAATGTAAAACAATTTACAAAACAATACGATCTTCAGTACTTTGAACCCCTTGGTCCATTGCAATATACAGATCCCTTGTATTCAGTGCTATTTCTTCATACATTGTTCCATTGCCAATGGCTGCTACCTAATTAATACCTTTGTTAACACAAATCTTAACACACATACAGACTGTTGTAATTAAAGAGATAATGACAATAAGAGCAATTAATGCAGAAATTATAGTACCCCACCATCCTGAGAATAATCCGTTTAGCCAATCTGACCATTCCATACTCCATGTTTTTCTAGCTTTTGAGGAAACCTCAGCAATTCTCTCTAAACATTGATGTATAGACTCTGATTTATCAGTAATGTACATACAGCATTCCGTTTTGATTAGAGCACATACCCCCCTGGCTAGCCAGCAAATAATCTAAAGCCATTCTGTTTTAGATGACCATTGTCCTCATTGCTACCATCTCTTCTGTTATGTCTGAGATATGCCCTGTATGCTGCATTTGATAAAACTTTCATTAACTTTACAACCTTTCTTAATTCCCATATTGCCTTGGAGGTGCCATACCAGGGAAAAATTCCAGCCCCTGAGATAATGCCATCCCCTAAATCCAGCTGTTTTAAGTCTTCTCCAAGCTTGGAGAAACTATTATGAACCTCCCTTTTATTTCAGTGATTTCTAACCATCTCTTCTGGCAATGTATGAGGAATTTTCATCATTGGAATTGCGAACCCTATGTAACACGATCTTTGCCAGCCTACTGGCAGCCATTTATATGCATTTTTCCCACATATGAAAAAGAATCTGCTAGCCAGAACTGTAACATTTTCTTGGCCTGTTAGGTTATTCATAGCTCCATTAATGAAAATTGTTTCATGTCTTCCTTAAAGGAAGTATTATGTACTGATTCCCAATCTGTTTTTATTTTTATCAACTCCTCCATGATACTCAAGCTTGTCTCATGACCATAGGTGATGTAAGGTGATGGAATAGTTACAATTACTAATTAACTGTCCCTTTCTGTTGAAAACAGAGTATTCCCTTTTCCGCTTCCATTAATTGTAGATGTTCTTTTATGACTGACTGGTTTATAACTTTGTTTTTAAAAGATCCTTTAAACATAAAGCCTGTGTCAGTAATATTTACCGGAACTGCATGTAATGGCATTTTTCCCCTGTAAGGAATGTGGCTACAAACCCAACAATTTGATTCATTATGCACTTTTGCAAACAACCTCTGCATGGCCAAAAATGTATTGAACTCAGGTGCCCAGTCATGGTGTCCTTGTTCTCTTGATTTATTATATTGGAGTATCTCCCCCCATTTTTTCTTTAGAACCCTTTTTGTTACAGCTCTGGGCATACACATATTTTCTGCATTTTCCCCTTTTTAACTCTCTTTACTGGTCTCAGTGGTATTTTTCCCTCCTGCATTACCAGTTTTAAAGGCCCCAACCATGGGTGTGAAACTATTGTAGACTTTATGTATCTAGTTACATTCTTTTTATTTACACCTTGTTCCATAGATACATTTCTTTTACTAATTGTCCTATTATGTGTTGGCTGTATTTTCCACCCCAACTGATTTCTCATAGCTTTTTTTCCATTGATTTTCAAAATCTTTATATATTTCTATACTATACCAAGTATAAAATATGTATACCACAATCATTAGTACCATGGCTGCCCAGATACCTTTAGTACTCTATAACAACTTGTCTTTCTTGTCTTTTCCGATTGTCCTTTTCCTGTACTTTCCTGTTTAAATGGATTTTCTTGATTTATTGGGCTCTCTTGTGCTATTGGAAATTCCCAGTCTACTGGGCCTTCCTGCATCTAGAAATAAATTTTGAAAAAATACATTACTTTTTTATCTCTGTGTAACTCTTTATCATTTTAAACTGATCTCTATGAACTAACATAGTATGTTTCCTTTGTTTGGCTGTTGTTTGATGTCCTTCAAGAATGCAACTTCAGTCCTGACATATGGGTTGTCCTGCCTCAGGCAGCCCTTCGGTCAGCTGGATTCCAAAGTCTGGGTCCGGCGTCGACTGATGTCGCCTCCTCCCCGACGTCAGAGCAGCTGGAGTACAAAGGCATCCGCCGACGCCATCTTCTTCAGTCTTTCTTGCCGCGCGGTGCCCGAAGCAGAAGCAGTTCACGAGTGCCGGTCGGTCAGCTCCTGTGTTTTCAGTTACCGAAGTCATCTAAAAGCTAAGTACCCCGTTGGGGAACATTTTTTCTTGCCTCAGCCGATGTCAGAAAAAATTGAAAAAGTTAATAATTGTTTGTCTTGTGGTAAATAAATACCTCATAAGGACTTCCATTCTCACTGCCTCCCTTGCCTGGGCCCAGACCACGACGTCTCGGCCTGTGCTTGCTTTAATAAGCACACACTCAGGCGCCGGGCAGAATTTGCCGAAGACTTTTTTGGCGAATCATTCGCTTATATCATGCCGTCGGAATAACAGACAGCACAATCTACCAAAAAACGCAAGGACCGGGACCGACATCCTCAGCCCTCGTCTTCCACCGATACCACACCTAAGCCTTCCGCAAGTGCTTCGGTCCCTTCGGAAGCGGTAATTCTACCGCCCCAGGCTGACAACACCGCTTTAACGCGTTCTTCGGTCCCGGAGATTTCACCGGTGCCAGTTGTTGATTTTCCTCCAGAAACCGAAGTTCTGGATTTACCCGACACCATTCCTGTGGACAAGGTTACCCCTGCACGAGGTGCAGCTAGGCCTCCGGTATCCATGTCCATCAAGGCCTTTGCACGTGCTAAGGCTGCCAGCCAGGCCAAGGCCCATCCTAAGCCTACTGCTCAGGGCCCCTCTTCTGATAGACAGATCATGACTCTTGCTGCAGATTTAATCTCTCTTATCAGGGGTTCTCAGCCGCACCCAGACAGAGGTTCTCAGCCGCCTGCAGATAAAAGGCCTAGAACTGAGCAGACAGACACCCTCTCTTCAGATGAAACCTCTGGGGATTCAGAGCACTCAGATACCCAGGAAGAATCCTTCCAGGCCTATGAGGACTCGGATGCTGAGGATTCAATTCCTTCTGCCTCCCCTCCAGAGGATATTTCTTTTGGTGAAGTTCTCCACTCCATGAGAGAACATTTTCAGTGGCAGGGTCAGGAATTCTCTGACTCCAGGAAAAGGCTACGTACCTTCCTTAAGCTACCCCAACACAGACCTTTAGCTATTCCTCCAGTGTTGGATGTCCTTGATGATGTATACTCAGACTCCAGTTCTTCGCCTGATTCTCTCCCTCCTGCTCCTGTCAAACCTGACAGATATTACAGGGTCCCTGAAACCCATAAGCATCTCGTTAAGGCCCACTCTGTGGATTTAGAGACTATTTCACAGGGCCCCAAGGCAGTGGCTTCTTCCTCGGCCAAAAACTCTCTGCCCGCTGACAGGGAAGCTAGGTCCCTGGAGAGATGGGGCAAAAAAGTTTATATCTCTTCCACCCTTGCCATGAGGTCACTCAACTGCCTTTTTCATATGTTTCAGTACCAGGATTACTTAATGGATGATTTGCAGAAAAAGTTAGCCTCTCCTGAGCCTATAGATAGAAAGGCATTGCAGGATTTGGTTCATAACACTCAGCAGGTTAGCAATCATTTTCTTCAGTGTGGTTATGATGCATTGGAAGCTTCATGTAGGGCAGCCATGACAGGGGCCATTATACGTAGACATGCTTGGTTGAAAGAACAGCCACTACCAGACCATGTTAAAGTTAAGCTCCTGGATGCACCTCTGGAAAAACAGAAGCTTTTTGGTGCTAATGCACAGGATGTGTTGAAGTCTATTGAGGAAAAGGCAAAATCAGTACAGACTGTCAAGGATTTCCTCCAGGTTCAGCCTCCCAGATTCAGCAGGAATTGGCCTTCTAAGAATTGGTCCTTTCCAGACTCAGACAAGTTTCAAAGGGGAAAGAACAGGTGTGCTCGAGGTAGAGGGCAATACCGAGGCTCCTACAGGGGCCGCCAATGGCAACCACCAAATCAAAGAAGTGGAGCAGGGAGTTCACCTGCACCACAGGGACAATCACAATGACTTGACTATCACTCCACCTACCAAGGCTCAAAGAGAAGCACCTCTAGGCGGAAAATTATCCTTATTCTCAAAGAACTGGCACATTTTAACCAAGAACAAATGGATTCTGGACATAATAGACAGAGGTTACAAGTTCCACTTCCACACCTTACCAACGAGACAAGGCATGCCAAACCTGCCACAAAATCAAAGGGCAGAGGCTCTCTTACAAGTTGCAAAGCTGTTACAAATAAAAGCTATAGAAAAAGTTCTTCCTCAGGAACAAGGCCAGGGATTCTATTCAAGACTGTTCCTTGTTCCAAGAAAAGAAAAGCAATGGAGGCCTATACTGGACTTGTCTGTTCTAAACACCTTTCTCATTGTGCCAAAATTCAAAATGCTGACGTTACAGCAACTCCTTCCCATGCTGGGCAAGGGGTCTTGGCTGGTTACTCTGGACCTCAAGGAGGCATACCTGCATGTCCCAATCAGACACAGCTGCAGAAGATACCTCAGATTTCTTGCAGGAACAGAGCATTATCAATTCTCAGCATTGCCGTTTGGCTTATCTACTGCACCCAGAGTATTCATGAAATGCCTGGCATCAGTAGTTGCACATTGCAGACTCCAGGGGATTCAGATATACCCTTACCTGGACGACTGCCTCATACAAGCAGACAGCAAACAAGCATTGATAAAAAACTTGGACTATGTCATTCAGTTGCTACAGGCTTTGGGATACACAGTCAACATTCAAAAATCAAGACTATTACCATCCCAAAAGATTATTTTTCTAGGAGCAAAACTGGACACACAATCACAAATGGCTTTCCTCACAGAGGAGAAACAACAGCATTTACCAGATTACTTCAAAAGCCTAGCAAAACTTACCCAGCTGACCGCAAGGAAGATCCTGCAGGCCCTGGGTTTCATGGCATTTTGCATCCTTCTGATCCCTCTGGCAAGACTACACATGAGAAAGCTACAATGGTATCTAAAAAGCTTATGGTCTCAACACAGCCACAACCTAGAAGACGTAATACCACTCATTCTATGCCTGCAAAGGGAATTTTTGTGGTGGGCTCAAGCAAGCCATTTAAACCAAGGCATGCCCTTCAACAAAGTTCAAGCAAGACAAACCATTACAACAGATGCCTCAGATCATGGATGGGGGGCACACATGGAGGACAGATGCATTCAAGGTCAATGGACTCCCACGGAAATGCCTCTGCACATAAATCAAAAACAAATGTTGGCAGTGATGCATGCAATAGAAGCCTTTGGAAAATCTCTTCAACAAGGCCATCTGCTAATAAGGACAGACAACACCACTGTCATGTGGTATATAAACAAACAAGGAGGCACTCACTCGTATCCCCTCTGCAGACTAACAATGGCTCTTTGGGAAAAATCCCTGAAACTGAACATCCATTTGCAATCCCAGTTTGTTCCGGGCAAGGACAGTGTACTGGCAGACAGGTTGAGCAGAAACTTCGTGGATCCACACGAATGGATGCTGCATCCACACATTTTCTCACAAATAACAACTGCATGGGGAAGACCGGACATAGATCTATTTGCTTCTCATCTCAATCACCACCTGGACAGATTCTGCTCAAGGACACACCATCCTCTAGACTGGAGAACGGATGCTCTCTCCTTCAGCTGGAATACCCTAAAAATGTATGCATTCCCTCCTCTACCATTACTGCCCAAGGTGTTACTGAAGATCAAAGCAGAGCAACCAAAAGGAATACTGATAGCTCCAGACTGGCCGAGGCAGCATTGGTATCCCTTGCTACTGAGCATAACTCACACCAAACCGTGGCCCTTGCCCCAATGGCCTCTGCTCCTAACTCAACACAATTACAGGACTGTTCATCAAAACCTGCAAACATTGCAACTAACAGCTTGGAGGGTTCCATGACTTTGTCCCATGACACCCTCTCCGAAAAGGTTCAGGAAATCTTGCTGGAAGCACGCAGACCTTCCACCAGAAAAACCTATTCGGCCAAGTGGAAGAGATTCATCATCTGGAATGCCAAAAAGGGACAGGATGCATCAGTGATGAGCATACCTCAGATATTAGAATACATGGCAGAAATGTTTCATAATGGCCTCTCATATTCTTCCATTAAAATCCACACTTCAGCAATCTCAGCAAACTACAACTGTGACTCACCTGTGTTTTCGCATCCCTTGCTAAGACAGTTTCTAAGAGGGATAAAGAATATCAAACCTCCCAGAAAACCACCAGTTCCTGCATGGGACCTCAACTACGTCTTGGAAAAATTAACTCTTCCTCCTTTTGAACCAGCAGCATCTTCAGAAATGCAATTCCTCTCCTGTAAAACAGTCTTCCTGTTGGCAGTTACCTCAGCAAGAAGAGTCTCGGAGATACAGGCCCTCATGGCAGTACCTCCCTTTCTCATTTTCCATCAGGACAGAGTTTCTCTAAGGACCAATCCTTCATTCATGCCAAAAGTGATATCCAGGGTGTCTCTAAATCAAGCAATTCACCTGCCTACTTTCTTTCCCAATCCTCAAAATAAAGGGGAAAAGCTGCTGCATACTTTAGACATGCACAGACAATTACGCTACTACTTGGACAGAACAAAGACCACCAGGAAGTCTGACCAACTATTTGTAGCCTATGCTGCCGGAGTGCAAGGAAAGGCAGTCTCCAAACAAACAATTTCAAAATGGATTGGACACTGCATCAGATTCTGTTACTCTTTCCATGGAAAGGGTGTGCCAGCCAATATAAGACCACACTCAACCAGAGCTATAGCCACTTCCACAGCCTTTCTAAGAGGAGTGGCTACAAAGGACATTCTAGAGGCTGCTACATGGAGCTCCATGCATACATTTACCAGACACTACAACCTGCCTTTATACTCCAGATCCCGAGCAGGCTTTGCTTCTGCAGTCCTGCAGGGTCTTTTAGCTACACCATCCCTTGCTTAGATCCTACCACCCCCAGCTTGGCTATGGTATTCAACCCATATGTCAGGACTGCAGTTGCATTCTTGAAGGACATAGTACAGTTTTGTACCTACCATAAATGTAGATGTCCAATAGATATGCAACTGCAGTCAGGTTTTCCCTCCCTCCTACCCCTCTGTTTTTTCCCTTGGGTCCTTTCCCCCTCTCCTATTTAGCTGGGGATATCTGTTATGGTGTATCTGTTTATTACTGTTGTGCATGTCTGGAGATTTTTGCTTATCCATTCACAAAATTTAGCCTTCCTTGGAGGGCACCTGGCATCTGGGGCAAGAAACACTGAAGAAGATGGCGTCGGCGGATGCCTTTGTACTCCAGCCGCTCTGACGTCAGGGAGGAGGCGACATCAGCCGACGCTGGACCCAGACTTTGGAATCCGGCTGACCGAAGGGCTGCCTGAGGCAGGACAACTCATATGTCAGGACTGCAGTTGCATATCTATCGGACATCTACATTTATGGTAGGTACAAAACTGTACTTTTTCTGGGATTTATTTTTTCTTTTTCTATCCTTTGGACTCTGTACACTAATGGTCCCATTTGCTGAATTACCTCATAAGGTCCCTGCCAATTACTGTCCCATGGTCCTTCCTTTAAGAACTTCTTTACAAGGATCTCATCCCCATTCTGTAAAATCATTTCCGTGGGAAGTACTGGCATTTTTTCCACAAATGGTAAGTCTGTTCTCTGGCAATAATGTCGCATACCCCCTGTATGTCTTTTAACCATTTTTGGTGTTCTACTGCTGTCAATAATGGTCGATTTTCTACCGTTTCTGGGTCACAGGGAAGTGTTAGGGGCATTTTTCTCCCGGTCATTACTTCAAAAGGTGAAATTCCCGTTTTACTGTTAGGGGTAGCCCTAATGCCTAATAGAATTCCTGGCAAATCTTTTACCCAATCCTTACCCTTTTCCAAGCATGCCTTTTTTAGTCTCTCCTTGATTGTTCTATTCATTCTTTCAACAATCCCATTGGATTGTGGATGGTAGGGAACATGAAGTCTGTGCTGGATCCCCAGCAGTTTGCATAAATGCTACATTATTTAGCTTGTAAACTGTGGTCCATTATCTAACTCTATGATTTGAGGCCATCCCCAATGGAAAAAAATGTTTTTCCATAATGCTTCTGATATAGTTTTAGGTGTCATATTCTTGGTGGGTATTACTTCTACCCATTTTGAAAACACATCAACTACCACTAATAGGTATCTGTATCCTTCCTTTGCATTTGGGAGGGGCCCTGCATAATCTACTTAGATAGCATACCATGGCCCATCTGCCACCGGCACCCTATGCAAGTGAGTTTTTTTTATACTGGTGTGGATTTGTAAACAAACCAAACATCCCTCTAAAACCATTTTACACAGCTTTGTTTAGACACGGATTCCACATCTTCTGTTTAACTATACTCCATAACTTTTCTGTGCCTATGTGGCCCAGAATTTTGTGATTGTATTCAACCAACTGCTTGGCCAAATCCCCTGGGAGATGGGGTATTTTCTTTCCATCCGGCATGGGATATACAGAAATTTCTTGATTGCCCACCCCTTCCCGGATACATTTGTCCAATTCTTTGGGAAGCTATCTCTCTTTCTGAAGAGTTTCCAAATCCTGTATTTCTACATGTTCAAACCGCTCATGCAGTTCTACCCAATTGCCTGTTTCACTTTGGCGTCTGCCAAAGCATTTCCTCTAGCCTCTTCTGTGTTACTTTTTGATGTGCCTTTATTTTTATGATACTAAACTTTCCCTGTAGGTCATTCTGAGTAATCAATGCCCATAACTCCCGCAATACCGGAGCATGTTTAAGGGATTTGCTAACACTGTTGACGAATCCCCTCCTGGCCCAAATTGCCATATGTAAACGTAGCAAATTTACCACATAGGCGCTGTCACTGTAAATGTTGACTGGTTCAAAATGTTGTAGAACATATTTGACTGCTTATAACTCTGCCCTTTGGGCTGACATATAGCCTGGCAATTTCCTCAGGATAGGCTTTTGACCATCTCGTGGGATTACCGCAAATCCTGTTAAGTATTTTCCATCTTTCCAAAACCCGGCCCCATCTAAGTAAACCGTGGGTAAGCCACCTTGAAAATGTGCATTCAATGGTGAAATTTCCGGACGTTGTAAGCTCTGAACACAATTATGAGGTCTTCCCTTATAGTTAAACAAATCTGAGAGATAGTACTTATCCCCTGTCTGTATTTGGACATTATTTGTGCTGAATAAGGTCATCCATTTTGCAAAAATGGTTTGATTTACTCCTTTTATTTTATTCATTTCCATGGAATTTAAGAGAATCTTTATTGACTGATGTGGTGTCTGCACAGTTATTTTTTGAAAATAATGTCAAGTATTCTGTTTAATTCCCCAGTAAATGGCCAACAATTGTATGCATGGCTGATATCCTTTCTCGACTGGGGTTAACTTTCAACTGCAGAATGTCAAGAGTCGAAGTGTCCTTTCTGCCTTGCTCCCATTTTGTTGAGGTCAATACTGCAGGAGGACTAACGAGATAGTCTCATTTCCTGCTGCTGCTGCCTGTAAATTGAAGTCTTGCTGTCCATCAGGTGCTACCAGTTCAGTAGCCTGTATCAATTTCTTTTTTAATAGTTCAAAAGCCTGTTCTTCCTTCTGTCCCCAACTTAACCGGGGTTCTTCCTTTTGTTCCACTGACATCTTGTATAGGGGTGCAGCAGCTGCCACTCAATCTTCTATGAACTCTCTGTTATAGTTCATAATACCTAGGAATTTATACAAATCTGAAATCGTCAATGGCTGAGGCAATTCCAAAATTCCTTTCACTCTTTCCTCAAAAGGGGATCTACCAGTGGGACGAACAATGGTTCCCAAAAACTTCACCTCTTGTGAAAAGACTTGAACCTTCTCCTTGTTGACCTTGAATCCTGCATCTTGTAAAGTACCTTGAACTTTTTTAAGAAGTGTTTCATGCTGCTCTATTGTTTCAGACTGCATGAGAATGTCGTCAATAATGAATGACACTGTCATCTGTCTCTAAGGGTTTTAAAATCTCCCCTACTACTTGGTGAAAAATTACAGGGCTATTTTGAAATCCCTGTGGCAGTCATGTCATCACATACTGTTGATTGTCAAAGGTAAAAGTAAACTGTCGCCAATCTTCCTTTTGTAAAGGAACTGCAAAAAATCCATTAGCTAAATTAATAACCGTAAACCACTTACTTTGAGGTTTTACCCTCACTGCCAATGTTAGCACTCCCAGGAACCAGATGTGTATGAAGAGTTGTGAATTGATTGACCTTACGTAAATCAATAACTAATCTGTAACTACTATCCTTTTTCACTGACCAAATTGTTGAATTTGTGGGACTGTGTCCTTTTTGTATTATGCCTGCCTGTTCCCATTGTTCTATACACTTCTTCGTATCCTCTCCCACCTCTTTGGGAATTGGATATTGCTTCTGAAAAGGAGAAATGTAAGCAGAAGGACTGCCTATACTTACTGGTACTGCTAGCTTACCACAATCTGTCTTTGATGTAGCCCACAAGGGCTGAAATTGTAATTTAATTTGCTCCCATTTGTCCTGCAATTGTGTATTCCTTTTGGTAATGTCTTTTTTATAGTTAGTGATGTCAACCACAAAACAGGAAAATTGCTGAACTGTATCCCAACTGTCTTTCGCAGTAGCAGACCATAAAACCCTGTTATCAAAATCAATTACTATCCCCAGCTTTCCAAGGATATCAACCCCCAAGGATTGTTATTTCACAACTGGAATTCATAAGAAATGTGCCCTGCACTGAAGATCCATTCTCTGTGAAGCATATTTTGACTCATTTACTCCTTATGGCCATGCAAGTACTGCCATCAAAACCTTGAATATAAGATTTTTTGAATGGATTTACAGGTAACTGTTTATTAGTGACTGAGAATGCTGCCCCCGTATTGAGAAAGACATCTTCCCATAATGTCCCCCTCCACCCATACATCCACTAATGGACGTCTATCCTTTCTGCATTTAAAATTTGTCAGAAAGGTTACTTGGGTGGGAGAGCACACCCCTATTTGGAATCATATTCATTCTGATCTAGTTACCTGGGTATATCTCTGATTACACAGACTGCATGTTCTGCTCCCTGTTGACTGTTGGTATCTTCATTGTCTAATGTGTATTTTGTGCTTTCTATTTAGCATTTTAATTCCTGACTTGCACCATGTGTAGGATTATATGGTGGTTTTTCTGTGTATTCTACAGGATAGACTTTATTTTTATTCTGGTTCTTTTTTGACTTTGAGATTGGTTATTCCCCTGACATATTTTTGATTTCTTTCCCTATAGTTAGGGTTCGAAAAAGCAGTATTATCTGCATAGATATCTTTTGTATTTGGCTTTCTTTCCATCGTTTGTAATATGGACATTCCTGTTTGATATGACCTGTTTTCTTACAAGTAAAGCATATCACCTGTTTTTCTGAACTATGCTGTGTATCTGTCTGTAACACTGGTGGAGCAGAAACTGCTCTTGTTCCCCCTGTACCTGTTCTTTCATCAGACCATGTATTACGTCCCCTTCCTTTCACAATGAATTCTACACTTTGCTCTTCCTCTACAGCAAAAATGTTATGTGTATATATTTTTCATCATCTCCCATTGTTTTACCTCTAATGAGTTTTTGAATCACTTCTTCTAGGGTCTTTGATCCTAGGCCATAAATATGTTTGATATCACCTGAGACTCCCTTCACTTGTTTTAAAAAGGTATGTATAAGCAATTGTTGCACTTCTGGATCTGTCATTTGGCCATCAGTTTTATCATAGACCACCTGGTAGGCAAGCTTAAAATGGTCGGCTTGCTCCATCAGCTTATCTGTAATGCTGATTTTAAAGTAATCAAGTAATTCAGGAGTCAAGGGTTGACTCTGTGTATATGCTTTAAGAATGGCTGCCATGCGAGCTGTTCTGCTGTCTAGAGAGCATTTTTTCAGTTTCTATGTATGACTTTAAACATTTTGGAATAAATGCAAAAAAATCTACACAGAGCTTCATTCCATGTAGATCCCACTGTGTATGTTAACCATTCTTTGAATGCCAATTGTCAACATAGTGAAAGTAATTCCTTTTTTTGTCTTGCCACTGTGGCAGTGTGTGCAATAAATGTGATTGTTGATAAATTTCAGCAGGGGAAATGACTGCCATACTTGTTGTTTCCTACCCAATATCAATCGGTCTCTTCTGTGCCCGAAATAAATCTTGTGTAATTTGTCTCAACTGTTCTAACTCATTTTGTAAAAGCTGATTTTCAGTCTGTAAGACTTGAATGTTTGCCTGTCCAGGGCTTTTAGTTTGTTCCTTCACTAAATCCTTTTTCTAACTCCTGCTTTAAAGTTTGATTTTCTGCCTCTAGTTGGCGCATCTGTTCAGTTGTACTGTCCTCTTGATAGTTTCTGAAAAGTCTTTAAAACTTCCTTTAAAAGTGTGGTAATAGCCCCAACTATGTCAAGATATTCGTCATGTGCCCTAGTAAGACCCTGTCTATAATCCTGTTGGATTGGATTTAAAGCTTTAGCTAACTGTTCAGAATCAGTAACAGTGTTATGTATTCTATTCCACTCTTTACAGTAGTCCTCATATATATTAACTATATCAAATTTTTGCATCCCTTGCAATCGTGCCAGAAAGTCAGTGATTGTTTGTCCTGTATCAGATAAAGGCATAACTGCAGAGGGTTGTCGTACCTGTTTTATATCAGAAGAACTAGCAACATCAGGATCAAATGTTTCCTTGCTGACAACAGGATAAACTATTTTATATGTCTTACAGACTAGACTTTTATGGCAAAATAGACAAATCTGTGGAAATTTACTATCACATAAAAGACAATCTTTTTGCATAACTCTTGATTTAGCAATGTATTTTATCTATATTTTGTACATTAAAAATGCCAGATTTACATTTTATGTCTAACATAGAAGATTCAAACCATGATTGCAAATATGACCAGACCTTATCAGGTGTTTCATTTAAATCTAATTGCACAGCATGTGGGCATTTTAAACTAATGTCTTTTATGGCATTCATGTTTTAACTGTAAAGAATTACCTTGGATTTTGCAGAAGACAAACAGGAGATCAGGCTGAAGTCAGTGTGGAAAAAAAAAGACAGTGTTTCTCCAAAGACGAATTGTAGGTGGCCCGTCGCAGGACAGCTTCTGCGGCGTCACTCTGTATCCACCAACGAAGCACTGGAGCTGTTGATCTGTTAGAGCACTGGAACTGTCAATCTGTTGAACTGACATAGAAAAATAGTAGAGCCCTATGAAAAATTAAGTGTTGGTAATGGCTAAAAGGTCACAGCCAGCGGTCTTGGCTCGTCACTGTTAAAAATGGCTATAAGTGACCAGACAGACACCGTACTACTGTATCTGTTAGTATTTATTTGTATTAGTACAAATTCTTGCCAACAGTTAAACTGTCAGAGTTATTTCAATTATATTATAACACAGAAACACAAGCTACATACTGATGCACACTTAGTCAAAACATCACTAAGGAAGAGAAAATAATGTTCAGTTTATATACCCTTTCTAAAGGGCAATCAGTGTTATTTTTAATGTCATTGTAATTTGCTTCTCCGGTTCCTGTTTATGTTGTCTTATTCCCCTTTGAAAAGTCAAGTTGTTATTTTTGCTATGGAAAGTTTCTGTTTTTCTCCTTTGAAATGTCAAATACAAATTCTTGTTATTTTTGATATGGAAAGTTCCCATTATTTCTGAAATGAAAACTCCCTGTCTGAAATGTCAATGTAACTTCCTTTTTTGTGTAACAGGATGCCATTTAAAATAAACCCACAACTACATGTATTAATAACTAAACTAGACATTTACACTAAGTCTATAATAAAGGTCATAAGCCATTTTTGTCACCTAGCTGTTCTGCAAAGCAAGCCATATTATTTTAAACTGCTGTTCAGCCTTGCACAATTTTCTTTACTGCACACACAGTATAACTTTTTGGGGAAAAGCATTTTAATTTATACAATCTCTATCATTTCTTTTACCTTTCTCAGTATCAGGATGGCAGAGAAACTGGATGGTTTCAAGAAGTGTACCAAATGCGGTCATAAAATACCACTTTCAGATGCACATTCCTTACGTTTTTTCTGTTTAGGACCACATCACCTCCAAGAGGACCAGTTCATTTGCCACTCTTTCAACCATAGAGCTCTGGTTGAACATAAGGATAAATGAATTCTTAAAGGGTTTCTTCCATGTTCTTTTTTCTGAAGGCTTCTGGAGCTTCCCCTGGGAAAACTGAAAAGACCATTTCTCCCAGTACTTCTACAGCTTCTACACAATTGTCTGGAAAATCTAAGAAAAGACCTCTTTTGGGTGCAACTGACTCTTCAGATCCTAAAAAGAAAATAGCAAAGTTGCCAGATCCAACTTCACACTCTGATCCAAGACTCCTGACTAAAGAGCTATGGGATCAGACTTCACAATCATATCCAAAGCTTAAGAACCCTAGGCATTTATCGAATCAGACTTCAGATCAGACACCAAAACGTCTGATCTCACAGCTCATTCCATTCCCCTTCCAAGGACCAGACACACCCCTTCAGTGGATTCTGTTCCATGCAGAGTCCCTTCTCCATTTTTGGAGAGACCTAGGTCTCCTTCTCTTGTGTCCACTCACTCTTAGAGGAGCCTTACAGAAGAAAATGTGGAGAGGTTAGTGAAAAGGATTCTTTCGGTGAAGAGATTGTCAAGTGTTCCTTCACCTCCAACCCTTTTGGGTCAGGAGATCTGACCTTACACTACTCCCCCTGTGCATGTTCCTCCTCTGGTTCCATACCTGGTCTTGTAGATACTGGATCTGAGTCATCTGCGTCCATCTGCATCTGGTCCGAGGGTATTTTTATCCTCGGATCTAAAACTTGTTCTGAACTCTTCTGTAAGATCAGATATGGGGAGCTCTTGGAGCAGGATCTGCCCTGTCAGGTCCAGGGTGCCACAGTGAACTCCAAAGTTCTCAGAGCCATCACTGCACCTCAGGGCCACAGCACAGGAAAGTTCAGATCTGACTTCAGCCTTAGGGGTGTTCTTCTCAGAGCAAGGAGGGACTTCAGTCCAGAGGCTTGCCCTTACAAATCTGGGGCCCTGTTCCTCTCTGGGGGGATCTGCCTTTGAAGTCATGGAGAGAGCCTTGTCAGCTTCCTCAACTAAAATGGTTTCCTTCCTTCCTCTTGGATCCTCAGTCTACAGACTTGCCACCTGTGTGCTTAAAGTCTCAGCTCCCTCTCCACAGGGACATCCGATACCAAAAACCTAGGGTTCCCAGCATGGTCTTCCCACCCTCTTCTGATGCCTCTCCAGAGCACCCCAGTGAGGAGATCCATAAGAACAGAACATGCAAGAGGAAGCACTTAGACTCTCCCGAGGAGTGAGTCACTGAAGACACAGACTTTGATGAAGGTGAAGGGTCCCCACGGTCACCTCCTGAAGATGTTTAGTTTGGAGACATTCTTGAGATCCTGAAACAGAGAGGTGGCTGGAAGTCCAGCAACCCTTTGTTAGACTAGTCTGCATTCCTGGAGGTGTTCGATACTGTCCCGTCCACCTCCTGGGTGACCCCGGCCACTGATGATCTCAAAGATTTGATCTCACAGCAGGCATGGAATACCCCAGACACCATTGAACCAATCCCCTGAAGACCAGAGAAAATTTTAACAGCACCAGAGGACAGACAGTTTTGGACAAAAGGAGTGCCTGTTGATGCCATGGTCATGGTGGTGGCCACAAAAAAAGATCTATCCAAAGAGAGTTCCACTGACCGTCCTCTGAACAAGGAGTCTCAGTCAATGGACAGGTTTGGGAAGCATGTCTGTGCTTCTGTGACCTTTGCCTTAAGGGTCTCTGAGCTATTTGGCACATTTCAGTAGGTTACAGAGAGTCCCTTTCAGGACCCATTTCTGAAGAGGTATAAGCATCTGTTACATCTTACTCGAAACAGCAGCTTTAATGGAGAACACACAAACAGCAAATGGTAGTTCAATGAAGACTTAGCGCTTTCACCCAATAAAGGGCATCATCAGAGTAATGCATACTTTTGAACAAGCACTACATATACTCAATTAAAATAATCACACCCCCTAAAGTAACCAATAATCAAGAGTTTACAATAATAAAAATTAAAAATGTCACTGCCCCTCTTTAAAAGGGTACACATTAAAAAACTCTTATAAGACAGTCTACCTAACAATATGATAGTTAAGGTAATAGTAAAATACTCATATTACAGTCAACATTTAAAGTCAATTTCCAAAACAGAAACTGTAAAATAACATACTATCATAGAATATATTAAGATGTCATCATATATTGTTATACATGCTTAAATTTTTTTGAATATCAAAAGTATATAAAGTGGTCCTTTGTTGTAAATAAAAATAAAAATAATACAAATATAGCCCTAAGATGTTAATGACAAAATTTTTTTTACTGTTACTAATAAAGTTAAGTTAAATTAAATATGACCTGTATTTCAATATGCTGAATAGAGAGATATGTTCATTTATACCAGGTGGTTTGGATGCATTTAACCTCAATTGCCAGAGGCATTCTTTTACCTCTAATAAAATCTTGTGGTCACCACCCCTATCACTATAGGGTGCCCTGTCCACTACAAAAAACAAAAATATTTTAAAATTGTTGCACACCATACTGTGTGTGTATAGGGCATTAGTAGATCTTTTATTTTTTATGTCCCTATTGTGCTCTAAAATCCTTAGCCTTAACTTTGTAATGGTCTTTCCAACGTAAAATGTTGGACAGCTCATACACGTAGCTAAGTATATGACCATTTTTGTATTACATTTACAGTAGCCTGCACTTCTAATAGTTTTGGCATAGTTGTTAACTGCAATGTATGGTCCATTGTTGATATATTTACACACACTACAAGAGCCACATTTGCTCATCATAGAACGTTTGTATATATTGTGATACTCATTGGACTCCATCATTTCTTTCAAACTCTTACCCCTGCTATTGGTAAAACAGGGACTATTGCCAACCACTTTCATAATATCTTTAGTAAGCACAGTACACCACAAGTCACTAATGATGTTTTTAACATCTATACTGCAAGAATTGTAAGGCAAAATCATTGCATGCTTGTGGTCATTTAAATTTGTAGTAACTGTGTTACTTTTAAATAGGCCTGCTTTTAAAATAGGTCTGTAACATGTCAATCTTTTCTCTGTCACTTCATGCCTAATGTTGTTTACAATGTCAATAGGATATCCTCTTTCAGACAACATGCTCGATAAATTATTAATTTCTAACTCGAACATGTTGTCATTACTGATTAACCTAGACAATCTCACCATTTGACCTTTTATAATATTTTTCTTCTGGTACAAGGGATGGCAACTTTGAAAATGGAGAGAGTTGGAAAAAGTTTTTTTACGAAAAATAGTAGACAGACTATCATTTTCTTTGTGCTTAATAAAAACTCGCACTTGTCATCATGTATATTAAATGTAAATTTCAAAAAAGAAGTACTGGAGTTTAAAACATTAATGAAATCATAAATTTCATTATCATTCCCTCTCCAGAAAATCAAAATATCGTCCAAAAAATGCACATAAAGTGAAATATTGTGCTTGAACTGTGATGAAAAGATATGTTTGCGTTCCCAGTCTGCTAAAACAAGATTGGCATATATGGGGGCACACTTTGCCCCCATGGCAACACCAGTAACTTGTTTAAAGTATTCTGCTTCAAATAATACATAATTGTTGTTAAGTACCATATCAACTAAGTCGACAAGCAAATCCTGCTTAACAATGTGGTGTTTATCATATGTTTGTAAACTATTCCTAAACATTTCCAATCCTGTGTCTTTCGGGATGACAGAGAATAGATTCACTACATCAATAGTGACAAATTTATAATCATTACTCCATAGTGTGTTCTTAATGATATCCAGACAGTGCCAAGAGTCCCTAAGCTCATGTGGTACATTGTCAAGAATGACCTTGCAGTGGTAGTCTACATAGGAGGCCAGTGCCTCTGTTTTAGATCCTTTAGCTGAAACGATCGGACGGAATGGTGGATTGGCAGTATTTTTGTGAATTTTTGGTATACCGAAAATGGAGAGAATAATGGGTGAAGTAACAACCAAATAATCATATTCGTCTTTGTCCAATATTCCCTCCATTAACCATTCATATAACTGCCAATCTAGTCTGGTGTAGGCTGCATTAATCTCAAACCTGGAAACTCTCTGGTAGGTGGAGGTGTCGTTGAGAAGCATTAACATACTTTCAATGTAGTCAATTTTAGTCATAATGACTACACCCCCTACACCCTTGTCTGGTTTCATTACTCTATAAGTATCCGAAGCAGTCAATTCCTGCAAACAAAATCTCTCCCCCTGAGATAGGTTATCGTTAAACAAAGTGGAACACTTAAGATGCCTTCTAATTTGAGTTTCACATATTTGTTCAAAGACATGTATTACTGCATTGCTAGGTGGTAAAAATGTGCTTTTCCTTTTTAACTTTGGACTATATCTTAAAGAGGAGCTACCCTGACTCGAAAAGTATAACATCAAGTTCAATTGTCTTGTGTAAAGTTTTAGAGATACTAAAATCTGGGCTATATCATATCTATAAGAAGGGACAAAGGAAAAGCCCTTGAAAAAAAGTTCACAGTAATCATCTGTGATAGTCAAGTTACTGTAATTATGTATGCAAAAATTACCCCTCTTTGTAATATTGTACAATTTGACTTGCTCAACATTCATCACAGTGTTACCATCACTCATATCATTGGCAAAATCCAACATGTCATTCCCTACTGCAGTACTATATTCAATGCAAGAATTGTCAGAACAAACAACTCTAATATCAACAAGGTTGTCATTAAAAACCATAGGTAGACAGTCTTGCTCATTAAAAACTTCAATGCAGTCGTGAGATAACATACTAGTAACAGTCAGATTAGTGTTGACAATATCATTTACCAGACCTCCTAATAATTCTGGTTGTTTCGTCTTGTCCAACCCTGATTCGGTTGTAACATTGTTCTCTTGTCTGTGTTCGTAGCCACAAACTGCTTCGAAAACTGGCATTCGCGAATACGTTGCGAACGTCTCAGTGGCTGAGGTTCTAAAAAATCTAATTGCTCATCAAATACTTCATTTCTATCGTTGTCATTAGATATGTTGGACTCAAGACGATGATCAATATTACGAGTAGGCTTATTAAATCTTGCTGTACCATGACTCAAAGTTTTAAAGGCTTTAAAATGTGTATACGCCCTGTGCTGAGCGTATTCCACTTTGTCTCTATTGAGTTTGTGCAATTTGTTGTCCAAACCTTTTTTAACAAATAAGTCAATATCTCTCAGAATACTGTCATATTTTTGTTTGTTGAATTCATATAGTAAATCTTTAGTGATGTTGTTATTTAAAACGTTTAACTCATCTTTCAATTTGTCTAACTTAGACATATTATTACGAACAATTAATTTCATAAGGTCTATACCTGTTGCATCGAACAATGCCAGTAATTCATTTTTATTTTTATTTTTATTTACTACAAAGGACTACTTTATATACTTTTGATATTCAAAAAAAATTTAAGCATGTATAACAATATATGATGACATCTTAATATATTCTATGATAGTATGTTATTTTACAGTTTCTATTTTGGAAATTGACTTTAAATGTTGACTGTAATATGAGTATTTTATTATTATCTTAACTATCATATTGTTAGGTAGACTGTCTTATAAGAGTTTTTTAATGTGTACCCATTTAAAGAGGGGCAGTGACATTTTTAATTTTTATTATTGTAAACTCTTGATTATTGGTTACTTTGGGGGGGTGTGATTATTTTAATTGAGTATATGTAGTGCTTGTTCAAAAGTATGCATTACTCTGATGATGCCCTTTATTGGGTGAAAGCGCTAAGTCTTCATTGAACTACCATTTGCTGTTTGTGTGTTCTCCATTAAAGCTGCTGTTTTGAGGGGGATTCCGGCTTGGTTTATTTATTTTACTACTGTGTGTCTTGTTCGTTGGATTATCTGTTACATCTCAGTTTGGCTACCCTGCAATCAATTTCTAATTCTTCCATGAGGTTAATTTCACATGTGGCCAAAGGAACTTCACGGGCAGTGAGTTCCGGCATTTCCATAAGGAGACAGGCCTGGATGTACTTATGTGATTTTGTGGAGCCCTTCAAGTCTTCATTCATCAATGCCCCTTTTGATGGAACATCTTTGTTTGGCCCCAAAGTTAAGGACACTTTATCCAGGTGATAAAAGGATAGAAAGACCCTATCTGCCTTGGGCATACATTTTTCCATGCCTCAAAGAGCCTTTCCAGGAATCAGTAAGGCACTGGAAAAATGTAGTTCAAAAAGTCCCAGGGTTTTTTGCAGGACATATGTTGAAGTTCCCCCAGGGGTACAAGGGGGATCCTCCAATGGCAGACACTGCTCTCGTGGCAGAGGTGGCCTGCAGAACCAAGGGTCTAGAGATTCCTTTTTTGACAGACCCTTTCAGTACTCCTGAAAGAAGGTCTGATTGTCCCCCTCCAGAGGCAATGGGGGCCAATTATCCCTGCACCAGACAACCTGGCTAGAGATAAGAACAGATACATGGGTGCAGAGGATAATTTCCAGAGGTTGTATAATTCCCTTTTCTCTTTCTCCTCCACTCTCAAGAAAAATCTCCGCTGTTCCACCCAGTCAGGTGGAACAAGCAGCACTTCAAATACAAAAGCTGCTAGAAGAGACAGTCATCCAACAGGTCCCACCAGACCAGATAGAATCCAGAACTTACTCAAGATTCTTTTTAGTGCCAAAGAAAATAGGGGACTGGAGACCAATCTTGGATCTCAGCAACTTGAACAAATCTGTCCCACGTACCAGGTTTTTGATGGTCACACTTCAGTCCATTCTCCCATTTCTGGCCAAGGATGTGCTCAACAGACTTTCAGGACACATACTATGACATAAAAATGAACAGGCAGTCCAGAAACTATTTACACTTCTGGCTGTGAGACAGTCTTTACCAAATCAGAGTTCTGATCTTTGGCCTCAGGACAGCCCCCAGGGTGTTCACCAAATGTATGGCAGTAGTGGAAGCTCACTTGAGACTGTAAGGATTCTGTGTGTTTCCATATCTAGATGACTGGCCCATTACCACCCTGACCAGGCATCAAGTAATAGAGGCAAGAAATCAGGTTCTTCAGACATGGTCTTATATGGGGATAAACATAAACGTATCACTTGGAACCTACTACAAAGTTGTTTATAGGAGCATTGTTCAACACAAAGTCAATGATAGCTTCAATGCCTCCTCTAAGAGTTCAGACCTTAAGAACACAGGTCAGGAAAATAATCTGAAGTACCAAAGTTTCTGCCAGCTTGGTTCTTCAAACCCTAGGATCAATGGCAGTGGCAATATCTCTAGTACCCTTAGCCAGGTTTTACATGAGAATTCTACAATGGATGCTAGCTACACAATGGTCAATACTTTACTAACTAATGTCAACCCCAAAACAGATTACACAGATTTGCAAGAGAGATTGCAAGTGGTGGATTCAATCAGAACAAGTCCTACAATGCTGTCCATTCATTCCACCTCAGTTTAAGCCCATAGAGACAAGAGACGCTTCCCAGTTATGGTGGGGGGACATTACCTGGGGAAGACAGTCCAAGGCACTTGTTCTAGAAATAAGAGTGGTGCTTTTAGTGTTGCAAGCCTTTCAAGAAGCTCTCCCCTTGTGGCTGATTGCAATTCAAACAGACAATATGGCAGTAGTTTGGTACATCAACAAACAGGGAGGAACCAAATCTTATCTCTTGTGTTAAGAAGCACTCAGAGTGTGGCAATGGGTGATCCTATCCAACCATTTTCTCATAGCAACACACATTCCAGGGAAGTCCAGTGTGATAGCAGACAAACTGAACAGGTGCATTCTTCTACCTCACCAATGGTCTCAACAAAAATGTGACAACTATGATTTTTCATCAGTGGGGCCAGCCTTGCTGTGATCTTTTCGCTTCTCCCTTGAACAACAAGTGCAGCGTCTGTTTTGCCCTGATCCCTCCACAGGGGGGAGACACCAAGGGACGATCTACTTCACGACTGACCCCCCCAGCCTTATTTATGCCTACTCACCAATCCCACTAATTTCTAAGTTTCTGCAGAAAGCTGCCATGCTGAAGAGAAAAGTTATCTTTATTGCAGCTTTCTGGCCTTGACAGATTTGGTTCCGCTTCCTTTGACCTCACTCCACCAACCATGGGTTCTGGATCTGATGCCAGACCTCCTCTCTCACCCATGGACATGATTAATACAGACATACCAAAATTCAGGCCGACTGCCTGGGTTTTCCAATTCTATTAGTAGCCAGACAACCTGTGCTCTCTTCTCCAGTCTATCAGATACTTTTATCTTCACATAAACCATCATCACGTAAACTCTATTCCAGTAAATGGAGAAGATTTGCTTACTGGGCCCAGATGAATAACACTGATCCATTTTCAGCTCATTTACATAATATTCTTGAATTCTTAGTCATACTTTTTGCTAGCAGCAATCTCAAATTTTCACACAGGATTTGAAGGTGTTTCTGTTGCCTCCCATAGACTATGCAAAACCTTTTTGTGAGGTACTCTTCTATGACCTCCTTTTAGAGACCCTACTCCCCCATGGGATCTTAATCTGATCTTGCAACAACGTACTCAAACTCCCTTTGAACCAGCAGCTAAATGTGTATTAAAGTATCTCTCTTGGAAAACAGTTTTTCTAGTAGCCATTACTTTTTCTAGAAGAATTTCAGAGATTCAGGCCTTGTCTTCGAAACCTGCTTATTTGATCTTTAACAAAGACAGAGTCACTTTAAAAACTAATACTTCCTTTCTCCCTGAAGTGGTTTCAGAGTCTAATATTAATCAGTCTATCAGTTTGCCGGCATTTTTCCCCGAGATTTTCAAACAAAGATGATTACACGTTGCATTTATTGGATGGCCACAGGCAATTACATTTTTTTTACTTGCACCCAACTCAAAGTATTAGGAAGACTGACCAGTTATTTGTCTCCGTTCTGGCATAAAACTAGGAAAACCTTTTGCCAAAATTATTCTATCCAGATGGCTTACGGATTGTATTTCTTACATATATAACAAATTGGGCATTACTTTACTGAAACCATTACATGCTCATTCCACTAGAGCCATGGCTACTTCATCAGAGCTTCTATTTATGACGTTTGTGCAGCAGCTACTTGGGTTACTCCCCACACATTTGTTACACATTACAAATTGAAAATGGTCTCTAGGGATAGAGCATCACTTGGTTCAATGGTGCTCAGGAATATCCTTCCTTGAGTCCACCCCAGTGATGTAGGTAGCTGGGAACTCTGTCCCATAAGTTGAGGACAAAATGAAAATTGACAACATCAGATAAAGAAGTTATGTACTCACCATAACGTTCCATCTGTGTTTTTTTTAAACACACCTTTATTGAATTATCACTTGTGACATAGGCAAATTTATATTTATACAAAAGTAATCAAACTGTATTAATAAATTAACATTGGCAAACATTATACTTCACATATATTGCTATATATCATATAACCTAAGCAGCATTACATAAATTATTCAGTTCCTGCCCCCTTTTTTAAACAAGAAACATCTTTATTAAACCATCACTTATGACATAAGCAATCATAGATTTATATAAATGAAAACAAACCACACCGACACAATCCTAGTTGCAAACATTTTACTTTACAAACCATAATGACACACTCCCAGTTGCAGACATTATACATCATGTTGCCTCTGATACAAGAGGCTTAATTTATCACATAGTAGAAAGTCTAGCTTTGCTAGATTTTTTCTTTTTGTGTTTTTTAACCATTTGATTTTCCTGTGTGACCATATTACTCATTGTTTTAGATATTATACATCATTTATAATCTACCCAATCATTTTCAGTCAAACATTACATAGCTCATTTAAGTCCTCCCTTCTTTTAAACCTAATTTCTCCCCTGTATGTATTGTTCTCACAATTCCCATTTTTATGTAGTTTGCTCCTACCCTTTTCTAAAGATCTTAATTCCAGTTGTTTTATCTCTGCTACTATATTCATTGCTTCTAATATAGTTGATTTGGATTTTGATTTCCATTTTCTAGTAATTGCTTTTTTGGCAGCCAGCATAATTAGACAAAGCAAGGGTTTACCATGTCTAGGCAATTCTAATTCTGTATCATAGCTTAGAAAAATCATCTCCCGCCTCATACCAATCCACCCACCTAGGATCTCCGACAGTTCATCCTGCAGGGAATCCTTAAAGTCCACCAACTCACCACACTCCCAGAAAATATGTTCCCAAGTACTTCTTTCTTCCCCTACACACTTCCAACATTTGCTCTCTTCTTGGGGTATAAAAATATCTATGTAAACATTTCCAAACAAAAATCCTAAATCTTCTAGATTTCATTGCATATTTGGGAGACATACATATATCCTCCCATTGTGTCTTCATGAATTGTTTATCCAGACTCTCTTCCTAATCCTTTATAACCTCCTCTGATTGATTCCTATAGTTATCATGCAATATTTTATATGCTCTACTAATTATTCCTTTTTTAATGGCAGCTTCTGTTCTAGATTCTACTAAAAACTCTTACCAGTGCTGATCTTTCTTTTAGGACCCCCCCCCCACTATTTCTATCTCTTTGCCTATACTTTGATATAAATCCTTGATAGGAAAGGCAATCTCTAACCTGCAGTCCAAATAAATTATTGGCTTCTTCCCATTCTATTGCCTTTCCCTGTCTAGTTATTTGTTCCCAATACCTTGTTTCCTATGCCAGTTTTCTCTAATAAATTCCAGCCCCCCTATTATCTATATCCCTAATTGCAGTCATCCTTATTGGCAGAATCTCCTTTCTCCATTCCTGTGTTGGCTTAGTACTTAGAATATTTTCTGCTACTTTATGGATATAATATTTTGTATGATTATTGTTATTCTTAAAGGCCTGCATCCAAAATCCCAGTCTCTCCTTATTTTCTGAGCTTCCCCCCTTTTTCAACATCATCCCTTTCTGCTTTGAGTTACAGTTTTCTGCTTGTGCTATGTATAGGAGCCTTAACTGTGTAGCTCTGAAATACCCCTTCAAATTGGGTAATCCCAATCTGCCCTGTACTACTGGAAGAATCATCTTATCCCACTTGACTCTTGCCATCTTCTCCTCCCAGATAAAATGTTCCATCTGTGTTGTCCATTTTCATTCTTCCTCAACTCCCCTCCCACCAACCCCCTGCCCTGTAATCTCCTGGAAGAATGAGTGCTTTTCTGATTATGCGAATTCCTTAGAACATGGCTCCAGATATAGCCTCCTCTATCTGTATTTCATTGCTTCTTTCTGCTGATATTAGCAAACGTGATCTGAAGTTCTTCGGGTTGGTGCATTGTGGGTAAGGGAGTAACTTGAGAGTTTTCTGGTTGCCATGAACTTTTGCAACATCTGAGTCGGATCCGAGGGATCGGATCTGAACCCATAAGGTGAGGAAGAATGAAAATGGACAACACAGATGGAACATTATGGTGAGTACATAACTTTTTTGTATTTCATTTCCTTTATCCAAACCTTTCCACTACATTATCACCACATAATTTTCTCCAAAATGTATCCCTAGCAAAGACACTTCATTCATTCACTGAAAAAGATACACCACAATTTTCCCAGCACCCAAACCCTTACTTCTGTTTTTATTCAAAGTCATTCCTATTTCCTTTAAACATCTCTTCAGACAAACCAACACTTCCCTCATCCATACTTTATTCTTAGCAACTACAGATAAACTGTCTGCATATGTCAAAACTATTGGAATCACCTCATCCTTTTACATCATATATCTAGCATTTTTCATTTTATAAGCTACTTCACTCACTATTGCATTCATTACCAATGCAAGTAATATTCCACTCATGGGTAATCCTTGTCTTATACCACACTTCATGCATATTCTTTACTCAGCCACCTATTCACTAACAGACTTACTTTATTGTTTTGATATGCTAACATACACACTCTCCTAATTCTATTGCCTATTCCGAACTTCTCTCAAACATCCAATCGAGCATCATGTCCTACTGTTTAAAATGTCTTACTGATATCACTTAACATAAGTTTCACATCCTCACTTTTACTTATATCATTCATAATTTCTCTCACAACCAATAACAGTTCTTGGCGTCCTTTCCATTTTATACCATATATATTTTCCTCCATAATATCCTTCATCCTTCCTTCCTTCCATTTTCTTCTGTATTATTCTTGTAAAAAATGTATAATTTGTGTTATTCTGATGGGTTTCCTTTTTTTATTTATTTCATCTCATCTTTCTTCGGTCTAAACTTTAATATACCAACATAACTCCAAATCCTTCCTTCAACCATTCATTCAATATATTTACAAAATACTCTCTTTGCCAATCTGTTCATTTTTTGTACATTCCAAGTCCTGTACAGTCTGCCCCTGATATTGAATCAACATTTATTTTCCTAAATACTTTGTTCAATTTAGTAATAACCATTTCTTTTTCAAATTCTTCCTTAACTCATTCTGGATGTTTTTTTTTTTTTACTTTCCGTTCTCTCTTATTTTCTTTCTTTTTATTCTTATGCATATTTTCCACATAATGTGCTGTACTACAATACTCATAATTTGCTCTTGTCTTCTTTTACATTTTACATTTCCCTCACTATACTAATATCCTCCATCCCTATTTTAATAAACATGCAGATACCTTTTCCCTTTTAAATTATATCTTAGCCTAAAGAGTTAACTTTTTCTTGATTTCTTTTATATATTTCTTTTTTCCATGTAATGATACTCTCTTGTATTATTTTTTAATACATTTCTTTTTTTAAACACTTTTATTGAATTATCACTTGTGACATAGGCAAACTTAACATTTATATAAAAGTAATCAAACTATATTAATGAGTTCACATTTAAAACGTTATACATAATGTATATTGTTATGGGTCTACTTCAAAGGATCAAAATTTCACAACATCGAACTTCTGATCATTGAATACCAGATGATCGATGTTGTGAAATATCAAACATAAAAACCTAACAGGTAAAAACATCTTCTTTCACGTTTTTGCCCCCTGCACCCCTCACAACCCCTGGTGCTTAAATATACCAACTCCAAGATCGCACTACAGTGAAGAGAACATTAAAGTTCCCGTTCTGAACTGTACAGCAATCTCCATTCACAAAGTTCTATATTTCACAACTTTGATCATCTGGGCCACTGGGGATGCACAAGCCAGTGCATTTCTTTGTGCCGGTCCCAAGCCTGGATAAATGGGGAGGGTTGCGTCAGGAAGGGCATCTGGCATAAAACTTCAACAAGTCATTTCATGCAGACACCAATAAATATTTCCATACCGGATCAGTCGAGGCCCGGGTTAACAACGACCGCCACCAGTACTGTTAGCCAACAGGATGCTGGCGGAAATTGGGCTACTGTTGGCTGAAGGAGGAGAAGAGGTGGAAGGCATGGCCAAAGGCAGGAAGAGAGGAGAAAGGCCAGGACTGTGGTAGTGAGGGTCGGAATTTTGAATGTTGGCAGTATGACTGGTATAGGGAGAGAGCTAGCTGATATGATGGACAGAAGGAAGGTTGCTATATTGTGTGTGCAAGAGACCAGATGGAAGGGGAGTAAGGCTAGGTGTATCGGAGGTGGGTTCAAATTGTTTTATCATGGTGAGGATGGGAGGAGAAATGGTGTAGGAGTTATTCTGAAGGAACAGTATGCTAAGAGTGTTTTGGAGGTGAAAAGAGTGTCAGATAGAGTGATGTTTATGAAGCTGGAAATTGATGGTGTAATGATGAATGTTGTTAATGCATATGCTCCACAAGTTGGGTGTGCGATGGATGAGAAAGAAAACTTTTGGAGTAAATTGGATGAAGTGGTGATGACTGTACCCAGGGGTGAGAGAGTGGTGATTGGAGCAGATTTCAATGGGCATGTTGGTGAAGGGAACAGAGGGGATAAGGAAGTGATGAGTAGGTATGGTGTTAAACAAAGGAATGCAGAAGGTCAGATGGTAGTGGATTTTGCAAAAAGGATGGACATGGCTGCGGTGAATATGTATTTTAACAAGAGGGAGGAGCATAGGGTGACATGCAAGAGTGGAGGAAGATGTACACAGGTGGATTATATCTTATGTAGGAGGGCCAGTTTGATGGAGATTGGAGACTGTAGAGTGGGGACCGGATAAAGTGTAGTTAGGCAGCATAGGATGGTGGGTTGTAGGATGATGTTGGTGATCAAGAAGAGGAGAAGGAGTGTGAGGGCAGCACCAAGGATCAAATGGTGGAAATTGAAAAAGGATAATTGTGAGGTGGAGTTTGGGGATGAGTTAAGACAGGCACTGGGTGGCAGTGAAGAGTTACCAAACAGCTGGGTAACTACAACAGATCTAGTAAGGGAGACGGCTAGAAAGGTGCTTGGTATCACATCTGGACAGAGGAAGGATGACAAGGAGACATGGTGGTGGAATGAGGAAGTACAGAAGAGTATACAGACAAAGAGATTGGCAAAGAAGAAGTGGGATTGTCAGAGAGATGAAGAAAGTAGACAGGAGTATAAGGAGATGAGGTACATGGCAAAGAGAGAGGTGGCAAAGGCTAAGGATAAGGCATATGAAGAGCTGTATGAAAGGTTGGACACTAAGGAGAGAGAAAAGGACCTGTATCGATTGGCTAAACAGAGGGACCGAGCTAAGAAAGATGTGCAGTAGGTAAAGGTGATAAAGGATAATGAGGGAAACATACTCACAAGCGAGGAGAGTGTGTTGAGGAGATGGAAATAGTACTTTGAGGGGTTGATGAATGAAGAGAATGAGAGGGAGAGAAGGTTGGATGATGTAGGGATAGTGAATCATGAAGTACAATGGATTAGCAAGGAAGAAGTAAGGATAGCTATGAAGAGAATGAAGAATGGAAAGGCTGTTGGTCCAGATGACATACCTGTGGAAGCATGGAGGTGTTTAGGTGAAATGGCAGTAGAGTTTTTAACCAGATTGTTTAATGAAATCTTGGAAAGTGAGAGGATGCCTGAGGAATGGAGAAAAAGTGTTTTGGTACCGATTTTTAAGAATAAGGGTGATGTGCAGAGCTGTAGTAACTACAGAGGGATTAAATTGATCAGTCACAGCATGAAGTTACGGAAAAGAGTAGTGGAAGCTATGTTAAGAAGGGACGTGATGATTAGTGATCAGCAGTATTGTTTCATACCGGGAAAAAGCACTACAGATGCGATGTTTGCTCTGAGAGTGTTGATGGAGAAGTACAGAGAATGTCAGAAGGAGTTGCATTGTGTTTTTGTAGACTTAGAGAAAGCATATGACAGGGTGCCTAGAGAGGAGTTGTGGTATTGTATGAGGAAGTCAGGAATGTCAGAGAAGTATGTAAGAGTGGTACAGGATATGTACGAGTGTAGTGTGACAGCGATGAGGTCTGCGGTGGGAGTGACGGATGCGTTTAAGGTGGAGGTGGGGTTACATCCAGGATCAGCTCTGAGCCCTTTCTTAATTGCAATGGTGATGGACAGGTTGACAGACGAGATCAGACAGGAGTCCCTGTGGACTATGATGTTTGCAGATGACATTGTGATCTATAGTGATACTAGAATACTGGAACACAACACGAACAGCATACAATGTTTGAAAGTTTTTAATTCTGGTACCTCGGCCTTCGCCTTCTCCTGGAATACATTTTTAAAAATCAAACAACACCCCTTTTATAACACATCTGAATGAATAATTAATTCAATAAACCTATTAAACAATTAACCAGATGACTTCAATATTATTCTCACTGTGAAGTTTCTGACTTCACCTTTATAATTTCATGACGTCTTATCAAATATAAGAAGTAATGCACTGAACATTTGCAAACTTTAAGTTACATTTTTTCTTCCCTAAATAAGAAAATTTTTTTTATATGTTATTACAAAACATTAAATATAATAAATACACTCCATTTCATATATGTTTTTCCAAATATACTCTTAGTGAGTAGATTTATACTATAAGTATACTCTTACTATAGTGAGAGTAGGGAACAGACGGAGGAGACCCTGGAGAGATGGAGATATGCTCTAGAGAGAAGAGGAATGAAGGTCAGTGGGACTAAGACAGAATATATGTGTGTGAATGAGAGGGAGGATAGAGGAATGGTGAGGATGCTGGGAGTAGAGGTGGCGAAGGTGGATGAGTTTAAATAATTGGGGTCAGTAGTTCAGAGTAACGGTGAGTGTGGAAGAGAGGTGAAGAAGAGAGTACAGGCAGGATGGAGTTGGTGAAGAAGAGTGTCAGGAGTGATTTGTGACAGACGAGTACCTGTAAGAGTGAAAGGGAAGGTCTACAAGAGGGTAGTGAGACCAGCTATGTTATATGGGTTGGAGACAGTGGCATTGACAAAAAGGCAGGCGTTTGAGTTGGATATGGCAGGATTAAAGATGTTAAGATTTGCACTGTGTGTGACGAGGGTGGACAGGATTAGGAATAAGTATATTAGAGGGTCAGTCCAGGTTGGAAGGTTTGGAGACAAAGCCAGAGAGGCAAGATTACGTTGGTGTGGATGTGCTGAGGAGGGGTGCTGAGTATATTGGGAAAAAGATGCTAAGGATGAAGCTACCAGGTAACAGGAAAAGAGGAAGGCCTAAGATAAGGTTTATGGATGTGGTGAGAGAGGACATGCAGGTGGTTGGTGTGACAGAGCAAGATGCAGAGGACAGGAAGAAATGGAAACAGGTGATCTGCTGTGGCGACCCCTAACGGGAACAGCCGAAAGAAGATGATGATCATTTGGTTTTCACAGATCAGAGGTTCAATATTGTGAAATTTCGATCCTTTGAAGTAGACCCATTGTTATATATTCTATAGTCTAGGCGTTATTGCATCTCAGTTATTCAACTCCTGCCTTCTCTTAAACTGCTTATCTCTTCTGAAACATTTTTCTGCATGTATTGTTCCCACAATTTCCATTTTTTCTATGCAATTTACTCCTACCCTTTTCTTAAGATCCCACCTCCTGTTCTTTTATCTCTGTTATAATATTCACTACTTCAAGTATAGCTGGTTCAGATTTTGATTTCCATTTTCTAGTAATTGCTTTTTTGGCAGGCACCAGAATTAAACCTAACAAGGCCTTACTATGTCTAGGCCAGTCAGATCCTCTATCTCAGCTCAAAGAATCATTTCCTAAGTTACATTCATTTGCATGTCCAGTATCCCTGACAGAGTACTCTGTAGGGAATTTTTAAAGTCTGCCATCTCATTACACTCCCAAAACATATGTTTCCATTTATCTCTTTCTTCCACATCACACCTCCGACATTTGCCGTCTACCTGAAGAAAAATTCTTTGGAGTCTGCTTGCGGTATAAAAGAATCTCTGCAAACACTTCCAGGTAAAAATCCTAAACCTTGTAGACTTGGTTGCATATTTTGGAAGCCATACTTATGTCTTTACATTATTTCTTTGTGAATTGCATATCTAATTTCTCTTCCTAATCTTTTCTGATTTCTTCTGATTGATTCATATAGTTAAACAAATAAAACATGGATGTAAGCACCACAAAAACAAGACTCATAAAATAACAAATAGGCACTTCAGTGAGCCCACACCATAAGCTCCATACCCACTGAAGAATTCAAATCAACCAGTGTCCATAAAAGTAACAATTGTTGATTGGAATTCTTCGGTGGGTATGGAGCTTATGGTGTGGGTTCACTGAAGTGCCTGTTTGTTATTTTATGATTCCTATAGTTATCATGCAATATTTTATATGCTACACTAATTATCCTTTTAACAGCAGTGTCTGTTCTAGATTCAATAAAAAACTCACCCGGTGCAGGTCTATTATTTAGGATTCCTCTATTCCTTGCTCTCTGCACTCCAAATGTCTTCTTGGCCTCTTCCTATTCTGTTACATTTCCTTTTCTAATTATTTGTTCCCAATACTTTGGTTCCTGTGACAGCTTCCTACAGTAAATTCTAGGCCCCCCTTGTCTATTATCTGTACCCGCAAATGCAGTCATCCCTATCAGCATAATCTCCTTTCTCCATTCATGTGTTGGCATAGTTCTTAGTATAGTTTCTGCCACTTTACTGATATAATATTCTGTATGATTATTATTATTTTCCTTAAG
Organism: Protopterus annectens; assembly: GCF_019279795.1. NCBI lineage: Eukaryota > Metazoa > Chordata > Ceratodontiformes > Protopteridae > Protopterus > Protopterus annectens. The sequence continues at coordinate 23,446,665 of NC_056737.1, read as the reverse complement.
GATCTGCATCCAAATCCCATTTTTTACTTATTTCTTGAATTACCTCCCATGCTTCATTACATCATCCCTTTCCCCTTTGAATTGTAGTTTTCTGCTTGTGTTATGTATAAGAGCCTTAACTGTGTAATCCTAAACCTCCTTGTTCTGTTGGGAGGATCAATGTATCCCACATGACTGTTGCCTTCTTCCTCTCCCAAATAAAATCCTTCAACTCTTTATTAATTACTTCCCACAACTTCTCCTCTTGTTGATAAAAAATATGCCTGACCTGCATATAAAATTAAAGGGACTAAACATTTTTACTGATTGTATTTTGCTATCCATATCCATAGGCAAGAACATCCATTTCCTCAGTTTTTGTATTATCGTTTGTTTACTCTCTTCCCACATATCCTTAGCTGCCATAATGAATCTTTTTAATCCATATTCCGAAATGCTTCGTTTTATCATATCCCTATGAATATTGGTATTGCTGGACAAATTCATGTGTGGGTACTTGGTTTATAACTACAGCCTTTGATTTATTTTCATTAATTTTATATCCCTTAAAAAATCTGAAACTGTCTCAGAATATTCCACAACACTGAGATGTCCTTTTCTGGTTCCATCAGGTACAAAATAATATCATCTGCAAATAAAGCTACATTTTCCTGAACAGCATACCAATTATATCATTGGATTTCTGAGTCTCTTATTTCTTTGCCTGTGATTATAAATATAGCATAAGTAACAAAGGGGGAAAAGGACACCTCTGCCTGGTTCCTCTGTTCAGAGACAACTTATCAGAGAAGAACCCTCCCACTTTGATTTTTGCCTCTGATCCCTCATATATCCTTCTAATTAACCTTATTATATATATATATATATATATATATATATATATATATATATATATATATATATATATAGTTCCCCTTTATGATCTCGAAATACTGAAATCTCGAATTTCAGTATCTCAAAACCATAAAAGCGAATCCACAAAACACCGACAGCCCAAAACCGCAGTAATTTGAAATCCCAAACACACAGCATACACCACACCACACATACACCACAATACCCACAGTACAAAACAAAAAACACACAAAAACATAACACCACACATCCACAAACCCACAGTACAAATAAGCAATGGGGCTAAGCCCCCCTGCACCCCCCATGAGGGGGGCTGCACCCATCCCACTTCCCTACTTATATATTCTAACTCTGAGACTGCACAAACAGAAAAAGAAAGTAAACTCACACCCAGACATTCTACAGTCCCACACACACACACACACACACACACACACACACACACACACACACTCATCACACATATACAAACACCAACACATCCAACACTTACACACTCATACTTTCACCTGCCTACCCTATCCCACACGTACAACTTACAAACACGCTCACATACACTCAAACTCCCACCCAAATCCCTTACAAAACACTCACCACCTAAATTTACACATGACACCGGAGACCATCCACACAAAACACTGCACTTAACGTAGCATAAAGCTATAACCGTGAATTTGAGATATTCAAATTTGTGATTATGCACTTCCACTATTTTAAAAATTTGCCTTTATGGTCTCGAGATACTGAAATTCGAGATTTCAGTATTTCAAGATTATAAAGGGGAACCATATATGAAGCGCCTTGTGTTCTGACTGAAAGTGCTACTGAAGCAATTTGAAATATAAAGTGCTAAGTATATTTTTCTGTCACTTCTTTTCAAAGTTCTGTATTATTCTGATTTTTTTTTTGCTTGATTGATTTAGATATATATTTGCTGGCTTCTGATCTATGCTGAAATTGCTAGTTTTTCTCCCACCCTTATTCCTGCGGTGTTAAATAGTGGTCTAACAACTTTTTGAGTTTTATCTGATTGTCTCAAGACTTGCTAGTATAATTAATATTCCCTGTTGTTAACCTCTGCATTCATTGCTTGAAGCTCCTTGTGTTCTGACAGAAAGTGCTACTGAAACAATTCAAAATATAAAGTGATAAATATATTTTTCTGGTACTTCTTTTCAAAGTTCTGTATTATATTATCCTAATTTTTTTTTGCTTAATTGATTTAGATATATGTTTACTGGCTTCTGATCTATGCTGAAATTGATGTTTTTTCTCCCACCCTTATTCCTGCTGTGTTAAATAGTGGTCTAACAACTTTTTGAGTTTTATCTGATTGTCTCAAGGCTTAATAGTATAATTAATATTCCCCGTTGTTAACCTCTGCATTCATTGATTGAAGCTCCTTGTGTTCTGACTGCAGGTGCTACTGAAACAATTTGAAATATAAAGTGATAAGTATATTTTTCTGGCACTTCTTTTCAAAGTTCTGTATTTTCCTATTTTTTTTTTGCATGTTTGATTTAGATATATATATTTGCTGGCTTCTGATCTATGCTGAAATTGCTGGTTTTCCTCCCACCCTTGTTCCTCCTGCTACTGAAACAGTTTGAAATATAAAGTGATAAGTATATTTTTCTGCTACTTCTTTTCAAAATTCTGTATTATCCTAATTTTTTTTTTGCTTGATTGATTTAGATATATATTTGATGGCTTTTGATTTATGCTGAAATTGCTGTTTTTCCTCCCAACCTTATTCCTGATGGTGTTAAATAATAGTCTAATAACTTTTTGAGATTTATCTGATTGTCTCAAGGCTTACTAGTATAATTAATATTCCCCGTTGTTAACCTCTGTGTTCATTGGTTGAAGCTCCTTGTGTTCTGACTGAAAGTGCTACTGAAACAATTTGAAATATAAAGTGATAAGTATATTTTTTTGGCAGTTCTTTTCAAAGTTCTGTATTATCCTAATTTTTTTGCTTGATTGATTTAGATATATATTTGTTGGCTTCTGATCTGTGCTGAAATTGCCGTTTTTTCTCCCACCCTTATTCCTGCTGTGTTAAATAGTGGTCTAATAACTTTTTGAGTTTTATCTGATAGTCTCAAGGCTTGCTAGTATAATTAATATTCCCTGTTGTTAACCTCTGCATTCATTGCTTGAAGTTCCTTGTGTTCTGACTGAAAGTGCTATTGAAACAATTCGAAATATAAAGTGACAAGTATATTTTTCTGGCACTTCTTTTCAAAATTCTGTACTTTCCTAATTTTTATTTTGCTTGATTGATTTATATATATATATATATATATATATATATATATATATATATACACACACATATATATATATATATATATATATATTTGCTGGCTTCTGATCTATACTGAAATTGCTGGTTTTTCTCCCACTCTTGTAAATAGTGGTCTAGCAACTTTTTGAGTTTCATCTGATTGTCTCAAGGCTTGCTAGTATAATTAATAGTCCCTGTTGTTAACCTCTGCATTCATTGCTTGAAGCTCCTTGTGTTCTGACTGAAAGTGCTACTGAAACAATTCAAAATATAAAGTGATACGTATATTTTTCTGGCACTTCTTTTCAAAGTTCTGTATTATCCTAATTTTTTTTGCTTGATTGATTTAGATATATATATTTGCTGGCTTCTGATCTATGGTGAAATTGCTGTTTTTTCTCACACCCTTATTCCTGCTGTGTTAAATAGTGGTCTAACAACGTTTTGAGTTTTATCTGATTGTCTCAAGGCTTGCTAGTATAATTAATATTCTCTGTTGTTAACCTCTGCATTCATTGCTTGAAGCTCCTTGTGTTGTGACTGAAAGTGCTACTGTAACAATTCGAAATATAAAGTGATAAGTATATTTTTCTTGCACTTCTTTTCAAAGTTTTGCATTATCCCAATTTTTATTTGCTTGATTGATTTAAATATATATTTGCTGGCTTCTGATCTATGCTGAAATTGCTGTTTTTTCTCCCACTCTTATTCCTGCTGTGTTAAATAGTTGTCTAACAACTTGTGTGTTCCCACTCTCCCTCCCTATTGGTATCTTCTTCTTATACTTGGTGGCTTTGCATTGCCCACCCCTGCTGTATATTTGATCTGTGACACTCCTCCCAGTCTAGTGTCATTAGCTAATTCTACCTAATACAGAGAAAAAAAATGCCCTTTATTCATCTACTCTTATTGTATTTGTGTTTCTTCCTACTTTATTACATTATTTTGCTTTTGCCTCTTCTTGAAAGTACTCAAGTGTCCTTATTCTGCTGCATTTATTACTACTTGGTAGTAGCCTGATTAAACTGTAACTGTTATTCTAAGCCTTTTGGTTTAAGCACCTGGACTTCAGACCAGTTATTTTACATTAAGAAGGTTTGTGGTCTGCACTGTTGTGGCAGGACAGGTAGCTTACATCCTTCTAAGTTGGGAATTGCTGATTGAAGGCTCAGTGTCTGTTATTCTAAAAGTATATTAGTTCTGGTTTAAGCACTTCGGCTTCAGGCCAGTTATTTTACATTAAGAAGGTTTGTGGTCAGCACTGTTGTGGGAGGAGAGGCTAGATTCTACCCTTCTGAGCAGGGAATTTCTGGTTAAAGGCTTATTGTGCCTGCTTATTTGAACCATTTCTTTCTGAAATTGGTGCACCTTGTTTGCTGTAGCATAGACTAGATTCAGGCCTGCTGAATCTAGCTTTGTTTGTATAACTTGAGCACTGATTCAGGCAATCTTTTTTGGGAAAAGTTCCCCTGCACCCTAGTGGCAGGAGTGTGCATTTAGAACTTGTCTGATTAAAGACTGCTGGAACAGGGCTCAGTTTTGAGCTTTTTACTAGTTAAGTGAGTAATTTGTTTAAATCAGTTTGCTCATTTTCTATTGTTATTTATATATATTTTATATATATATATATATATATATATATATGTGTATATATATATATATATATATATATATATATATATATATATATATATATATATATATATGTTGCACTTTATTCATCTGCTTTTACTGTATTTGTGTTTCTTACTACTTTATTACTTTATTTTGCTTTTGCTGCCTGTTCTTAAAAGTACTTAATTGCATTTATTCTGGTGCATTTATTACTGCTTGTTAGTAGCCTGATTAAATTCTAACTGTTATTCTAAGCCTTTGGTTTACACACTTGGACCTCAGACCAGTTGTTTTACATTAAGAAGGTGTGGTTTGCACTCTTGTGGGAGGAGAGGGTAGATTCTGCCTTTCTGAGCTGGGAGTTTCTGGTTAGAGGCTTATTGTGCCTGCTTATTTGAACCGTTTCTTTCTGAACTTGGTACGCCTTGTTTGCTGTAGCACAGACTAGATTTAGACCTGCTGAATCTAGCTTTGTTTGTATAACCTGAGCACTAATCCAGGCCATCTGTTTTTGGAGAAGGTTCCCCTGCACCCTGGTGGCAGGAGTGTGCAGCTAGAACTTGCCTGATCAAAGACTGCTGGAACGGGGCTCAGTTTTTAGCTCTTATTGGTCAATTGGTTAATTTGTTTAAATCAGTTTGCTCATTTGCTACTGTTAAAAATATATATATATTTTATGCATCGCTGCTTAGTTAGGTTTAAACTATTCCCGGTGCCATAAAATCTGCTCTTCAAATTTTCCCTTAGAACTAGTCATTTTTTTAGTTTTAGCACTCAAATCTGTTTCTTTGAGCTCAGCACTTGTTCAGAACTCATTGTAAGCAGTAAATAAGCTACCAATCACTACAGCACTCAATTTTCCTCACTTATCTTGAGGAAAATAGTTTTTAGTACTTAATAAAGAAGCACCTATCCAGGCATGTCTAAGGGTCAGCTCCTGGTGTTTTCTCCTGTCTACCTGATGAATATGGGCATCTTGGGGCAATGCAGCAATTGCCTCATGTACACAGACAACCCACTCCTTCTACCACCCAACACTACAACCTGTGCGAGATGCACTTATATAGCCAAGACTGGACTAGACAGTCAAGAGGAGAAGGTAAACACTTGCACCACACCACACTCATCACATAGTCTCTCAAAACCTACACCACCAAAATCCACGCACAGAAACACAAAAACATTTGCGGAGGCTCTCAATAATAATTTGCTCAAGCAACAGAGACCTCCAAAGCAGAAACGCAAGCAGCCTCTACCCCCAACACAACCCAAATAACACATAGCCCACAGACTCAGTGTGCCAATCAACCACAGCCCATAAGGCAAAACAACGTGCACAACACACTAGTAATAGGTGACTCTATAGTCAGACACACTGATGTCCCACTCACCAGGCTAAACAAGGCAAAGGTTACTGTCAGCTGCCTGTCAGGTGCCAGGATCCGTCACATAACCCACGCACTCAGGTCATGCCACAACAAGTATAAATATGACTCTGTTATTGTCCATGTTGGTGTGAACGACCTGAGACGTACCTCCCTGGACTACATGAAAAGAGACATGGAGGAACTCTGCGATCTTGTAGCCCAGACAGGTATGACCCTAGCCCTGAGTAGCATCCTGCCATCGCCCAGAATGATACCACAGTACAAGGACAAAATGATTGACTTCAACAATTGGCTAAGCTTCTGGTGTCATTCTAAGGGGATCCAGTATCTGTCTGCCTGGGATGACATGATCGACAGACCACGATGCTTTGCCAGAGATGGCCTGCACCTGTCACCCTTGGGAGTCCTGATACTGGCTAAGGATCTTGCCACCCCTATAGTGCCTTTTTTAGGCAAGGTTCAAATGACAAATTCACCACCATAACAGGAACAAGCAAGCAAAATCTGAGGGTAATGCTACTTAATGCTAGAAGTCTAAACCTCAAAATGCACTCACTCGAGGCACTCCTTAAAATGGAGAACATTGACATCTGTGCAGTGTCAGAGACCTGGTTCAAGGCTCCAGAGAGCACCCCTGCATTACCAGGCTATAATTCATTCCACACTTTTTGGCCACCTAACCTGGACTGAAATACTAAAGGCAGAGGCTTTAGGAGGATATCCACACCTCCAGGCTAGTTGCACAGCATAATGCATCTGAGATTATCCAAGTGCAACTAACTCTGGGCAAAACTGAAATCCAAATTGTAGCTTGCAACAGATCCCCCACCATGCCCCAGGATTCCCACTCCTCATTTCTTGATACACTGGAAAATATTAGGGTACAACCCAACACCCTAATAATGGGCGATTTCAACTACCCCACCATTAACTGGGAAAACTACTCATGTACCAACTCTTTTGCTCAACATTTTCTGGAATTCATAAATTCCAACGCCTTGGATCAACTTATCCACACCCCCACCAGGGGCAGCAATATCCTAGACCTGGTCATTACCAACATGGGTGACTGGTGTTCCACACCAAAGGTCAGTTCCTCATTGGTCAGATCCCACCACAAGCTAATCACCCTAGACATCCACATCCTGCCCCCACCCCCCATCAGGGAAACTACCATAAAAAATTTCTCCAAAGCCAACTTCACGCTTCTTAAGACAGAAGTGGCAAACTTCATGACACCCATGCAGACAGACAATAGAGGTACGACTGCTGAATCCTACACAATTGCACTTTATAAGCACTTACATGAGTGCATGGATCGTGCTATCCCTAAAAGAACCAAGATGCTATCCTCCAAAACAATGAAGCCAATCTGGTGGTCCCCTGCCACAAACAAACTTTACAACAGAAGAAAGAAACTGTTGCAAAAAAGAGTAAAAATCCCATGATTGGAGGAACTCCCTGGTCAGCCTCAGTAAGAAGCTGAGATCCCTCATAAAATCCTCCAAAGCTAGTTACGAAAACAAAATTGCCATGATTCTAAAGACAACCACAAGGCATTCTATAGCTATGTCAAGAAACTCAATGGCAACACTCAGATCTGCTCTGAGTTACAGAACAATGGCACTAAATATACAGAGCCAACTGATATTGCCAACATCCTGGCAGATAGATTCAGTGCTAGCTTTACCCCCCTCTCACCCCCTAAAGGGTCCATCTCTATACCGGAAGAATGCAAAGTTCCTGTAATCACGGCTGCACAGGTAAAAAAACACACTCTCCAAAGCCAAGATCACAGCTTCCATGGGACCTGACAACATCCCAGGCTGCATTCTACATGGACTATAGAACAAACTGGCACCCCACCTAAGTACCATGTTCAATCATAGCCTCACCTCAGGCTTTGTGCCCACTGAATGGCGCACAGCAACGGTTATCCCACTCCACAAAGGGGGATCCACCATGGACCTGGGAACTACTGCCCCATTAGCCTGATGAGCCTGGTCTGCAAGGCCATGGAATGTATCTTCATGGAACTTATAAACAAAGACATTGGTAATCTCCAAACTCTGGACCCCTCCCAGTTCAGGTTTGTAAAAGGCAGGTCATATCTCCTGATAGACTTCTTTGAAGCAGTCACCAAAGCCGTAGACGAGGGTAAGGTGGTTCACAAAGCCTATCTAGATCTCGCCAAGGCTTTTGACACCATCTCCCTCTCTGGAATTATAGATAAACTCACTAAACTAGGTATAAATCCCTATGTCACAAGATGGGTTGTCAACTGACTTACTGACAGAACCCACACTGTGAAAGTAGCAGACTCCAAATCCAACTTTAGACTAGTGACAAGTGGAGTACCACAAGGTTCAGTCCTGGGTCCTCTCCTGTTTGGCATCTACTTTTCTGAAGTACAGGCTAACACAGAAGGTCTTTGGCTAATGAAGTTCATAGATGACTGCAAACTAGGAGCAATACTCGAAACTTCTAACGATGTGGACATCCTACAAAAGGGCCTCACTGAGACAGATGCCTGGTGTCAAAGCCATGGCCTCAAGCTCAATGCCAAAAAGTGCATTGTCATCCCCTTTGGTAAAAACTCTGTACCCATGAACTATCACATAGGCGGTAGTAAACTTAACACCGAAAGTGTGATAAAAGATCTTGGGACACAGGTGGACAGTAGCCTCTCCTTTGATAATCACATCACCACAGTAGTCAGGAAATCCTTCTATGTGGCACACCTCATCACAAAAGGTTTCTTATCCAGGAAAAAAGAGGCCATTGTTCCACTCTACTCATCACTCATTAGACCCATTATAGAGTACAACGCCCCTTTTGGTATGTACCTCACAAGACATCTACAACAACTGGAAAGGCTGCAGAAATACCTCACAAATAGGATTACCGGCCTCAAACAGATGCCCTATGCAGACCGTCTCAAAAATCTCCAGCTTTACTCTATTGCATATTGCCTACTCAGAGGCGATCTCTGCCTAACATACAAAGCTATGTCAAACCCAGAGTTGTTGGACATGCTCCACTTATAGAAATCCCAATCCCTCTGAGCTACACGCTCTAGGGACCTAAACCTTGTCACCACAATAAACAGAACATGCTGGAGGGATAGATTCCTGTCCCAGAGACTTCCCATACTCTGGAACAAACTACCTGTCTATATCAAACAATGCTCCTCATTAGCACTCTTCAAGAAAAATCTTGATGATTGGATGGGAAATAGGAAATTCACCCTAGGGATCACTTCTGTGTCTCTGCTCGACAGTGGCACAGGAAAATAATTTTCCTGGGTGGCGAAAGCCAGGGTACCTTTCTGGCTAGGCTTATATAGGCCCTAGGGCCAATAGCCTAGTACCTACCAATGAACCTATATATATATATATATATATATATATATATATATATATATATATATATATGGATCTAGTTTGCTAGAAAACACGTTTCACTGAAACTTATTTCGTCGAAGTCTCATTTCACTGAAAATGAATTCCCTGAACACAATTCACTGAAAGCTAACTTCACTGAAAACACATTTGACTGAAACTCATTTTGTCTAAACAGATATATGCCCTGTATATTACTATTACTTATTACTTTTCTAGAAAATTAATATATGACTATTACTAGTTACTAACTAAAGTAACTAGTTACTTTTGAGTTACTTTTACATAAGTATAGTTTTTCAATTCTCATATTCAGATTTACTCTAACAGTACTTGTGTGTGAGGAATACATGCTTACTGCACATGAATACGAGTGTATTAAAGTTGTATACACAGTGTTACAGTAATGATGAATAGCATTTTACATTTTAAAAGTCCCACAGACTAGTCCTTTTAGTCAGAGAGTCACAATTTAATACTTAAACCAAAGTACATATAGCCAGCAACACAAGACGCAAAAATGCTTACAGAAAATGTCATATAGGTCTAACAAAGTCAATCAAAATATCACTTAATTTATCGTTTCACAATGACTACAAAACAAAGCCAGCTTACCGAAAAGTATTTCACAGCTATCAGCTGCTGTGCACATATTTTATTTGTACTTGAATGCACCAGCTACCAAGTTATTCTTACAGGTACAAATATAAAACCATTCAAGCTGTGCAGCACATTTTATTCTTTGTCTGCATGTATCTGTTCCCTCACGCTGCATCTAAAAACCCACATTTTCCCCACTCTAAAGAAGTACACTCCTTTGGTAAGCTGATGTTATCATTAGTGAATGACTGCTAAAGACTGGTTTGGTGACATGGCATGATCCATATTTCAGCACCTCGGTGATTTTCATAATGAAACTGAGGACCATCAAAAGAATCTACCTTCTAGTGAGTGCCATTTAAGACAGTAATGTGAAGGATTTGGGGAAGAATAACACATCACATGCTGCCAGTGCTTAGAAATCCAGAATGTTTGTTTATACAGTTCTTTCCACAAATCTTCTACAATGATGAATTCTGCTTTACCATCCTTTATCCCCTCTTTGATCTTGTACTTTTTTGTTGAGAGGAAGAGGAATGACAGCTAGGAAACCCCCCCTCCTTCATATAGTCCTCAAGCAATTTTCTTTGAAAAAGTAAGCAAAGCAGTGGATAATGGTTATGCAGTACATATAGCATATTTGGACTTGGTCAAAGCCTTTGACATTATGCAGGGATTATTAATAGTGTTGTAAATCTGAATACAAATTCTTATGTTGTATGTTGGATAGCTAACTGGTTGTCTGACAGAATGCATGTGATTAGAGTTGCAAGTACTTCTGAAAACAAAAAGGTTACCAGTGGTGTACCACAGAACTCAGTTTTGGGCCCTCTCCTATTCGACATCTATTTTTCATACCTTCAGGTCAACACTTCTAGCCTATTGCTATCTAAGTTTACAAATGACTACAAACTGGATGTTTTTATTTGATCTTCCACTACTCACAATTACTCCAACATGGGTTAGACCATGTTGACAATTGGTACAAGAACAATGTCCTTGAACTAAATGTGAAAAAAGAATGTAGCATAGTTCATTTTGGTAAACAACATGTTTTCTTGTCCATATAAGTGACATATTTCTCTAATTAGACACTGTTAAAAGAAATCTAGGCACTCATGTTGATAATTCCTTATCATTTGCCGTCATGTCTCGAGAGTAGCTCAGAAAGCTTTCTATGTAGCTCATCTAATTTCCAAAGGCATCTCCATCAGATCCAGAGAAGTCTTAATTCTCATTTACTCATATCTCCTAAGAACCTTAATTAAATATAATGCACCTTTTAGCATGTATTTGTCTAAACAAATCACTCAGCTCAGGAAACCTTAAGGATTCAAAACTAAACAAATCAGTAGCCTCAAAAATCTTAGTTACCAGGACAGACTGGCAGGCCTCTGTCTCTCTGTACTCAGTCTCTTATAGAGACTTCTGTGATGACCACTGTCTAGCCTTTCGAGATGTGAAAAAAAACAACCCTCTATGATCTGTTCTTTCACAGAACACATGGAACCTCAAATACCAAGTTAAAGGAATTAAACCTTAATCAACAGATAAATAAGACACATTGGCATGATCAATTCATATCTTAATGCATCCCTCACATTTAGAATAAACGTCCACTACATGTCAAATAGAGTAGTGCCCTTATCACCTCCAAACTAAACTTCAATAATTGAATGGGTAGCCTATGATGGCCCTTTTTCAGCAGAGGCCTGGTGAGAAAAGTTCCACAAATACAAAACTGAAATAAGTACAAAAAGCAGTTAAAGAAAAACATACTGTATACAAAATAAAATATAAAATGAAGCACAAAATCATGCGCAGGGTACCAATGGCATCAAAAATTCAATGAAACACAAAGTCTCTCAGCACAGTCCACTTAATTTCCACGAAAAACGATCCACAAAAAAAAACAGAGTAATAATTCAATAATTTATTTGTACAAGTTAGCGCTTTCACCCGAAGGCTTCTTCAGACTTACAGAAAACTCCATTACATTTAGTGTTTAAATAATCAGCATAAAAACATGATTGGTCAGAACTCTGAACCTCATTAAAATATATAATTGATTAATCAGAGTTACACAAGTTCATCATCCTAAACTGTTGATAAATAACATCAAACACGAATAAAATACAATGCATGTTTAAAATATATATATTAAAAAATATATATATTAAAAAAACATGTGTATAAAATCTGGGTGAACCATAATTATATATAATATAATAAATAAAACCAAAATGATACCTGGCCTAACAGTCTGACAAATGGCAATGTATAGATGGTGTAACTAGTAGGCAAAATATTATGACATAGGTAATGTTAATAGAAACAGTAGACTGGTGATGGCACAAATGGTAAAAATTCATGTCTTGGGTCTAAAGCATCTCTTATTCCGTAGTACTGGTCTAATCTGTACCTTGTCATTTAGTCCAGGGGGTTTATCTGCTTTACATCTGATGATCCATCTCATCTCACATTCCAGAGTATAATTCACTATATCCCCCCTCTCTTATTCTCTAAAACTTCCTGAATGACGCAGAATACAAAAGAGTGTTCATGACCAAAGACTTCATGATGTTTCGCCAGGGCATTAAACTCTGAACCTATTCGTGTATGGTACAGGTGTTCCCTAATTCTCTCTTTAAGTGTCCTATTGGTTTTCCCTATATAAAATGAGGGACATACCTTACACCTGGCTAAATATATCACATTCTTACTCAAACAGTTAGTACCTGTGCTAAAAGAGAATTCATGACCACTAGTGGGATGTAAAAAAGTCATTCTAGTGTCTATACAACTACACTGACTGCATTCACCACAAGGTACTGTGTTAAAATCAAAGCAACATCGCTTAACTCCTTTTATGGACATCCTTGGCTGACATAACATATTTCTAAGATTTGGTTTATTTTTATATACAACAGAGGGTTCTGAACCTATAAACTTTTTAATGTCATTGTCCAAATTAAGTATTTCCCAATGTTTAGACAAGAATCCCTTAATATGTTCTGCATCTTTAGTGAAAAACAAAGGGGCCCTAATGACATACCATTATTATCAAAAAATATGGTCTAGCTCTCGTAGATCTGATTTCACATACCTCTGAGGCCATCTTATCAAATATGTTCTCATTATAGCCTCTCTTGAGAAACATAGTTCTCATTTTGGCTAATTCCTCTTTATAACCATCATCACTGGGGTTAAGCCTTGAGGCACTCATAATTTGTCCTTTCATGACATTATTGAATATATACCTGGGGTGCATGCTATGCCTGTGTAATAAGGCATTCCTATAGCATAGCTTCCGGTGTATCGATGTATTTAGAAGACCAGAGGAAAGTCTTATAATACTTACATCAAGATAGGAAATAGCATCCCTGGAGTAATTCAACGTAAACTTTAAAAATCTGGAGGAGTCATTAATCTTTTCAGTGAATACCAGCAGGCTATTAACATCACCAAGCCAAATTAAAAAGAGGTCATCCACAAATCTCTTATAGAAACCCACGTGTTCACAAAAGCAATCAAACGTAAAGAGAAAATTCTCTTCCCAGTAGGCCATCACTATGTTGGTGTAGCTATTGGCACAGGATGTGCCCATAGCTACGCCATCATTTTCACTTATGAAATACTTGTCACAATAAATTATTTTAATATGTTATTTTTAGTGTACTTAATTATTTCTTAGTAATAAAGTTATTTTTTTCTGTGAACTGCACTGATGACCCCTTTTTGTGTTTTGGGGGCCTCTGCAGCATCCCAGCTTCCTGAAGCAGTTATTGCTGTGTACTGTCTAACCTTGTGGGTTTTATATGGTGGAGATGCTATAGTAATGGTGTCTTCTTGTCTCTTCTTCTCATGTAACTATTATTCTACAGCAGAGGAGGGTGGGCGATCTTTAACCTAAGGCACATCAAAGTAATCTTAAGGGGAGGTAGTTTCTCTTCAAAGAAAATATGAAGAGGCAGAATTGGATGTGACCCAGAGAGATCTGAACTCAGACCAGCTTCATACTGGAGCGAATTGAGTGATTACCCCCATCAAGGCAGGTTATCCTGCCATAAATTAGCCGGTTTTGTCATTTTATTTTAATTTAGTATTCTTGGTGATTTTCTGCTTCATAACTTCCTAATGTTTTTCCACAACAAACAGATCTATTTGTATGAATGTTTATTAAAGCTTTCTTATTTCATTTTTATTACATTCACAAAGTAGTAGGAAGTACTAAGCCAACACGGGAATGGAGAAAGGAGATTCTGCCGAGAGAGATGACTGCAATTAGGGATACAGACAAAGGCAAGATGGAGATGGAATTTATTGGAGAAAACTGGCAAAGGAACCAAGGTACTGGGAGCAAATAAGTAGTGGGGAAAGGTAACAGAATGGGAAGAGGCTAAGAATTTATTTGGGCCACAAGATTGCCTTCCCTATCAAGGATTGATATCAGAATATGGGCAAAGAGAAAGAAATAGGGGAATCCTAAGCAAAAGACCAGCACTGGAAGAGCTTTTAGTAGAATCTGGAATAGAACCTGCAGTTAAAAAGGGATAATTAGTACAGCATATAAAATATTGCATGATAAATATAAGAATCAGTCAGAGGAGGTTAGAAAGGATTGGAAAGAGAAATTGGATAAGCAATTCACAAAGAAGCAGTGGGGGGAATATGTATGACTAAAATATGCAATAAAGTCTAAAAATTTTAGGATATCTGCTTGGAAGTGTTTACATTGGTATTTTTATAACCCAAGTAGACTCCAAAAAATTTTTCCTCAATTTGATAGCAAATGCTGGAGGTGTGCTGGGGAAGAAAGAGTTTAATGAGAACATATTTTTTGGGAGTTCATAGGTTCATAGTTTCATAGGTTCATACTAGGCTATCTACTAGGCATTTATAAGCCTAGCCAGAGTGTGTGTGGCTTTCGCCACCCCTTGGAATGAGAATACTATGCCCATTTAGGGTTTAGTTTACTGTGCCTCTGTCTAGTAGTGACACAGAGATGACCCCTGGGGTAAACCTACGATCTCCCATCCACTCGTCAAGATTTCTCTTGAAGAGAGTCAGTGAGGGGCTCTGCCTAACATGGACTGGGATTCTGTTCCAGAGTGTAGGGAGCCTCTGGGTTATGAATCTGTCCCTCCAGCACATCCTATTTATTACTGTGTTGAGGTTCAAATCTCTCGCTCTCGTGGCTCTGGTGGATTTGGATTTTCTGAGGTGGAGCATGTCCATTAATTCCGGATTGGACATGGCCTTGTACGTCAGACATAGATCGCCTCTGAGTAGGCAGTATGTGACTGAATAGAGCTGGAGTTTCTTCAGCTGGGCAGCATATGACATATGTTTGAGACCCTTGTTCCTCTTGGTGAGGTACTTTTGGGGTCTTTCTAACTGCTGCAGGTGTCGGGTAAGGTACATCCCAAATGGGGCATTGTACTCAATTATGGGCCTGATAAGGGAAGAGTATAGGGGCACAATGACCTCTCTTGATCTAGATGTGAATCCTTTCATGATAAGGTGGGTAATATAGAAGGTCTTCCTAACCACCTTGGCAACGTGAGTGTCAAATGAGAGGTTACTGTCAACTTGGGTCCCTAGGTCCCTGATTACATCTTCCGTACTTAATGGATTACCACCTATGTGGTAATTTGTGGGTACTTTGTTTTTCCCAAAGGGTATGACTATACATTTTTTGGCATTCAGTTTAAGGCCATGGCTCTGGCACCAGTTATCCATTTCTATGAGGCCTTTCTGAAGGATGTGTAATAAGTTGGCAGACTTTAAAAATTCTCTACAGACAACTCTATCAGAAATACTTGAGCAAATTGGTGTAACTGAAGAAATTATTTTTTTGAGCTGTGATACAGAATCGGAATTGCACAGATAAAGTAAGGAATTGCTGATAACACATCACACACTGCCACAGACTACCACACATGTAGGGCAATCTGTGTTTAGATGCAAAGAAGAGTTATTTTTAGGACTGCCTGCCTGTCCACAGTCTGTGGAAACACGTGCAATGTAACGGGTATAAACAGCAGCTATCTTAATAAAATAGGACTGAGGTGTTGTGTTGAGCCAGTAATCTGGAATCCACAAGCAGACAAGTAACAACAGTGAAAAACATATTTTCTGTAGTTCAGAATTGAGATGCAGTCATTTTCCCTCCTGAAATAAGGCAACTTTTGTAAGTGTCACAGAGAAAAACTTCCAGCAGGCCCAAGTATGACAGAGATGCATGAGCAATCCAGATTCACTGTTCAGTTTAACTAGCTTCCACAGAATTTATTTACACTGTTCTTGCAGAAATGGATATGTTCACAGAGACCATTCTTATGGCAGACATTTTAAATGTCATTAAAAATCTCATATGATTAAAGAGTTATAAGCAGAGGGAAAGAACACCATGCATCGCCCCTTTTTCTACAAGTTGTAGGGGTGTCACTTCAACAGTGACAGTCATCTAGAGCTACAGAAGTTATTCCACACTACACACTCACATGCACACTCACATATGGTAGTTATTCCACGCTACACACTCATATGCATGCTTACACACGGTAGTTATTACACACTACACACTCACATGCAAGCTCACACACGGTAGTTATTCCACACCACACACTCACATTCACACTCACACCTGGGGTGTCACTTCAACAGTGACAATCATCTAGAGCCACAGTAGTTATTCCACACCACATGCTCACATACGGTAGTTATTCCACACTACACACTCACATGCATGCTCACACATGCTAGTTATTCCACACTACACACTCACATGCATGTTCACACATGGTAGTTATTTCACACCACACACTCACATTCACACTCACACCTGAGGTGTCACCTCAACAGTGACAATCATCTAGAGCCACGGTAGTTATTCCACACCACACACTCACATGCATGCTCACACACGGTAGTTATTCCACACCACACACTCACAAGCACGCTGACACACGGTAGTTATTCCATGCTACACACTCACATGCACGCTCACACACATTAGTTATTCCACACCACACACTCACATGCACGCTCACACATGGTAGTTATTCCACACTACACACTCACATATGGTAGTTATTCCACACCACACACTCACATGTACGCTCACACATGGTAGTTATTCCACACTACACACTCACATGTACGCTCACACAAGGTAGTTATTCCACACTACACACTCACATGCATGCTTACACACTGTAGTTATTCCACACCACACACACTCACATGCACACACACACACGGCAGTTATTCCACACTACACCCTCACATGCACGCTCACATACGGTAGTTATTCCACACCACATACTCAAATGCACACTTACACTTGGGGTGTCACTTCAACAGTGACAATCATCTAGAGCCACGGTAGTTACTCCACACCACACACTCACATGCATACTCACACACGTTAGTTATTTCACACCAAACACTCACATGCACGCTGACACACGGTAGTTATTCCACACAACACAGTCACATGCACGCTCACACATGGTAGTTACTCCATGCTACATACTCACATGCATGCTCACACATGGTAGTTATTCCACACTACACACTCATATGCACGCTCACACAAGGTAGTTATTCCACACTACACACTCCCATGCATGCTTACACGTGGTAGTTATTCCACACTACCCACTCACATATGGTAGTTATTCCACACCACACACTCACATGTACGCTCACACATGGTAGTTATTCCACACTACACACTCACATGTACGCTCACACAAGGTAGTTATTCCACACTACACACTCACATGCATGCTTACACACTGTAGTTATTCCACACCACACACACTCACATGCACACACACACATGGCAGTTATTCCACACTACACCCTCACATGCACGCTCACATACGGTAGTTATTCCACACCACATACTCAAATGCACACTCACACTTGGGGTGTCACTTCAACAGTGACAATCATCTAGAGCCACGGTAGTTACTCCACACCACACACTCACATGCATACTCACACACGTTAGTTATTTCACACCAAACACTCACATGCACGCTGACACACGGTAGTTATTCCACACAACACAGTCACATGCACGCTCACACATGGTAGTTACTCCATGCTACACACTCACATGCATGCTCACACATGGTAGTTATTCCACACTGCACACTCATATGCACGCTCACACAAGGTAGTTATTCCACACTACACACTCCCATGCATGCTTACACGTGGTAGTTATTCCACACTACACACTCACACATGGTAGTTATTCCACACCAAGCACTCACATGCACGCTCACACATGGTAGTTATTCCACACTATACACTCACATGCATGCTTACACATGGTAGTTATTCCACACTACACACTCACACATGGTACTTATTCCACACCACACACTCACATGCATGCTCACACATGGTAGTTATTCCACACTACACACTCACACATGGTAGTTATTCCACACTACACACTCACATGCATGCTCACACATGGTAGTTATGCCACAATACACACTCACACATGGTAGTTATTCCACACCACACACTCACAAGCACGCTCACACATGGTAGTTATTCCACACTACACACTCACATGTACACTCACACAAGGTAGTTATTCCACACTACACACCAACATGCACGCTCACACACGGTAGTTATTCTACACCACACACACACATGCACGCTCACACAAGGTAGTTATTCCACACTATGCACTCACATTCACGCTCACACACGGTAGTTATTCCACACTACACACTCACATGCAAGCTTACATACGGTAGTTATTCCGCACTACACACTCACATGCATGCTCACACTTATGGCCCAATTTAGAGTATCCAGTCCACCTACTGCATGTCTTTGGAATGTGAGAGGAAATCAGAGCACCCAGAGGAAACCCATGCGAACACAGGGAAGACATGCAGACTCTGTACAGAAGGCACTCCAGGTGAGAATCCAACCAGGGAACCTCTTGCTGTGAGACAGCAGTACTATCTACTACACCAATGTGCCATCCCACTTTTCAAATGTCCTTACAAATCTCATATAATTAAAAACTTATAAACAAAAGGAAAAAAGTATCTTGAGACAATGCTACAATTGTCTCATGTACACAGACAACCCTCTCCGCCTCCCAACAAACACAAATACATGTGAGAGATGCAACTATATAGCCAAACTGGAGGCTGAACTCTCTCAACTCAGGGCTGGCATGACCAGACAGGAGGAGATGGTAACCACACACACAACAATCCCAGTCCCACATAGACCTACCACAACTGCAAACCAAACAGATAAAAACACAAAGACATACTCGGAGGCTCTAATAAAAAACTTACCAAAACAACAGAGGCTCCCAAAGCAGACATCCAAAAATCCACCACCTCAAAACAAAACACATGCAACACATACTTCAATAAACCAGTGTGTAAACCAATCACAGCCCTTAAGGCCATACACCATTCCTGATACACTAGTAATAGGTGACTCTATAGTCAGACACACTGATGTCCCGCTGACCAGGCTGAACAAGGAGAGGGTGACTGTGAGCTGTCTATCGGGAGCTAGGATCCGCCACATAACACACGCACTCAAGTCACTCCAAAGCAAGTACAAATATGACTCCGTCATTGTCCATGCTGGTGTGAAGGACCTGAGACGTACCTCCCTGGACTACATGAAAAGAGACATAGAGGAGCTCTCCGATTATGTAGCCCAGGCTGATATGACCCTGACCCTGAGCAGCATCTTGCCCTCACCAAGAATGATACCACAATACAAAGACAAGATGATCAGCTTTAATAATTGGCTCAAGTACTGGTGTCATTCTAAGGGGATCCAATGTCTATCTGCCTGGGATGACATGTTGGACAAGCCACGCTGCTTCGCAAGGGATGGCTTACACCTGTCACCACTGGGCTTCCAGATATTGGCTAACGCTCTTGCCACCCCCATAGTGCCTTTTTTAGGCAAGGCTCAAAAGACAAACCCACCTCCTTAGAAAACAAAAATGGAAAAAACTAAGGGTAATGCTGCTCAACGCCAGAAGTCTAAATCTCAAGATGCAGGCACTTGATGCACTCCTCAGCATGGAGAACATCGACGTCTGTGCAGTAACTGAAACCTGGTTCAAGGCTCTTGAGAGCACCCCAGCGCTACCAGGCTATACCTCAGATCATGCTTTTCGCCCCAAAACCCGAGCCGAGCCACAAGGGAGGGGAGTGTCCATATTCATCAAGGACACCCACACCTCCAGGTTAGTAGCAACACATGAAGCATCAGAGACCATACAGGTGCAACTAACCATAGGCAAAACTGCTATACAACTGGTAGCATGTTACAGACCACCCTCCCAATCTCAAGAACCCCACTCAGCCTTCCTGAAGACATTGGAGGATATGAATGTATCACAAAATACCATCATACTGGGAGACTTCAACTACCCAAACATAGATTGGGTACATTATTCTAGCCCTAATACCCTAGCCCAAAGGTTCCTGGAATTCATAAATTCAAATGCACTGGAACAACTAGTCACCTCTCCCACTAGGGAAGATAATATACAAGACCTGATCATCACAAACATGGGGACAAAATGCTCCACACCGGAAGTATACCCCTCACTAGTGAGATCTGACCACAAACTAATCACCCTGGATATACATATCCCACCTCCACCCCAGCACAAAAGACCACAGTGAAAAACTTCTCAAAAGCAGACTTCACTCTTCTTAAGACTGAGATGGTATCCTTTAAGCCCACTGTGCCAGTGGATACCACATCCCACAATGCCGAATCCTTCACAAATGCTTTCTATGGACATCTCCAAGAATGCATGGATCATGCAATCCCAAATAAATCCAAGTCCCTCTCCACCAAAGGCAAGCGTCCTGTCTGGTGGACCTCAGCCATAAACAAATTGTATAACAAAAGAAGAAAGCTACTGCACGTCAGAGCAAAATCCCATGAAGGGAAGACATCTCTGATCAACATTAGCAGAAAACTACGTTCTCTCATAAAAACATCCAAGGCCAACTTTGAGAGAAAAATCGCTAAGGACACTAAAGATAACCACAAAGCCTTCTTCAGCTATGTTAGAAACCTGGGCGGAAACCCTCAGATATGCTCAGAGTTGGTTCACAACAACAAAAAATACACTGAACCCACAGATATTGCCAACATTATGGCTAACAGGTTCATTGCAAATTTCTCCCCTCCCTCACCCCCAAAAGAAGAAATACTTATCCCAGCTGAATGTAATCTTCTTGGCATCTCAGATGTCCAAGTGAGAACCTCCCTAAACAAAGCTAAAAACATAGCATCAATGGGACCTGACGGTATCCCGGGTTGCGTGTTACGTGAACTCCAAGAGGAGCTAAACCCACACATAAAAATGCTATTTAACCTTAGCCTTACTGGGATATGTACCTGAACACTGGCATACAGCAACAGTGGTCCCACTCCACAAAGGGGGTGCCTCTACAGACCCTGGAAACTACCGCCCCATAAGCTTAACCAGCCTGGTCTGCAAAGCTATGGAAAGAATCATTATGGAACTCATAAAACCGAGACATAGGGGACCTACAGACACTTGACCCCACCCAGTTCGGCTTTGTAAAGGGCAGATCCTGCCTTTTGAACCTGGTTGACTTTTTCAAAACAGTCACTAGAGCCATTGATGAGGGCAAAGCAGTCCATACAGCATACCTGGACTTGGCTAAGGCCTTCGACACAATACCCCACTCAGGCATCATAGATGAGCTCAACAGCTTAAATGTAAACCCTTATGTCACTAGATGGGTTGCAAACTGGCTAAAGGACAGAACCCATAAAGTTAAAATTGCTGGAGCAATGTCAGACTCAAAGCCAGTCACAAGTGGTGTCCCACAGGGATCTGTCCTGGGACCCCTCTTGTTCGGCATTTATTTCTCAGACGTTAAAGCAAACGTGGGAGGGCTGTGGCTGACAAAGTTCGCAGATGACTACAAACTAGGCGCCATAGTCGATACACCAGCAGACACATACATCCTACAAAAAGGCCTCACAGAAACGGACAACTGGTGCCGGAGTCACGGCCTTAAACTAAATGCCAAAAAATGTATAGTCATCCCCTTTGGGAAAAACAAAGTACCCACAAATTATCACATAGAAAGCAACCCACTGAGTATGGAAAAAGTAATCAGAGACCTAGGGACCCAAGTTGACAGCGATCTCTCATTTGACACCCACGTTGCCAAAGTGGTTAGAAAAACATTCTACCTTGCACACCTCATCATGAAGGGATTCACATCCAGATCCAAGGATGTCATTGTACCTCTATATTCCTCCCTCATCAGACCCATGATTGAGTACAATGCCCCATTTGGTATGTACCTCACCCGGCATTTGCAACAGCTGGAGAGACAACAAAAGTACCTCACCAAGAGGATCAAGGGTCTCCCAACATATGTCTTATTCTGCCAGACTAAAGAAACTTCAGCTCTATTCAGTAGCATACCGCCTGCTCAGAGGTGATCTCTGCCTGACGTATAAGGCCATGTCCAATCAGGATCTGATGGACATGCTCCACCTCAAAAAATCCAAATCCATCAGGACCACGAGAGCTAAAGACTTAAACCTCGGCACAAGTATGAATAGGACATGCTGGAGGGATAGATTCATAACCCAGAGGCTTCACATGCTTTGGAACAAGATCCCAGTTCGTATTAGGCAGAGCCCCTCACTGACTCTCTTCAAGAGAAATCTTGATGAGTGGATGGGAGATCGTAAGTTTACCCCAGGGGTCACATCTGTGTCACTGCTAGACAGGAGCACAGTAAACTAATTCTGTTATATAAGGGGACCTTCATTGTGTCACTACTAGACAGAGGCACAGTATTCTAAATTTATTCTGTACATTTTTGTACCATTTCATGGGGTGGCAAAAGCCACATCACTATGGCTAGGCTTACAAATGCCCCAGGGCAGATAGCCTAGTACTGTACTATGAAGCTACTATGAAACTATGAAGTGATGTAAAATGTAATGTTTACTAAAAGCATGCAATGTGTTAGATGACGTGGTAATGTGATTGAATCACAACAGATATGCAGGAGTTCAGTTATGTGACAGAAACCTTTTCTGATACTGAGAATGTTCCAGAAGGGACAGTATTTTCCCTTTTCTGTTAAACCTGATTACCAACACTCTCACAACTCTTTTAAAAGGTAAAACACATGGCATTGTCATTTTGGGCAGATAGTCGTTCTGCTGAGGTTTGGAGCTTAAAAACAGCCTATCTCAGCACTTTCTTAGATGCCATCAACTCAGTCTTCAAGATAGTTTTACCAAGACAAAAGAAGGCCTATTTCATATTTGTACAGCTCATCATATTCAAAAATACTGTATCACTGATACAAGTGTATTGTTTCGATACAGTCCTTATAACATGGCTGGACCACACTAACTTCTGACATCCAAGTACTTAAAGCTATAGGCCAACCTTATCCAAGTTAAACACCTGTTAAAGAGTTACAGGTTAGCTGCAAGGGAGGCAATGGTAACAGCAAAGAAGCCCTTCTTCCCAGTCTTGAATATCCGTTATCAGTGACAACATCAATCTTCAAATGCAGCTTACAGAGATTGTGGGATGATTGAAATAAAACATGCATTTCTTTTACAGGTGCCCATAAAATGTAGCACCACTGTACTACCCTTAATAGTGAAGGTCGGTTAACCATATTGGTAAGTTCTGTCCTCCTTATGCACACCGTTATCTACATGGTTTTAAAGCTGGGTGTCACTGCACCAGATTTTTAACCATCAAACAGATGCTCTTCAGTCTACATTTCATTCCATTCTCCAACCTCTGCCTCTGTGGCCTTTTCAGTTATTGGATCCATGATATGGAACTCCATGCCCATGGAAATTTGTGATGCACCCACTGCTCCATCATTTACTAGACAACTGAAGGCACAGTTTCATAATGAGATAGCATGCAGGTACAATATGTGTAATTAATGACAACTAAACATGTGAAAGAATGCACATGAAATCCACAATCCACATCTAAAACCAACAGAATGTTAAAAGAAAGGATAGCTCGACATCTGTCTGACATAAGTAGGAGGTGGAGAGCAATGCCTTAGCTAGACATGTTATAAGCTTAGATAAAATGCATAGTTTCACATTTAGGGTTACAGAAAACATTGAACCTAATATTAAAGGAGGAGTTATTGTGTTGAATACTTAGAATGTTGAATAGATGGATTCATTATTTTCAGGCAGATGTGCCCCCTGGCTGAATGATACTGTGAGTTAAAGATGTGTTCTTAAGAGAAGAAACCTTTCTGCATGAAACAAGCACTCAATTGTTTATTTTAATTATTTTATTGTTGCTGCGCTTTTATTGGTTTGAATCTGTTCATGTGGTGTGTTTAAGACAATGTGGTGTATTTAAGAAAATGTGTATGACTTTAAGCACTAAAGAAGAGTTTTATCTCAAAAGCTTTACAATTAAACCTGTTTGCATCATATTAATATCAAGACAACTGCAACCCCGAAGATAAATGGTTCACCCAAAAATAGAAATATAATAAAATGGTCAAAGGGTAGAATGAAGACAAGTTCCAGGGTTCAGGCAACAAAATGTTAATTCTGTATAAAATACAATAAAAGGTAAGCAGTTTCACAATATGTATATTGCTTCATCAGACCATTCTACAAATAAAAGCCTCAAATTCAATTTATTCCCTCAGGCAAGGTTAAAGAACCAATCAAAAACAATGTAGTAGTAAGCATTTACATAATTAATTAAACATCCTGCACTACATAACATAAAAATAATTTATATATATATATATATATATATATATATATATATATGTGTGTGTGTGTGTGTGTGTGTGTAAATACAAATTTATACATTTAGAATTCCTAATTAAAAAAAAACTCATTCAATCCAAAAAAAAAATCATGTAAATATATAACTAATGGTGTAACCCCCTTACTTTTAAAAGTGGTTTCAGGGGTACTTTACCATTCAATCCCTTACTTCTATGAGCTTGTAAATTAATAATCCACCTGGCCTCAGCCAATTCCATATTATTCCTAATATCACCCTTATGTACACTTTCTGATCCTGTCTCTATCTCCATAAATTTAAAGGTATGTGTTCTGTCATAATCTGTAACATGCTTGGAGAGTGCATTATTAAGAGAGCCTATCGTAATATTGTATAAATGCTCTCTGATACGATCTCTAAGTGGTTTGGCCATCTTGCTAATATAGAACTATTTACACATCTGTCTGGTCACAAGCTAGACCACATAGCACATGTTACAATCTGCTGATGCCTTAACCCTAACAAACTTGCCAGTGTCAGATGTACAAAATCCATTGTACCACTAATAAATGCACAATAGTTACATGACTGGCAGTGTCTGGTGCCAATATGCAAATAACTAGGGGCACTGGGAGTATCTCTCGAATAACATAACACCCTCTTGATGTTTTTCTTATTCTTAAACCTAAATTTGAGTGTTTCACCAATAAGTTCCTTAATGGCTGCATCAGTTAATAATATAGGCCAGTGTCTCTTAATGATACCTGTTATAGCCCATATATTACTACTATAAAAAATAGACATAGCAACCGTATAGGTGGAATGTGTGACGCTTTCTCTATTATTAACCATGCTACCCTCTTGGGACAAGTACAGTCTCACTCTACTAGCGCACAGGGCTATAACTTGCTCCATAGTTTCATCTATCTGTGAAGCCTTATATCCCCTCTCCTTAAGTCTAACATTCAGATCATCAATCTCACTTCTAAACTTGTGATCACACTCATTTACCCAGGAAGCTCTTACCCCATCACATCATTATATTGCAAAAAATCTGGGGATGGTGCATATTCGGTGTACGGAGATAAATATTCCTATAACATGACTTCCTATAGATCCTGGTAGTCAAGCCACCATTACTTAGCCTAGTTAAAGCAACATCAAGAAAATTAACAGAGTCAAAAGAATACACCACTGTAAATTTCAAAAAAGTGTTGTCCCATCTTAAAATTCATGAAAAGTCCATAGTTCACTCTCAGTACCCTTCCATACAAAAAATATATCATTGACAAAGCGTCAATAAAACAAAATGTTATGTATAAACTGTTCATGATTCAGTACATATTTATCTTCCCAGTATGCCATAACCATGTTGACTTAGTTATTGGTACTCAAAGTGCCCATAGCCACACCATCATTCTGGGGGTAATAGGATCCATTAAAGACAAAAATATTGATTTCAAGTATGATCTCCATAAAAAGGCATAGTAAGTCAGTGAAACTACAATCATATTCACAAAACTCAATTAAATAAGATTTAATAGCCTCAATGCCATAATCATTCAGTATCTTAGTGAATAAGGACTGGACATACATGGTAACCAGGATGTTAGACTTATCCACAGGGGATTGCTTCATAAAACTAAAAAGATCACATAAAAAGAGTTGAGTATCCTGTAAAATCCTAACATTCTTATCTAAAACAGAATGCAAGTGCTTATCCCCAAACACTGACAAAGGTTCAGTGCACCATTTCTTACCAGCAACAATAGGGCGGAAGGGTGGCCTATATGCATTTTTGTGAATCTTTGATAGCCCTTGAATAATGGGTATAAGCGGCTGATCAGCCTTCAAAAATTGGTACAGGTCAAAACTAATCTGTTCATTCAACCGACAATCATCAAAGGATGTAAAAATTCTAGTAAGCAACCTCAAAATATCAGTATAGTCAATGTGTGTGTAAGTCTGGACATCATTCAACATCAAATTCCTCATATCAACAGAATAGTCTCTGTCCATTATAACAATAGATTCACCCTTATCAGCAGGTGTAATTATTATACTAGTATGCATCTCCAGGGAGTGTAATCCATGCCTTTCAGTCTTAGTAATATTATGAAATGTTCCAAACCAAGTAGAAACTTTGTAGTGTGGAGGGTGTGAAGTTCATTCCTTGAAGCGTGTTATGCACCTAGCTGACTAATAAAATATGAACTTTAAAATACGTACTAGAAAATAATAAAATAGTAGGTAGTCCACAGCTGAGTTAAAAATGGAATATCCTTTATTGAAACACACAAACTTCTGGGTCTTGTGGTGTAGTTGGGGCCCTCCAGGTATTTCATTTCCCTCACTCCTTTCCATTGCTTGGCTCTTCAAACTTCTGGTGGATTTCTGGCTGGGGTTAGGGATCATTGAAACTCCTCTTGTGCCCTTTGGAGTCTCAAGGGATTGTAGTGGTAGTCTTCTTGGTGACATTAACAGTATTGTCCTCCTCTGGAGCTCTGCTGTTGGTCCTGGTAATGGTATTGGTACTGGTTCTGGTTCTGTTGTTGGTGTTATGTTTGATGTCTGTATTGATGGTACTGTCCCTCTTGGTGGTGTGGGTCTCGGTGTTCCAGATGCTGCTCTTGGTAGCTGTGCTGTCTTTGGTCTCAGTTGTCCTGTCAGTACTGGATCTGGTGTTAGTTCTGGTTCAGGTGTTTCTCCACCATATTTCTCTGATGCTTCTGGTCCATTCTGTGATTCTGGGTCTAGTTCTGATCTAGGTAACCCTGCCCCTCATTGGACCTCTGAAGTGTGCTGGTAGCCAAGGGTATTTGTGAAGATGGTGGCAGTGGGGGAGCTTGTTCCATCTGTGTCATGTCTCTGTCCAGTTCTTTGCATTGATTTCCCTCTCAGAAAACCTGCTGGGGTTGCTGGTGGTATTGTTTGTACTCTCTGTTCAATCTCCTGTTACCACGTCTATAGTTGTTGTAGTTAAAAAATCCTCTGTCTTTTTCTTGTTTTTTTTTTGTCTTATTAAATCTCTCATGGTCATCCTTATCATCCTGATCCCTTCTCATCTTCTGCAGTTTACATTCTTTAATGGATTCTTCAAAGCTTTTTACCCTCTCTCTCAGAGAATCAACCTCACATCAAGTTCTTCATGGTTTTCATTTAATATGTACTACAAAATGTGTACTACGACAAAAAGCAAGTATAAAGACAGAGGATTTTTTAACTACAACAGCTACAGATGTAATAACAGGATATTTAACAGAGGCTACAAAAAACTGCCCAAAGAGGGACTGTCCCTCACAAAGTGGGACAGGTGGTAACCCTATAATTATGTCATCTCATTAAAACAAATCTGTGCAATTCTGCATTCATTCTTATGCCTAACATTACCTACCTACATATAATAATATATATTTAAAACACAGAAACTTCTCTTAAGAATGTATATAAAAAATATATAAAAAATATCTCGCATTCAATAAGTATTTAATTAAAAGAATTATTGTGTATATCTCCTCTCAAATATGTAGTTCAAGGACATAGCACAAAATTGCAGCATTACTCCAAACAACTCCCTTAAAGATGGTCATTGAGAAATATGTATATGTATAAGAAATTTTTGTATATACTTATATAAATATATACATACATATGCATATACACAGACACACACACACATTTTATATATATATATATATATATATATATATATATATATATATATATATATATACATACATATATACATAGACAAGTATAGAAGTAGATGTGTTGTATATGTATATATACAGTGACAAGGAACATTATCTAGCA
Organism: Protopterus annectens; assembly: GCF_019279795.1. Lineage (NCBI taxonomy): Eukaryota > Metazoa > Chordata > Ceratodontiformes > Protopteridae > Protopterus > Protopterus annectens. The sequence goes on along the minus strand of NC_056737.1, from coordinate 23,417,871 downwards.
TTTCCTATGTGTCTACAGACCAAACATAAAAACTATCTATAAATAAAATGCAACACATTAATGTCTCAATGGTCTTGAGGAAAATCAACAAACCAGAGATAAAGAAACAGGAGGCGGCAAGTGTCAATTAGTCATACCATTTTCTAAAGATAGTAAAACTGTGCGAGACATTGTTGCCAGACATTGGGATATTCTCATGATAGATGAGAAAATTAAGAATGTAATAGGCACTAAACCGAGTTATTCGTATAAATGTAATAAATCATTAAAAAGGTTACTGTGCTACCAGATGGAAGGTAGAGGTAGAGTTCAGTCTGATAGGAAAGCGACTTTTGGTTGTCGAAGCTGCAATTTTTGCAGTTACATGGCATGTGGAGATACTTTCATACATCCAAGCACTAAAAGGGAATTCACTTTTAAACACTATGCTGATTGTAAATCTAGAGACTTAGTATATTTAGCTAAGTGCGCAAGGTGCCCCACCTTTTATGTTGGTAAAACCAACAGAACTCTCAGAGACAGAGTAAGAGAACACATATATGCTATAAATAGAGAAGATGAGACGAATGCATTGGCCAAGCATGTGTTAAGCAATGATTTGACACACAAGTTTAAGTTTTTGATTCTAGAACTAGTGAACAAAGAAGATGGAGCAGGGAATTTCAAAAATCACATGGAAAAATGTGAGATGAAATGGATTGTAAGGCTTCAAGCAGAAAAGACATATGGGCTGAATGATAAAATTACACTGAAATCGTTTATATTAGATAGACCATTGAGACATTAATGTGTTGCATTTTATTTGTAGAGAGTTTTTATGTTTGGTCTGTAGACACATAGGAAATGCTAGATAATATTCCTTGTCGCTGTATATATACATATACAACACATCTACTTCTGTATATGTCTATGTGTGTGTATATATATATATATATATATATATATATATATATATATATATATATACATACATATGTATGTATATGTATTTATATATGTATATATAAACATTTCTTATGCATATACATATTTCTCAATGACCATCTTTAAGGGGGTTGTTTGGAGTAATGCTGCTATTTTGTGCTATGTCCTCGAACTACATATTTGAGAGGAGATATACACAATAATTCTTTTAATTAAATACTTATTGAATGCAAGGTATTTTATATATATTCTTGAGAAGTTTCTATGTTTTAAATATATATTATTATATGTAGGTAGGTAATGTTAGGCATAAGAATGAACACAGAATTTCACAGATTTGTCTTTAATGAGATGACATAATTAATGATCATAGAATGGTGATTGGTTGGATTTAAATTTTAGTAATGGAGGGAAATGTATTTCAACTGTGATGTTTTGTAGTAATTATATGTCTGATGAAGTGCCTATATGGGCACAAAAGCACTAACATTATTTATTAAAGATTGTTTTATTTAAGTCATGCATGTTACCTCTTTCAGTAAGATATTTTTGTTTTATGTGGATTAGCAATTTGGAAGAGGTACTTAATCTTTCAACTATCCAGTTGTTTTCCTAATGAAACAAGCTCCCCCACTGCCACCAACTTCACAGATACACTTGGTTGCCAGCACACCTCAGAGATTCAACAAGGGACAGGGTTACCTAGATCATAACCAGACGCAGAATCACAGAATGGACCAGAACCATCAGACAGATATGGTGGAGGAATACCTGAACCAGAACCAACACCAAATCCAGTACTGACAGGACAACTGAGACCAAAGACAGCACGGCTACCAAGAGCAGCATCTGGAACACCGAGACCCACACCACCAAGAGGGACAGTATCATCAGTGCCAACATCAACCACAGCACCAACAGGACTAGTACCAATACCATTACCAGGACCAACATCAGAGCTCCAGAGGAGGATAATACTATCAGAGTCAACAGGAAGACTCCAGAGGGCACAAGAGGAGTTTCAACGTTCCCCAACCCCAGCCAGAAACCCTCCAGAAGACCAGAGAACCAAGCAACGGACAGGAGTGAGGGAAATTAAATACTTGGGGGAGCCCAACTATACCACAGGACCCAGAAGGTTGTGTGTTTCAGTAAAGGATATTGCATTTTTAACTCAACTGTGGACTATCTACTATTTTATTATTTTGTAGTATGTATTTTAAAGTTTGAATTTTATTAGTGAACTAGGGCATGACATATTTCAAGGCGTGACCTTCACACCCTCCACACTGCAAAGTTTCTACTTGACTTGGAACATTTCATAATTTTACTAAGGCTGAAAGGGATGGATTACACTCCCTGGAGATGGATACTAGTATAATAATTAGGCCTGCTGATAAGGGTGCACCTGTTGTTATAATGGACAGGGACTATTATGTTTATACAATGAATGTGACATTGAATGATGTCCAGACTTACACACGCATTGATTATACTGATAGTTTGAGGTTGCTTAATAGCATTTCTACAGCCCTTGTTGATTGTTGGTTGAATGACCAGATTACTTTTGACCTGTACCAATTTTTGAAGGTTCATAAGCCCCTTGTACCCATTGTTCAAGGGCTACCAAAGATTCACAAAAATCCATATAAACCATCCTTCCACCCTATTGTTGCTGGTCAGAAGTGGTGCCCTCAACCTTTGTCAGTGTTTGTGGAGAAGCACTTGCATCCTATTTTGGATAAGAATGTTAAGATTTTAAAGGATGCTCAACACTTTTTGCATGATCTTTTAAGTTTTGTGAAGCAATCCCCTGTGGATAGGTCTAACATCCTGGTTACCATGGATGCCCAGTCCTTATTCACTAAGATACAGAATGATTATGGCATCAAGTCTATTAAATAATTGAGCTTAGTGAATATGGCTGTAGTTTCATTGACTTACTATGCCTTTTTATGGAGATCATACTTGAAAACAATGTTTTTGTATTTAATGGACCCTATTACCCCCAGAATGATGGTGTGGCTATGGGCACTTTGAGTGCCAGTAGCTACGCCAACATGGTTATGGCATACTGGGAGGATAGATATGTTCTGAATTATGATCAGTATACATGTAATGCTTTGTTTTATCAACGCTTTGTCGATGATATATTTTTTGTATCGAAGGGTAGTGAGAGTGAACTACGGAGTTTCCATGAATTTTTAGATGGGACAGCACCTTTTTTGAAATTTACAATGGTGTATTCTTTTGGCTTTGTTAATTTTCTTGATGTTACTTTAACTAGGCTAAGTAATAGTGAGTTGACTACCAGGACCTATAGGAAGTCATATTATAGGAATATGTATCTCCGTACGCAAAGTATGCACCATCACCAGATTTTTGCAATGTAATGAAGGGACAGGGGATGTGAGCTTCCTGGGTAAATGCATGTGATCACAAGTTTAAAAGTGAGATTGTTGATTTGAAGGTTAGACTTGAGGAGATGAGATATAAGTCTTCAGAGACAGATGCAACTATGGAGCAAGTTAGACCCCTGCGTGTTGGTAGAGGGAGTCCCTACTTTTCCCAAGAAGGTATCATGGTTAATAGTAGAGAAAGAGTCACACCTTCCAGCAATATGGTTGCCACATCTGTTTTTTATACTAGTAATATAAAGGCTATAACAGGTATTATTAACAGACACTGACCTATATTATTAATTGATCCGGACATTAAGGAACATTGGTGAAACACCCAAATTTAGGTTTAAGAATAAGAAAAACATCAAGAGGATGTTATGTTATCTGAGAAATACTCCCGATACCCCTAGTCATTCCCATATTGGCACCAGGCCCTGCCGATCCTATAACTATTGCGCATTTATTAGTGGTACAACAGCTTTTGTACACCATGACACTGGCAAGTCTGTTAGGGTTAAGGCATCAGCAGACTGAAACACATGCCATGTGGTCTATCTCGCGACCTGCCAGATGTGTAAATCGTTCAATATTGGCAAGATGGATAGACCACTTAGAGAGCATATCAGAGAGCATTTATATAATATTAGGATAGGTTCTCTTAATAATGCACTGTCCAATCATGTTATAGATTATGACAGAACGTATACTTTTAAGTTTATGGTGCTACAGACCGTATTGGAAAGTGTACGTAAGGGTGATATTAGGAATAACATGGAATTACCTGAGGCCAGGTGGATTATTAATGTACAAGCTCATAGAGGTAAGGGATTGAATGGCAAAGTACCCCTGAAACCATTTTTAAAGGTAAGAAGGTTATGCCATTATTTATATATTTACATGATGTTTTTGGGATTGAATGATGGTTTTTAATTATGGATTCTAAATGTATAAGTTTGTATATATATATATATATATATATATATATATATATATATATATATATATATATATATATATATATATAAATTGTTTTTATGTTATGTAGAGCAGGATGTTTAATTATTTATGTAAATGCTTATTACTACATTGTTTTTAATTGGCTCTTTGACCTTGCCTGTGGGGATAAACTGAATTTGTGGCTTTTATTTGTAGAATGTCTGATGAAGCAATATACATATTGTAAAAGTGCTTACCTTTTATTGTATTTTATATGGAATTAAAATTTTGTTGCCTGAACCCTGGGACTTGTTTTGGTTCTACCCTTTGACTATTTTATTATTTTTACATCACTTTGTGAGTTGCTTTTGTGTTTTCTGTCTTTAGAATAAATTATTCTGAGAAATGTAGGTCTTGGTTCTGTGGACTTTTTCTTCACTGGTCTGCACCGAAATGAATGACATCTTCTCAACGTTTAGTTAGTGGCAAAAATGGCGGCTTCACTTTCTTTGCTAGAAGAGCATCCCAATCAATGCCCTGTAAAATAAACAATGTGAAGAAATGTTAACAATAATTTTTCGGTACAAATACTAACGAATTGAAAATAGGTTTAACTAAGACATATGTGAATAAGCCAGCTTAACAGGTTCTGTCATAAGAAAACTTTGCCACTGCTAGAATGTTCTAAATAGGTTCACAGGTTTGTACTAAGGTTATGGCAAAGGACACCATCAGGCTACATCATCCAGTACCAGTGGGAAATTAATGCCCATCCCCACTCCCATGAAGGAGCTTTCCTTCACATATGGAATCACTCATCCAGTCGACCAGACTAGTTTTACAGGTTTATTTACTATTTGGTAACTGGGTGGGTCAACAGGTCAAATGACCCTTTTCAGGCACGACTCAAATTCTACAGACCAAGCAGTATAATAAGTGTTTTCCACAGATATGCAATTAATAAAACATTTGTAGTAAAACATACATATGGGAACCCTGAAAAACAATACAAACAAGTAAACAGTTTCCAGGAAACTACTCTGCTCAGTATGTAATAACAACCTATTCCTGAGAACTGGGGATACATTCGATCAGATACCTGTGATATCAGCTGGTAATATTAATATGGCAACGTAGGTTTAGGGCTGTACAGTACATGTTTGCTTAAGAACTACTTCTGTTTAGTTGTTGGAGTTTAAAGAATGTGGGGTTACTCCTATCCTTGTAAGGCAAAACAGAGATCTCCCTTAAAAGCCTATATAAGACAGACTAGAGGGATAGAGCTAAGGGTAGTAAGACCTGATCTCTTTTTTTGATGAGGAAACTTTAATTTCTCTCAATGTGTTTAGTGCTCAGTAAATACATACCAAAGAGAGGATTACAGTGAATGATGGACATAACAAGGAGTGAATAAAGTGGGATTATAACTTTTCTAGGCCTTGAGAAGGTGCTCTGAAGGTTACATTATGCAAGACAGAAGGATTTTCAAACAATGGCAGAGATGCTATGGTCAACGAAGAAATAATTATCAATTTAGATATCCATGTCCCTGATGACCAAGTCTGATTAATGGAACATTATCTATATGGTATGTAGTGGCAATGCTAGGTTGAATAAAGGAAGGTCTATTACCTTCTTGGTATTGAGGGTAAACCCATAATTAACTCATGAAACATTTGTCCAGTCCAGGACAGCTTGAGATCTCATAACCACTCCCGGTTTGCAATCATCAACAAACTCAGTTAGCCATAGTCCCTTGACATCAACTTTCATGTCAGAGAAGTATATGCCTAAGTGAAGGGGGCCCACAACAAAGCCCTGTGGAACACCCCTGGTGACTTTTTTTTGTCTAGAACAAATACCGTTCTCCACCTTAATGGTGTGGGTTCTATCAGAGCTTATTAATAATCCTAGCATGGGGGTACTATTGAAAACCCACCATCTCCAGGTAGGCATCACTGATTGAATGTCCATTATTTATGACCTCAGTAACCCTTCAAAGAACTCAGTAAAGTTGAACAGACATCATCTGTCTTTTATGAAGCCAAGGAACCTTTGGAATAAGGCATAAGCAATTTGAGAGACTGACATTTCATGACTCAGAAGAAGCACTAGACCCAAATAGAATGTATCTGAGGGCATGGCTAGTGGCAGCCAATAGAATGTGTCTGATGGCACACCTAGCAGCAGCCAATACTGTAAACTAGAAAATCCTAATCCAGGTACACTAACCATTAACTCTCAGTTTCTGTGCATCTACAGAAGTTTCTAGAAAAATGTGGAGAAATGTGAAGAAGAAGACATGATTCATTTCTACAGGGTGGGACAGTTAACAGCAGCCATAACAGTCATGGCTTTAGTACAGGTAAACCTGAAGCCAAACAAGTTCTAATGGGCAACTGGAAGCGATACAAGCACAATTCTTGTGTACCATATAAGTATATCATAGGCAAATGTAATCAGATCTATCAGAAAGTATGCTTTGGATAACTTGGGCACTATAAAAAGATCAAGCAGTACATCATATGTCAGGTATAGTACAGCATCTGTCCAAATATCACTTCTAAGCCTGCAAATAAAACTGTAGTATTTAGCTAAAGAAAAAAAATATGTTGTTAGAGTAGGGTTGTCACAGGGAAGCCATCTATCTGAAGGCAATAACATTTATTTATTGCTTTTGTTAACCAGGGAAGTCTGGCTGGGTGGTAAAGCCCCTTTCAGAAGAGACCCAAGGAGAAAAGCTCCACAAGATACAGAGAAGGTAACATACCCATACCTAGTGTAATGAATCATTTGAGCATACAGTGAGAAAAATCAACTATTGTTTGAGCACACAATAGTGAGAAAAGAAAAACATTGGCAAGAGGCATATAAAGTTAGCATACATATTATAATCATGCTACAGGCATAATATAAGAAGTCATTCAAAGCTAGATCAGAGTAAGTGTTTAGACTAACAAAGTTTAGATTTGTAGTATTTTAAAATAGCAGGAGACTGGTAAAGTGAACGTGGTTAACAATGTAAAGTCATAGAAAGTCTAAGTGGCCAAGTTGACATAATATGGACACAGGATGAGACAGATGATTACTGGCCAGCTAGTCATTTTGGGGCAGGATGGGAACAACAGGAAAGTGAATGTTTATTTAGTGCTCCATGTATTACTAAGGGTGCCACAAATCAAATTTGTATACAGTGTACAGAGTCTACAATGATAGTCATATTAGAAAAAAAACTTGATTGGGAAGTTGAATGGTTCAGGTTATGCAGGAACCCATTTTCAGTATGAACTTGTAGTTTGTTTGTGTCTTTCGGCTTTTCCCGGTTAGGGGTCGCCACAGCAGAACTCCGGTCCGCTAATGATTGGCAGTAGATTTTTACATGCTGGCTTGCTGGGCCTAACACATAACCTTCAACAAAAGAACGCCCATTCACGCATGTTGACACACAGAAGATGCTTGAACTGAGAATCGAACAGGCAATGTCTAACTGTGAGGTGACAATGCTACCGCAGCACCACAACCGCATGGAGATCAGAAGAGCGAGGAAGAGCTATTGCCCCACATGACGAAAGGACAAAAGTGTAGACCATGAGATATTTATGAGAATTCGTAAATATTAAGATGAGAAGTCAAGAGTGAAATCAGGGCCTGAGAAATTCAGAAATAGTATGATAAACACACTTTAAGGAAAGCATGGTCACAATCATGAATATGTCGCCTACAGAATATTTCAAACAATTTAACACCTTCTTTTTTATTTTATTATTATTATTATTATTATTATTTGCAGTTATAGTAAAACAAACATTGACAGGTGGACTAATCATGTCCTGGGAAGAGAACGGTTTTATGAATAGATTTGATATTCTGAACATACCTTAAAGAAATCATGTTTTTTCAAATCTTCTGCACCTCTGTTCCTGGCACCAAGTCTGCATCTAGGACTTTTAGATAAAAGCTTAAAGAAGTAGATATTTTTGATATCAGTACATTTTATCTCAATAAATAACATTCTCTGTACAGTTATTTATTTTTATATTAATACATGCCTTAGAAAATTATTGCAGTGATGCTCGGTTACTAAATGTAACCATTTTATATGTGCCACAGCACTGAGAAGGGAAATAAAAGCAGTACAGTAATAAAGTCATTCACTTCTTTTCCTGATTAGAAGTTTGTAAATATAAACTTACCCCACTCATAACTAAAATAGCTTCAGCGGACAAGAAGCTAGGATACTGCTCTGTGTGATGTACAACGCTGAAAAATAACTCCCCATAATCACCATTAAAGGGCAACTGAAAAAGAAGAAAAGGAAGCTCAAGATTATATTTTGCACAAGTGATTGTCATTGTGAAAAAGTGAGTGTGTATATATGTGTGTGTGTGTGTGTGTGTGTACACACATACATACATGTAAACACATGTACACACATACACACATACATATGGTTCACTGTCAAATAATTTATATGTTTTTTTTAAACGTTCCCATGAGCATACCCCACATAGCCATGCCAAAAAGCTTGAATAATGATCCATCAAAGGTTGAAGAGGATGGGACTTGTCTTGTTCAGGATCACAGTGCAGTGGGGATCAGGGTATTGCTATGTTCCCCACTGTGGTGCGATCTCAGAATTGGTATATATATAATTAGCAGGGGGTGTGAGGGATGCAGGGGTCTTGCCTTCCTGCAAAAAAACATGCATTTTGTTTATTTTGCTCTTTCAGTATTTTTTTCTTTGAGCTTTTCAACTCAGGCATGTGAGTTGCACTCATGTGAGAGTTTATTTGACAGTGATTCATGTGTGTGTGTGTGTGTGTGTGTGTGTGTGTTTATTTATATATATATATATATATATATATATATATATATATATATTTATATATATATAAATATATATATATATGTAAATACACACTTTTGTATGTGTGTGTGTGTGTGTATGTATGTGTGTGTGTGTGTGTGTTTTGTGTGTGTGTTTATATATATATATATATATATATATATATATGGTTCCCATTCAGAAGCCTGAAATACTATAAGCCTGAAAATCAAAATCCTGAAACCAAAAGCCTGAAAATTCAGAATCCTGAAAACTCAAAATCCTGAAAGCCCCAAATCCTGAAACTCAAAATCCTGAAAACACAAAATAGACATACTAATGTCATTGTGGCTTTGCTATTGTTAGCCCTGTGGTGTTAGGTCATTTCAGGTAAGTGTGCGGTTGGTTTTATGTTAGGAGTTGTGAGTTAGGGTTAGGGCGCAGGTTAGGCATGTATGCAATAGTGACAGAAATTAGGGTTAAGGGTTTAAGTGAGTTAGGGTTAGGGCGGGTCAGGGTGAGTGTGCGATAGTGACGGACCTTAGGGTTAGGGTTAGGGTCAAGGTCAGTTGGTAGATATTAGTGTCTTTGTATTGGCATATTAGCATTATTTGTGTTTTACAGGATTTTGAGTTTCAGGATTTTGAGTTTTCAGGATTTTGAGTTTTCAGGATTCTGAATTTTCAGGCTTTTGGTTTCAGGATTTTGATTTTCAGGTTTATAGTGTTTCAGGCTTCTGAATGGGAACCATATATATTTATATATATGGGTCTACTTCATATGATTGACAGTTCATATGATCGACAACATTTTCAGAGAGACCAAAACACCTAAAGCTCAAAACACTGACAACTCATTTGGTCAAAACTCATAACATCGACACATGGCATTCAAAGCATTATGCCCTTTCCCCACTGTAGCACAACCCTGGAGTTAGAATAAATAGATAGGGGGGTGTGGGGGGTACAACCCCCCACAATGGGGGGTGTGGGGGGTGTCGCTCCCCACATTATTTAGATAAATATTGTCATCTTTGTTATAGCTATCCACATGTATCTGTGAAATTTACTATGTATGTGGGGGGCTATGCCCCCCACACCCCCTATCTATTTATTCTAACTCCAGGGTCGCACTACAGTAGGGAAAGGGTATAATGCTTTGAATGCCATGTGTTGATGTTATGAGTTTCGACCAAATGAGTTGTCGGTGTTTTGAGCTTTAGGTGTTTTGGTCTCTCTGAAAATGTTGTCGATCATATGAACTGTTGATCATATGAAGTAGACCCATATATATATATATATATATATATATATATATATATATATATATATATATATGTATATATATATGTATATATATATATATATATATATATATATATATATATATATATATATATATATATATATATATACACACACACACACACACACACACACACACACACACACACACACGCACACACAATTTTACTGTTAAATCTGCTTGATTTATTGGGTCTCATTTTCTTTCTTTCTAACTTTTTTCTTTTTGAAGGACTTATTTTTGGTACTTTCCCTTTTGCTCTGTCCCCAGCACTTATTTCCCTTACCCGCCACTCTTTCATTGGCAACTTCAGCCTATGCATTCTTATGTGACACCATTTTCAAAGTTTCTTTCAACAGCAATTGCTCCTGTGCTTTGAGTCTTTTGATTCTGGTGGCCAACATGAACTTGCAAAGCTGACACTCCACTTTAGTGTAGTATGAGAAGGCATATCTCTGGTGCAAAGGTAATCTGTACATCTTACCTCCGATTTAAAGTGTTACCTAGCAATTAACAATGCTGCAATGATTTACAAAGCTGGCTTTGATGGTGCCTAAACCAGCTAATCTGTGGGCCACCTATGAGTGCAGTATCTTCATCTTCTCAGAAATAGTAGTAGCTAAGCAATTCACTAAGCCAGATGCATTCCTAAATAACCCTTAAAAACTCTGGTACATTTTATTATTAAAATGTAATAGAAACCAAAAACAAACAGGATGAAGCACACCAGGATCCACGACAATGTATTTATTAAGCGCTTTCGTTTTCTAAATAAAAACTTCTTCAGAATGAAATGGTTACAAAAAGCTGACCCTATATATACACATCCTTGCCCCTACTTAACATAATTAATAAATTGATAAATTGCATCACTAATAATTAGCTAAAAGAAATACAGCTCTCAAAATGCAGGTACCAAATAAATAAGTGCATGTAATACATAATAATTAATGACATGTATACAACTGTACAAATGCATATGAATTTAAATATAAATTACAAAAATTCATGTAACATACATATAAATACATGGTTACTATAAAAGGTCTTAAAAAACTCAGTTTTGGTAATATATTTACTTGTTTATTTACATGTAACCTTCGGCTTTAAACCTAAGGATAGAACTTATGGATGGACTACTATTTAGACCAGGTTGTTGCATGACATTGGTTCTCAATTGCCATTTTAATTCCCTTGATTCTAAATAGTCATTCAGTGCCCCCCCTCTATCACCCAATGTTACTTGTTCTAATACTGTGAACTTAAAACTATGTCCCTCATTTTTTAAAACATGTACTGCCAAAACATTCTTCAAGTCATGTTTCTTAATGTCATAAAAATGCTGGTAAACTCTACTTCTAAGGGCATTAACGGTCTTTCCTATATAGAAACTTGGACACTTAGTACAGTGGGCAAAATAAACTACTGCCTTACTACTACAGGAATATTCCTTTTGGTGTACATGTTTACCATAATTAGGTATACGAATCTCAGTTGTTGTTTGTCTTTAGGCATTTTCCCGGTAATGGGTTGCCACAGCGGAACTCCGGTCCGCTAATGATTGGCAGTAGATTTTTTTACGAAATGCTGGGGTGCCAGCTCGATGCCCAACCTTCAACGAAGGCATGCTCATTTATGCACGCATGAGTGCCTTCTATAATATATTGACATTGGAGACAAAAACGCTTAATAAATACATTGTCATGGATCCTGGTGTGTTTCATCCTGTTTGTTTTTGGTTTCTATTACATTTTGGTGGTTTTTGGCCATTTTGTTATGGTGGGAGCAGACACTGTGGATCCACCTACTCTCAGTTCTTTAGCAGACTCGTTGCAGACTTTGAATTCCATGGTGGAAAATCTGGTCCTGCTTATTGAGAGGCTGACCCAGAAAAAAGACACTTCGGAGGCTTCTCAGCCTAGAAAAATGAGCAACAACAACGTGGAGGATGAGAAGAGCATCAGCGGTATTACACCAGCTCAACAGCAACATCATGGGAGCCCTAACCAATCGGGTACTGAGGATTTGCATTCTTGTTCAAACCCTGGGACCTCTACGGGCAGAACTTTCTACAACGGGAGTAATTCACTTAGTCAGTGGCTTGAAGGTGACCGTGAGTGGTGCCCTGTATCTTCTAACAACAACAACGAAATTAATGGTTCATTAAAGAATAGCTTAAGCAGTTTGAACTGTTTTCTTTGGACTATCGCAAGCTTCAGCTTGAAAACCGCTATTTAGGGAATGTAAACAGAGGGAGCAGGTCCCTAAGGGCCTTCGGTTGTGCAAATACCCGACAGGCTTGGTAAGGGACTCCGTATTACATGTTGAACTTGTGCAGTTATTTAACAAGCACGGATGTGAACTTTTGGATTGTTTAATGAGAGACAATGACAGGAAAATGGCGAATTTATCTGTTAAAATAAAATGTTTAGATAATAACATTCAATCAGACCTACTGTTTGAATCTAAGAAAACACAATATTTTAATATTTTTAAAAGTATTGACCAGTATTTAGTTGATTTGAAACATAAAATGATGGTAAGCTTAAAAGGGATGAGAGGGAATATGCCCAACACAGATTATATCCACCCCCCCTTGGGTCAGAATAAGTCTACCAATTATACTAATGGGACTAATTTTACCTACAATAATGAAAATGACCCCAATAATGTTTTTTGTTGAATGACAACAATGAATTTAACCCTGACCCTTTAGAATTCCCCCCATCTGAGGAGGTCCAAACAGCTGAGGAACCAGAGAGGGGGAACGAGTTATTACAGACACAATTACAGGGGGAGAGGGAAAATGTATTAACAGTATTAACTGATGTGCATGTGTTTTGAACGAGTCTTCTTTTCAGATTCTAAGTAATCTATGTGGTGACTTTAGTGTTTACAATCACAGTGATTTTATTTTTAATAAAGAGATTGCTGACGTTTTTGAAAAGGGTTTGTCCTTTGTTCCTTGTAAAGATGCAGTTTTGGATGATGTATTGATTAATTTAAAACTATACACTAGAAAGCTGAACTTTCAGTTCTATTTCAAGGGCATGTCTTTGGGTACCACTGATGTAGAATTGTGTAAAAAATCTAGTTTATTCAACCCCCTCTCTATGCCCTGTAGTTCAGACGTTTGAAAAAATGTGTGAGAAACGACATTCGTAAATTATTTAAGAAAAAGGATGTGTTATTTTATGATGAAAACAACTTGAATTCACATGAAGTGAAATTGGTTCAGGATATTTGTGCTAATAAGGCAATTAGAGTAATGAAACCAGATAAGGGGGGGTGGGTTGGCCATTATGAATAGCAACTCTTACATTAATAAAATGTTTGGTATATTGTACACAGATACATATTGTCAGATCAGTTTAAATGAAAAAAATATTTTATATAGGAAGGTGGATATATTATTAGATGAACTTCTTTTAAATAGACAAATTACGATAGGAGAACAACAATTTATGGAGGTTAAGTGTCCAAAAATTCCAACAATGTTTGGTATACCAAAACTCCGTAAGGACTTAGCCAACCATCCCCCTTAGAGCAATAGTAGATGCAAAAGCATCCAAAACCTACTTTATTGCCAAGTTTTTAGATATACAACTTAAATCTACACTCAATGATTGTCAATGGATTGTCAAGGATTCATGGAATATGTACAATGATGGGTTGATTTTTGTTACTATAGATGTAAGGGATTTATTCTCCGTAATCCCTCATGATACAGGTATTGAGTGGTTTTATACCTATCTTTGTCAGCATACACATTTTACCCATGACCGTATTCTTACCATTAGAACCCTCATGGAACTAGTACTAGATACTAATATAATTGTTTTTGAAGAGCAGTTATTCAAACAATGCAAATGGGTTGCTATGGGGGCCATTTGTGCCCCTATTTTTGCTACCATTGTCCTAGCATTTTGGGAAATAGAATTTATCTTCACTTGCCCTTTTGCCAAACATTGGAATTATTATGGACGTTATTTGGACAACATAATAATTCTATGGAATGGCAGTGAGGAGGAATTGAATACATTTTTGGCTTTCATAAAAGATAGTACTGATTTTTTAGATTTTTCTCATACAATAGCTTATGATGAGACAAATTATTTGGACATCACTATTAGCAAAAATAGAGTGGAGAACTGTTTTAAAACAACAATTTTTAGAAAACCCACTTATTCGAATACCTTTTTGCATTTTAGTAGTTTTCATCCACTGCACCAAAAAAGGTCATTGGTAAAAGGGCAGGGGGTTAGACTAACAAGGATGGTCTCTGAGAATGAGGATTTTTTTACATCAAATTCAAGTTCTTAAAGGGATGCTTATAAGAAGAGGTTACCCCGATGGTTTTGTGGACGAAATTTTACAGGAGGTCGTTACTAAGAGGGAGAGGGGTAATTTTTTCCCATTACTTGGAAAATAAGTTGTTTTACAGGAAGTTGAGTCCAGGTTGGAGACTAATATAATTAATAAATCAGTAATTTTTAAATATAATAAGCAGTTTATGGGTATTAGTCAAATTCAACGTAACTGGAATTTGTTTACCACTAGTAAATACTATTTAGATTTAGTGGGGACCTTTCCCAATATTGTATACAAGAAGGATACCACATTTAAAAACATGCTTAAAAGATCACAAAAAAATTATTCACAAGTAGGTGGCATGTTTAAGTGTGGTTTTTGTCTCCAATGTCAATATATTACAGAAGGCACTGAGATTCGTATACCTAATTATGGTAAACGTGTACACCAAAAGAAATTTTCCTGTAGTAGTAAGGCAGTAGTTTATTTTGCCCTCTATACTAAGTGTCCAAGTTTCTATATAGGGAAGACCATTAATGCCCTTAGAAGTAGAGTTTACCAGCATTTTTATGACATTAAGAAACATGACTTGAAGAATGATGTTAAGTTGTCAATCTCGCCTTCATTCTTGCTGGATGGGTTCGGAGCCGATCCTCGGCTCCGACTCGGCACTAGCTTTAGCTCGAGAACTCCTTTTACCAGCTCGAGGCAACCCTATATCCCATGATGCAAGGCGGAACTACCTCAGATCTCGTTTGCCGCTTAGCGAAAGAGGTCTCCTTTGCCAGCTGAGGTAAGTTTTTTCTTGTTAAAGAAGAAAAAGTTTAGTTAGGGGTTTAATTTCCCTTCAGTGTTAGGTTAGCCTGTATTTAGTACAGCCCACCCTATTCCCTTCCTTTTTAAACTTTCAAAATAGTTTTTTCAGTTAAATCTTTAGTCAGGCCTAGTTCCCCAAGTTATTCCCTTCCTGTGTCTGTGTAGGGATTAAGTTGTGTGTTTGTGGGGACTGTTTGTGTATATCCTTTTAGGATGTCTAGGGAAGGCAAGGTCTCAGGTTTCAAGAAGTGTGACCAGTGCTGTCAGAAAATGTCCCTGACAGACGGTCACACTTCTTGTGTGTATTGCCTGGGGCCTTTGCACCTGCAGGACTCCTGTGCGTTGTGTCATGCCTTTAGCCAGAGAGTCCTGCAGGAAAGGAGGAACAAGTTGATCCTCCGAGGTTTGTTAAAACCTGAAGGTTCTCCTCCTAAGCAAGGGGCAGGAAAACCTCTTAAGTCACGAAGGCTCAGGCTACAGTGTCCAAGCCTCCTCCGGTGGCTCCGGCCCGGTGGGAGCCGATATCGGCTCCGGCTGGAGCCGATACTTCTTCTGCTAGAGTAGTGGGTTCGGTGCCGGCCGGCTCCGATACCCTGTCTACTGTTGCCTTGTCGGCTCCGGCTGGAGCCGACACTTTATCCAGCATCGGAGCCGAGAGATCCTCGGCTCCATCTGGGGTTCAAGGGACTTCGGCTCCGGTGGCTCCGGCCCGCAAGAGATCCCGGTCCCCTTCGATACTAAGTATTCACTCGGCCCCGGGGTCTCCTCTTTTGTCGGAGCGGAGCCATCGGAGCCGATCTTCGAGGTTTTCCAGGCTGTCTGACCACGATTTGGAGAGGGTGGTAAGCAGGCTGTTGAAGTCTCAGGCACTGGCCCAAATGCTCCATAGC